>NC_056737.1:261184943-261504943 GCF_019279795.1 Protopterus annectens
CTGATGAATTATCTATTCCACCTTATGAGGACTCTGATGCAGAAGAATCCATCCCTTCTGCTTCTCCTCCTGAGGATTTTTCTTTTGGCGAAACTTTGCATACTTTAAGGGAACATTTTCATTGGGAGTCAGGAATTTTCAGAATCCAAAAAGAGGCTTGGGGATTTCTTTCCTCAGCATAGGCCTTTGGCTATGCCTCCTGTTCCTAGACATTGTTGATGTTTTCTCAGAATCCAGCATGGCTCCTGATTCCCTGCCTCTGGCTCCTAGTAAGCCAGACAGATATTACAGGGTTCCTGACTCCCACAAATTTCTTTAAAAACCCTACTGCTGACCCTGAAACAATTTCTCAGGGTCCCAGGGTGTTAAGGGTTCTACTGCTAAAAATCCTACCCCTTCTGATAGAGACTCCAGGGCACTGGATAGAAGGGGTAAGAAGGTTTACATGTCTGCAACACTGGCAATCAGGGCTTTAAACTGTCAATTTCATATGCTTAAATATCAGCAACATGTCATGGGCTTACTTAAACAGAAAATTATGTTGATTTCTGACTGTGTGGAAAATAGAGTTACAGGATTTATTGCCTTCAGCTGAATAAGTTGGAAAGCATACTTTGCAATGTGGTTTTGATTCCTTGGAGGCCTCTTGCAGGGCCGCTGTAACTGGATCTGTGATAAGAAGGCATGCTTGGCTCAAGGAGCAAAGTCTGCCATATTATGTTAAATTGTTGGATGCTCCTTTACAACAGGGCAGTTTATTTGGTAATAAGGCAAAAGAGGTTTTGAAAAAGATGGAAGACAAAGCTAAATCTATGAAAACTGTAAAAGATTTCCTACAAGTGCAGCCACCCAAGTTCAGCAGGCATTGGCCTACTAAGAATTGTTCCTTTCCAGTACCCATCAGAGCCACTCAGGTCAAACCCAGACACTCTAAAGGCTCCAGGTTTCAGTCGCAAGGAACTTACAGAACAAAACAATGGGGTACCACCAACTCCAAATCTGGAAGTAGCAAGGCACCTCCTTACGGTAAACCGTCTCAATGACTTTCCTCTGCCATTTCCAAGCACTTATCTTTTGGCAGCTCCTTTGGGGGGAAAACTAGCACTTCATGCACAAAATTGTCATTTACTTACCCAGGACAAGTGGGTTTTAAATATAGTATCCCAGGGATACAGATTTCATTTCCACACTTTGCCAATTCCAAACGAATGGCCAGATCTGCCTCCAAATCAGTGGGCAGAGGCCCAGAAACAAGTTATGTCCCTCATGAATATGGGGGCTATTCAACCAGTACCAGAAAAGGGACAAGGTTTTTATTCAAAACTTTTCCTGGTACCCAGAAAAGACAAATCATGGCTTCCAATCCTGGACGTATCCATTCTAAATACTTTCCTGGACAGTCCAAAATTCAAGATGCTGACTCTACAACAGTTACTGCCTATGCTAGGGTAGGATGCCTGGTTGGTAACCCTAGACTTGAGGCTTACCTGCATATCCCAATCAGGGAATCTTGCAGAAGATACCTCCACTTCAAAGCAGGCTATTTGCATTACCAGTTCTCTGCACAGTTCTCTGCACTGCCCTTTGGCTTATCTACTGCACCCAGGGTCTTCACAAAGTGCCTGGCACCAGTAATAACATTTTGCAGACAAACATTCAAATTTATCCTTATCTGGATGATTGTCTAATTCAGGTAGAAAACAAGGACACTCTCTTCTACAGCATCTGGTGTTTGTAAAAAGGCTTCTAACTTGCCTATGGTACACCATCAACGAAAAGAAATCCCAACTGGTACCCTTTCAAAAAAAATTACATTCCTGGTTGCAAGCTTGAATACAACTGCCCATATGGCTTATCTCACGCCAGACAAAACCAGTCCAATTGATGACTTACTTCAAACAGGTGGCCACAAAAGCCCAGTTATCTGCAAGACAAATTCTGCAGGCCTTTGGGTTCATGGCTTCCTGCATTCTTCTAATTCCATATGCAAGACTGCATATGAGGAAACTTCAATGGTACCTAAAAAGCTTATAAAGTCAACATTGTCACAGCCTGGTAACAATGATTCCTATAATTCCTTGCCTGCAGCAAGAGTTCCTATGGTGGGCAGAGCCCTGTCACCAAAACAAGAGACTGTCATTCAACCCCCTGCCACCCAAACCCTAACTACAGACACATCAGACTGTGCTTGGGGGGCGCATCTGGTAGGGAGATGCATTCAGGGCGAATGGAGCCCAAATCAAATGCACCCGCATATCAACCAGAAAGAGATGCTAGCTGTACAGAATGCTCTGACAGCTTTCAAGGACTTTCTTCACCCAGGGCAACTACTGATAAAGATGGACAACACCACAGTCATATGGTACATAAACAAGTAGGAGGGTACCCATTCCTACCCCATTTGCAGAGTAGCCATGACCTTGTGGAACACAGCCTTGACTTACCAAATACATCTGCAAGCTCAATTCTTGCCAGGAAAGCAAACTACTTTGGCAGATGAACCAAGCAGAAATCTTATGGACCCACACGGATGGAAACTGGATCTGCAAATCTTCAGCTTGTTGACAGGCAAATGGGGGAGCCCAGACATAGTTTTGGGTTGAGGCAAAAAAATCGATCAGTTGGACAAATTTTGCACAAGAATCCTTCACAAAAAAAGCTTGGAAAGTGGATGCTCTATCCTTCAGCTGGAAAAACCTATCTGTCGATGCTTTTCCCCCTAAAAGTCAGACAGGAAAAAACAAAAATGATTCTGATTGCTCCAGACTGGCCTCGCCAACACTGGTACCCGCTCCTACGCCATATGTCACACCTTCCTCCGTGGTACCTGCCTCAGACTCTTATCTACTGTCTTAGCAGAACTTTCAAATTCTACATACTCTGCTCCAAACTCTGAATCTTGCATAGATAGATTCAATCAACTAATTTCACCAGTTACATCTCTCAGCAAACCTGTGATGGATGTCATTTTGGAGGCTAGAAGGCCTAGTACTAGAAAATCTTATGCTGACAAATGGAAAATATTCTGTGCCTGGAATCAGGCACAAGGAATAAGCACATAAATGCCCAGTATTCCTCAGATTCTGTAATATTTAACTGAGATGCTTCACAAGGTCCTATCTTTCTCTTCCATAAAAATCCACGCCTCTGCCATTTCAGCTCATTACAACACAGATCCTCCCCTCTTTTCTCATCACCTGCTAAAGCAGTACCTCAGAGGGGCCAAAAATTTAAGACTGCACAAGAGAGCACCATCTCGTGCATGGGACCTCAATTTTGTGTTGGAAAAACTCACCCTGCCTCCTTTTGAGCCAGCTGCTACTGCGGACATAAAATTTATCTCTTGGAAGACAGCTTTTCTTTTAGCAGTCACTTCAGCTAGATGGATCTCAGAACTACAGGCTCTCCTGGCAGTGGAGCCTTTTATTATTTTCTACCCGGACAGAGTAGTGTTCGGGACCAATCCATCCTTTATGCCTAAAGTGGTATCTAGTGTGGCTCTTAATCAGACCATTCATCTGCCAACTTTTTTCCCAAATCACAGAACAAGGAGCGGATTCTGCATTCATTGGATGTACACAGACAACTAAGATTCTACTTGAACAGGACAAAATCTCTAAGAAAATCTGAGCAACTACTGGTGGCATTTGCTGCAGGGGCAGAGGGAAAGGCTAGACAGTTTCAAAATGGATCAGCCATTGTATTAGTTTCTGCTACATGCATCATGGTAAACCTGTCCCCAAGGGGATCAGATCCCATTCCAACAGGGCTGCATCTACTTCTGCAGCCTTTCTCAGAGGGGTTCCTACCAGAGACATTCTAGAAGCTGCTACCTGGAGCTCAGTTCATATGTTCACCAAGCATTACCATTTACCTCTCTTCTCTAAATCCAGAGCAGGCTTTGCCACTGCTGTCCTGCAGCACCTTATAGCTGCTCCTAATACTGTATAATTGCATCCTCCCAACCATAGCTTTGGGATTCTACCCAAATCTAATGACTGCAACAGTGAAACACTAAGAACATAGTACAGTTGTGTACTTTTACCATAAATGTAGATGTTCGAGTGTATTCACTGTTGCATTCCTGGTTACCCACCTGCCAGCCCCCTACTTTTCACTTTTTATACCTCTTCTTTCTGTTACTATGCTCAAAAGCCTTTTTGTTGCATTTGCTTTTATTGGGAGGTATATTTTTGTGTTCTAAATTACATGCATATATATACATATATATTTTGCTCCCGATTTGAGGTGCACCTGACATCTGAGGCAAGAAAAACTGATGAAAATGGCGTTGGCTGCATGTTTTATACCCCCTGATGACCTGACATGGAAGAAGGGGCAGCAACAGACGCAGGACCAAAGACTTTGTTAATCAGGCCGACTGAGGGCAACCTGCCAGCAGATTGCCCAAATGTAATGACTGCAACAGTGAATACACTTGAACATCTACATTTATGGTAAATGTACACAACTGTACTTTGCAGCCCATTTGCATTTACAGTGGATCAGACTATTTCCGTATTGAAAACCAGCTTATTCTAAATCCTAAAAAAAATAAACTTTTACTCTTTCTTCCAAAATCACTTTCACACTACAAACCTAGCTTCTCCATCTCTTCCTTAAATAAAAACATCATTAATGTAGAATCCTCACAAGGAGGATTACTGGCCTCAAACAAATGCCCTACACTGACCGCCTCAAACTTAGCTTTACTCTGTAGCATATCGCCTACTCCACGGTGATCTGTGCCCAGCATATAAAGCTATGTCAAATCCAGAGCTGTTGGACATGCTGCACCTAAAAAAATCCCAATCCCTCCGAGCTACATGCTCTAGGGACCTAAACCTTGTCACCACAATAAACAGGACATGCTGGAAGGATAGAGTCCTGTCCCAGAGACTTCCATACTCTGGAACAGGCTATCCATCTATGTCAAGCAAAGTTCTTCATTAGCACTGTTCAAGAAGAATCTTGATGAGTGGATAGGAAATGGGAAATACACCCCGGGGAGCACTTCTGTGTGTCTGCTCGACAGTGGCACAGGAAAATAACTTTCTTGGGTGGCGTAAGCCAGGAACCCTTGTTGGCTAGGCTTGCGTAGGCCCTTGGGCCGATAGCCTAGTACTTACCTATGAACCCCACACAAAGCTACTTGGAATGATAATAGATGATGGATTAAAATATATGACCTCCATGTCCAACAATCTATATATTTATAGATTAAAAAAAAAAAAGCCTCCTCTATAGAAATGGCAAATACCTAACATTAGATTCTAAAGTATCGTTGGCCCAAGCTTATCTACTTCAAAGCCTTCTCTATGCTGACCTTAGTCTTACTAACCTTTGGTCTTCTTTACCCATTAAGCAGGAGCAGACATGCAATAAAATACCTAAATTTGATGCAACCCTACCACATACCTTTCACCACTGCTTGGTGCAAAAAAACCTATAGTGGCTCAAATTACCCTACCAACTTCAATTTGGACAACTTCATATAACTCTTCTTACTCGACAAATCCACAGCCTGCCCCTCTCTAGCTAATTCTGTATCTTATACCCCTACATGCCCCCACTCTGCAGCACTGACCAACTTTTTCTGCAAATGTACAAACCCAATAAACCTATTGGGAAAGTATTATACAAATTTTCAGTATCTCATAACTGAAACTCCCACTCAACATAAGCATTACACACACCAACACTTCCAATAAAATATTAAAAAATTGTCTAGCTAAATCATAATTTGCCTTTGTCATGATCCTGCATAAACCCTTACCTCTTCTACCTTCCTCCTCCCCTATTACTTCTAGTAACCCTTAATAGGAGGGCTTGGCTTAAATAGTTTTTAATATGTATAAAATGATTTTTTTTTTCATTTGTTGGTCTTTTTGTACCTATATATTTCTATCATTTTATTGTTATTGTTGTTCCCATTGACTGTTGTTGCTACTGACTATTATACCTTTGTGTAACTTTGATTTTACTTTATTTTCATAAAATTGTATAACTACATGGAACTTTTCGCCTTGGGTCTCCACTGAAAATGGCTTTTAGCCCAGATGGACCAACCCGGTTAACAAATGTCAAATAAATATTGGATGATTATTTCCTCACTGCTATGAGGATGAAATTGCGAACGGAGACCAGAAATTACTTTCTCCACCTTTGTCCTTGGGGATATCCTTTAACAAGTAGAAATCAAACCTGTAACACACACACAATCCATTCAGTTTCAGTTGCCACCTGGAATAGGGACGGAGAGATGTTTTATCGTATAAACATGAGTGACCGGATATAGTATTATGCTAAGTACATAACTACCATATGTTGTTCATTCTATCTGTGCGATCCAACTTATGGGTCGTAATCCCTAGCTAATGAGCACTTGGGTGGCATCGTATCCCTTTTTAGGGACTGGTTCAGATCCTGCACAGTTCGATTCAGGGCCCCCTTCAGTGCCTGTGAAATACTGATCCATCTAGTACTTGGCCTTGTGGCATTTTCCAGTCTGATGGTTCCGTTTGCTTAGTATCACATTAGATGTTCATCGTGTTTCACTGTTGCAGTCATTACAATTGGGTTATCCAGCTGGCAGGCTACCCGCAGTCGGCCCGAGTTCCAAAGTCTAGGTCCGGCGTCTGTTGCTGTCGCCTCCTCCCTGACGTCAGTGCGCCAGGGGTATAAAAGATGCAGCCGACGCCATTTTCTTCAGTGTTTCTTGCCGCGCGGTGCCCAAAGCAAAAGCAGTTCGCAAGTGCCATTTGGCAGACTCCTGAGATTTTCAAATTAAATTTCAGACCGAAGTCTTCATAAAGCTAAGTACCCCGTTAGGGAAACTTTTCTTGCCTCAGTCCAATGTCAGAAAAAGTTAACAATTGCATTTCTTGTGGGAAGCAAATACCTCATAAGGACTTTCATTCTTATTGCATTCCTTGCCTAGGCCCAGACCAAGACGTCACAGTTTGTCGGTTTTGTGCTAGGTTTATTAAACATACTATTAAACATTGGTTTGATTTCGCCCGACATTATTTTGGTAGGAAATTTAATTATACCATGCCGTCTGAGCAACCTACATAAAAAACGCAAAGATAAGGACAGGCAGCCGAAACCCAAACCGGATTCTGAGGCCTCTGCTAGGCCAGTCGCCGTTTCTCCGGTTTTCAGTGAGGTGCCTACGCAGCCCCTGACGACCGTTGATTTAGAACCCCAGGCAACATCCGATTCACAAGCGGAGATTACTAGGCCTCCACAACCTTTACCTTTAGGCCCTTCCGACTCCATACCTGAAGGAGATTCCGGTGCAGTTGAAACGCCTTCAGTTCGACTACACTCACTGTTAAATCCTATGCAAAACTGAAAACTCCTTTAAAAACAAATTAGACTGCACAGCAGTCTCCAGCACAAGGCCCCATGCCTAGGAAACAGATGCTTAAGATGGCTGAAGATTTAATTACCCTAATCGGGGGTTCCCATCCCCCTCCTGATAAAAGGCCAAGGCAGGAGGACGACTACGCTTCCTCTGACCAGGTTTCAGTTTCCTCAGACTCTTCTGAGGAACAGGAATATTCCTTTCCCCCCGTATGAAGATTCTGATGCTGAAGAGTCTATCCCTTCTGCATCTCCCCCAGAAGATTTCTCTTTTGGGGAAACCTTGCATACTATGAGGGAAAATTTCCACTGGGAAGACCAGGATTACTCTGATTCTAAGAAAAGGCTCCGAGAGTTCCTTTTACTACCCCAGCACAGACCACTTGCAATTCCACCTGTGTTACATTGTGGATGATGTTTATTCAGAATCTAGCCTTAACCCAGATTCACTACCTCCTGCACCAGCCAAACCAGACAGATACTAGAGAGTCCCTGACTCATACAAATTCCTGTATAAAAGTTGACCCAGAAACCATTTTCCAGTGTCCCAAAGGGGGTTAAAGCCTCAACTGCTAAAAATCCTGTGCCCTCTGAAAGGGATTCTAGAGCACTAAGATTGGGGAAAGAAAGTTTATACCTCAGCTACTTTAGCTATATGAGGGCCTTAAATTGTCAGTTTCACATGCTGAAATATCAACAATATCTGATGTCTCAAAACAAAAAATGCTCGCACATACAGACCAACCAGATTACAAGGAAATGCAAAATTTGTTACATTCAACTGAACAAGGAGGAAAACCTACCTTGCAATGTGGATTTGATTCATTGGAAGCTTCTTGTAGAGCAGCAGTGACAGGGTCTGTCATACGTAGGCATGCTTGGCTAAAAGAACAAACTTTGCCTGATCATGTTAAAGCAAAGTTATTGGATGCACCCTTACAGCAGGATGTTTTATTTGGTGTAAAAGCAGAAGTAGTTTTAAAGAAAATGGAGGATAAGGCAAAATCTATGCAGATGGTCAAGGATTTTTTACAGGTTCAACCTCCTCGTTTCAGCAGAAATTGGCCAACCAAAAACTGGTCCTTTCCAGCTTCTGCCAGACCACAGACACAGATACAGACGCCCAAGAGGCAGGGGCCAGCCACAAGGCTCTTGCCAGCCTCGACAATGGAGTGCCACAACCCAAAAAGGAGGAGAAGAGAGGTCTCAAGCTACCAGAAGACAAACACAATGACTTACCCCTCAGACTACCAAGCAAAACCCTCTTGGCAGCTCCCTTGGGGGGAAAACTAGCTCTTTTTACAGACAAATTGGCACATCATCACAAAAGACAAATGGGTCTTAAATATTGTATCTCAAGGCTACAGATTCCACTTTCACACTTTACCAAGGATAAAAAGAATGCCAAACCTGCCACCAAATCAGTGGGCAGAGGCTCAAAAGCAAATTTCAGCTCTCATGGACATGAGAGCCATTCAGCAGGTTCCTACACAGGAGCAAGGACAAGGATTTTACTCAAGACTGTTTTTAGTTCCCCGAAAGGCCAAAGCCTGGAGACCCATTCTGGACCTCTCAATTCTGAATGCATACCTAGAAGTACCCAAATTCAAGATGCTAACAGTACAGCAGCTTCTTCCCATGCTGGGCAAGAAGGCTTGGCTAGTAATATTGGACCTCGAGGAGGCATACCTGCATGTCCCTATCAGACAAAATTGCAGAAGATACCTCAGATTTATTGCAGGTTCAACCCATTACCAATTCTTTGCACTGCCCTTTGGCTTATCTACTGCACCCAGGGTCTTCACAAAATGCCTGACACCAGTAATTGCATACTGCAGACAAAGAGGGATTCCAATATATCCATACCTGGACAACTGTCTTATTCAAGCAGAAAGCAACAACATTCTTTTAAAGCATCTGGCGTTTGTCAAAAACCTTCTAAGTTGCCTAGGGTACACAGTAAACGAAAAGAAGTCAAAACTAGTGCCCTCACAAGACATAATATTCCTGGGTGCCGCTTAAATACAACGGCCCAGATGGCTTACCTCACGCCAGACGAGTAAAGACACCTGAATCAATACTTCAAAATGATGGCAACAAAGACCCAACTCCCTGCAAGAAAAATTCTGCAGGCCTTGGGATTCATGGCATCTTGCATACTACTAATACCATTTGCAAAACTGCATATGAGGAAATTACAATGGTATCTGAAAAACGTATGGTCAAAACACAGCCACAGCTTGGAAACAATAATTCCACTCATTCCCTGCCTTCAGCAGGAGTTTCTGTGGTGGGCTCAGGCATGTCATCTCAACAAGGGTCAGCCTTTCACCTTACCCACAGGTAGGCAAACTGACAACTGATGCATCGGATTATGCCTGGGGAGCACACATGGCAGTGACAGTGTATTCAGGGCAAATGGCCTGCAAACCAAAGGCATCTACATATCAATCAAAAAGAGATGCTAGCTGTACAAAATGCCCTAACCGCTTTCAAGGACCTCCTACATCCAGGACCACTCCTAATAAAGACGGACAACATCACAGTGATGTGGTACATAAGCAAGGGGGCACACACTCCTACCCCCTATGCAGGCAAGCAATGACCTTGTGGAACATGGCACTGACCTACCAAGTTCAACTACAAGCACAATTCCTGCCAGGAAAGAGAAACACACTGGCAGACGATCTAAGCAGAAACATCACAGATCCTAATGAGTGGAAAATAGATCCACAAGTATTCGCAATGATAACTCAAAAATGGGGGAGCCCAGACATAGATCTGTTTGCTTCCCCCAAAACTACCAACCACGGAAATTCTGCACAAGGACATACCACACACTAGCTTGGAAAGTGGATGCCCTCTCATTCAGTTGGAAAACATTGACTGTGTATGCCTTTCCTCCACTGCCTCTTCTGGCAAAGGTGCTGCTGAAAGCCAGTAGAGAGGCCACAAATGATGCTCATTGCTCCAGACTGGCCACGCCAGCACTGGTATCCAATACTAAGGAACATGGCTCAAGGCCCACCATGGATTTTGCCTACAATTCCTCACCTGCTCACTCAGCAATCAGATTCTACACAGCCAGCTCAAGACTTTAAATGTGGCTGCATGGCAGATTGCTTAAATAACCAGTCAACACTTCTCTGTAAAGCTGTGATGGACGTCATTCTGGGGGCCAGAAAGCCTAGCACCAGGAAAGTCTGTTCAGACAAATGGAAAAGATTCTGCGCCTGTAACAAGGCTGAAGGCCAAAATCCCCTTGTCCCAAATATTCCTCAGATTCTTCAATATTTAACTGAGATGTTGCACAAAGGACTTTCCTTATCTATTAAGATCCACGCCTCAGCTATTTCAGCTCAATTCAACACAGATCCTCCTATATTTTCACGTCCATTACTAAGACAGTTCCTCAGAGGGGCTAAGAACATAAGACCGCCCCGGAGAGCACCAAGACCAACTTGGGATCTCAACTTTGTTCTGGAAAAGCCAACACTTCTGCCCTTTGAACCAGCTTTCACTGCTGATCTACAGTTCCTATCATGGAAAACTGCCCTGCTGCTAGCAATAACTTCAGCACGAAGAGTCTCAGAACTACAGGCCGTAATGGCAGTGGAGCCTTTCATCATTTTTCATCAAGACAGAGTCTCTTTACGAACTAACCCTTCCTTTATGCCAAAGGTGGTATCCAGTGTGGCCCTAAACCAAACCATTCATTTGCCCACCTTTCATCCAAACCCCAGAACAAAGGGGAAAGGCCTCCTACACTCTTTGGACATTCACAGGCAATTACGTTACTACTTGGATAAAACTAAGGCTTTCAGAAAATTCAGCTCTTTATATCCGATGCTGCAGGATCTCAAGGAAAAGCTATCTCAAAACAGACCATTTCAAAATGGATAGGACATTGTATCTGTTTCTGCTACACACACCATGGGAAATCTGTGCCTGTTAACATCAGGCCCCATTCCACCAGGGCTACAGCAACATCAACAGTCTTCCTCAGAGGGGTACCAACCAAGGATATTTTGGAGGCTGCCACCTGGAGTTCAGTGCACACCTTTACCAAGCACCATCACTTACCGCTATACTCTAAAACCAGAGCTGGCTTTACCACTGCAGTTCTGCAGGGCTTACTAGTCTCTCCAAACCCCGTCTAGTTCCATCCTTAGCTTTGGGATTCAACCCAACAGTGATGACTGCAGCAGTGTAACATGATGAACATAGTACAGTTTTGTACCTACCATAAATGTAGATGTTCAAGTGTTCACACTGCTGCAGTCCAGGTTACCCTCCCTCCATCCCCTCTGAACTAGCTGGATTTATCTATTCCTTTCTATCCTATACAACCTCTGTGGTGTATTTGCTTGTGACTGAAGGTTTTGTTTTATTTTTATCTGTATATTTTTATATAGAAATATGTATTGCCTACCTATTGGGGGCACCTGACATCTGGAGCAAGAAAAACTGAAGAAAATGGCGTTGGATGCATCTTGTATACCCCTGGCGCACTGACGTCAGGGAAGACGCGACAGCAACCGACGCTGGACCTAGACTTTGGAACTCGGGCCGACTGCGGGACCGCCTGACGGCAGGATAACCCAACAGTGATGACTGCAGCAGTGTGAACACTCTAACATCTACATTTATGGTAGGTACAAAACTGTACTTTTTCAGCATAGCAATAGCTTATCAAAATGTTTTAGCCATACCATTTAATAGCCCTCACACCTCTACAGAAACATAATATAAACCATGGTGTTACAATGTTAGAACAGGTTATATTTAGCTATGGTTGTGTGAGGAGATCATTGTTATCTATGCTTGCATGGCTGGCTGTAGATTTGGGACCAACTGTAAAATTACCCTACTTTACAGATAACCAGCATGATCAACTATAATTCTGTAAATAACTGTTTTTTTGTTTTTTGTTTTTTTTTTTTATATTCACTCTGACTTATGGAAGATGCTTTAATCAAGCAGTGTTTTCTCTAAATCTTCTTTTGAAGAGAATTCTGAATACGTGTTATGCAAAGTCATCTGGCCTAGATGTCTTTGGTGTCAGAGCTGAAAGAACAGAATCTTTCAATAGCTGTTGTCTTTTAAATGTTTCATATGTAAGAATAGAGTTGTCATAACAGCTGTCAGATTTAAAAAAAATCTGCTATAAAAGCTGGTTCTCTGACAGTTGAGTATGTGGCTGTTGAGTTTTACAGCTACTGAGCAATTAAGTTGCTGAAGACAGACAGCAGCCTGGAGTGTGAGGTCTCATCATACAGAAATAAGGGTATCATCTTGCCTTACTGGTTTATTAAGAAAAGATAGGAGCAGTTAACACTCCAGATGGTCAGGGAACTACAGCTAGGCATAGCTTTTTCTAAAATTAGTGTGAACTACCTTTCAGTGTTATAACTCTTGTGTATGAAACTGTTTATTTAAGTTATTTGGTATTTACAGGTTTTAAAACATTAACTATTTTGCTGCTTCTCATTGTGCCTGGTTATTCAGTTAATGTTTTAATAACTTGAGTGTGTACATGCTTAATGTAATAACTCCAGGGCCACTCCAAAAAGCCTTACCGCTCAAGCTACATGCTCTCTTTTGTATTAATAATTATTTGACTCAGTATAATTGAACACCCCTTTAGAGGGGTATTGTGGTGTTTGGCTGGTGTCAGGAGTACCTTGTAATTTTGGGCAAAGAAGTACAGCAGGTACATGTGTGTCAGTCTCTCAAGTGTATGTGAATGAATATCGGACATTTAAGCGCAAGTGTGCCAAACACCTAGAACCAGGACATATAGTGCTCTGCAGTGGTGAGTGTGGAGACTCCTTTTCGAACCTGGAGGCAGTATATCAGTGTTGGTAATTTATGGTTTTAGCCCCATCTCATTTTTTTGGGGCTATGTCTGGAGTATAGGGCCAAGGATGGGGGGTGTACATCCTGAATTTTGTTCAAATTGCTCCTTGGGTTTATATTTAGTATTAGAAGTCAGCTTTTCCAATTGTCTATAATGCATGCATGTCAGCAGTTGTCATATGTCTTTGGCTGCAATTTGCCTTCCTAGTCTGCACTGTGGGGATAGAGAAATTAAAACATAACTTTGATATAAAATCAGGCATTGCTACATAACACAATCTGTTACCCCTAGGAAAATGTGTAAAACTAGGAAATTCTACTGCAGTGATATGTAAGGATTAACACTACAGTAGTAAGTGTCATAAGGACAGAATAGATAACCTGACTCCAACCTTTGGTAATACATTAATGGTATTCTGTAGCCAGTTAATGGCTGTCAGCAGAAGTGCACCCATGGTCCATGAACAGTGTGTCAGTCTTTGCAGTTCAAGTAGCTTGAGCATGATGAAAAATGATTCACATAATGGGTTGCTGATAGAGGAATGAACTGGGCCACCACATTTGCATCCAGTATTTGCAACATTTGTATATGTCTAATTGTACATTTGAAGAAATTTTATATACAGGCATTTGAATGCAGTGAAAGACAAAATGCATAAAGGAATAGCATGCTTGTGGATAAAGGTGCCTGGGCATTTGAGGACTGTTATTACACTGCCAATGTAAGTTGTAATAGTGTGCATTTTTTTGTAACCGTTTCATACGGCTATATATTATAGGTAGACTACAAACCATACTGGAGGCAGAAAAGGGATTCAGTAATCAGTTTCTTCCAAGCAAGTCGGTATGTCCTTAGTCTTTACAGGCAGAGTCGGATAGTATCTGCGTGAGGGAACTTAACCTTGGCCTTGCAGTAAACAGCCTTTCTTGGTAATAAGTGAGATTGAAGCATTAACCAATACCCACAGTGGTTTCTTTGTATACAAGATAGGAAGAGGGTAAAACAAAAAATCACATTTAGATGCCCTTGATGAATAGTGATGTTTGGATATTGAGAGAAATGCAGATGGTGTATAACTATGTGAAAAACTGAAGAGTAATCGAAACAAAAATATGGAGTTTAGAAAAAGCATACTGACTTGCAGACCTGTGCATGTAACATACTTTTGTGATGTCGTACATGTTTTAGTTTTTGCTTATAGTGCATTTCAGCCTGGGGCTCCATAGGGATATGGTGATAAACTGGGGCAATAGGAGTTTTCTGGTAAAATAATCTCAATGCATTCCAAAAATCAGACAAGCTCTACAGCCATTTGACATATTATTGTGAGCATTTAGAGGCAGCCTACTGTAAGACTTAAAATGTCTGAGTATTTCAGCCAAACATGAAAGCCCTGAGAATGTGACTAGAAAGACTTGGAAAAACAGTGCATTTCCTAATACTAAGAACCATGCATCTCTATTTCATAACAGGAAGCTATGGTGCAGCAAAAATAAGTGTCCCACTGGCAGAAAAGGCTAGAACTAGGAAACCGTGGATGAGTCAAGTCTCCTGCTGTGAGCTGTCAAAGCAACAGCTCAGATTACCTTTAGCAGTTGGGACAGCTAGGGAAGTGAAGTGTGAAGGGGGAGGGGAGATTATTTTAAGAACTACAATTTGGGTATGACAAAAGAGTACAAATTAAGATCTCTGAAAAGAAGCAGTAAAAAGCACTTTTCTGGCTTTATCTGTTTCGTTTTTAAGTAGTCATTGAACAGCAGGCTTAGTTGAAATTGACTGACTGAAAGACACGAGTGTATGCATGTAAAATCAGAGCAGTCACGGCAGCTTTTGAACAAAGAAGCCTGCATGATGTAATGTGTTAAAGACTAGCACTGCATTGTGAGATACCTGGAGGATTTCAAAATCTCCTGGATGCTAGACCCCATGTTGTCAGACTCTGAAATTAGATATACAAATATTTAATAACCTGTAAATAGTCCCAGAGTGGTGTTAAAATATTGGAAACATCAAAACATGAAGAAATAAACATGTTTTTTTGAGTCTGTTCTCCTTTAACTGCAGACAAATCAGTTATGATACACTCTTTGCCAGGAAATCAAAACAAACATGCTTAACAAATGGAGAAAGTTATAAGTTAATGCCTTTCACACAGTGAAACTAGCTAAAAAAACTTTACAAACAGTGAGACAGTAGTTTTAGCAAGCCTTGTAAGGCAGACAATTTCAGTACAGTAGTGCAGATTAGTTTATAGCAAAATACAGTATAAATAGTATGCAGTAGCTCTCCCCAAATCACCATTTTTAGGAGACTGAGCTAAATTTTGAGCCAGAATCAGGGACATCTCTGAAAACAGACAATTTGAGGGCTGTCTCAAGAGGATAGTTTATTTTTTATTATACCATGACCCTCCCAAAACGTGTACACTGATTGGCCAGCGTGCACATTGTAAATCGAGTTATACTAATGGAAAAAGGTCCGGTCGCCCGGACTTTTTTCCATTAGTATAACTCTACTTTTAAAACACTGTCTCGCTATGTTAAATGGGTTTAACATAGCGAGACAGCTTTAAAATAAGCAACGGAGATCTCCGTTACTTATTTAGCTGTCTCATGCTAAACCCATTTAACATAGCGACAGTGTTTTAAAAAAGCAATGGAGAAAGCAAGATCTCGTTGCTTTTTTTTAAGCTATGTTAAATGGGTTTAATAGCGAGACAGTTTTAAAATAAGCACCGGACATCTACATTGCTTATTTTAACACTGTCTCGCTATGTTAAACCCATTTAACATAGCGAAAACAGTAAAAAAAAAAAAGCAACGGAGATCTTGCTTTCTCCGTTGCTTTTGCCCACAGCTGCCACGGATGCCAGACATCTGTGGAAGGGCAGTAAACAGGCATTATACTATGCCATTATTTAAGAAAAGTAATAGTTTCTTTTCTTAAATAATGTCATGAATAGCAATAACCACTTCTGGTGGTAATGCTGTATTCCACGGTTGGCTTTTTGTCCCTCTGGCTCCCTGACCAAACCACGCCAACCGTGGGTAAATCCAGCATTACCCACACCCAGGCATGGGTTATTGCTATAGTAATCTGGTTTGCTGCAATGTCTGAGGCACATTTCATGTCTAGAAAAGTAACACTGATAATTAGCCCACTGTGAATATCATACATTTGTGTGGTAAGGAAGTACATATTGGTAAGTGAACTGCATTTTGAGGGAAAACCGGCAGTTTCCAAAGGCTATGCCTGCCTCATTTTGACCCATCATTTTATATAATTTCTCCCATCATTGTGTACCTCTTTAAGCATCTTGTCCCAACTTCAAAGGCTGACCAGAAAATTATTTGTTTAAACTCCAACTGTGTTTAGATTAAATGTTCTCTTGCTGTATTTTGTTACACAAGCTCCTTTGTATAGTGACCTGTGCCTGTCCTTCAGGCCACACAGGTCCTCACCCTGCTCATCTGTAGCTACAAAAAATAGCATCACAAGCACCTACACCAAAAACCTTAACCTTCACTGGCACTCACAAATAGAACATGCTCCTGACCTAAGAAATCCCCTATTTAGAGAATACGATGTCCTTCATGGATGCATCTGCAGTCATAACAAGTGGGTTGTCCTGTCGTCAGGCAGCCCTTCAGTCGGCCGGATTCCAAAGTCCGGGTCTGATGTCGCACTCCACCCGACGTCATCTCTGTTGGTCTTCGGGTATAAAGGCATCAGCCGACGCCATTTTCCTCAGTCTTTCTTGCGCCGCCGGGCCCGAAGCAGAAGCTGTTCGCAAGTGCCGGTCGGTCGGATCCAGAGATTACTTCTACCGAATACTACTAAGACTTCTAAAGCTAAGTACCCGTGGGGACTCTTTCTTGCCTCAGCCGATGTCAGAAAAAGTTAACAATTGTTTAAACTGTGGGAAACAAATACCTCATAAAGATTTCCACTCTTACTGTCTGCCTTGTTTAGGCCCAGCCCACGTAGCAGCCTGTTCGGCCTGTGCTTCTTTCAACCGGCGAACGCTTAGGCGCCGGTCGGAGTTTGCAGAACAGTTGTTCTGATTTTGCGTACATTATGCCGCCGGATCCTCCGACTACCCAATCTAAAAACGAAGATACGCGTCCGCGGTTTCGGCGAAACCATGGTCAAGCAAAAGTGTCTCGGTTTCGGCGAAACCGAAAACTGAACAAAGTACAGCTGAACCTATTCCTACAACTGAGGCCCCTGCTACAACTCTTGAAACGACTTCAGAAATTTTACCCACTACGGTGGTTGACTTATCAGACACCATCCCTTGGATGTTTCTACCCCAGCACGTGGTGCTGCTAGGCCTCCAGCAGCCATGTCCATTAAGACCTTCGCCAGGGCTAAAGCAGCCAAGACTACTAAAACAGTGCCTGTTAAACCACCCACATCCAGGCCCTCTTCTAGTTCTCAAATGCTGACTTTGGCAGAAGATTTAATTTCTTTAATTAGAGGATCTCAATCTCACCCAGACAGGGCCTCTCAGCCCCCAGAGAAGAGACCTAGGGCAGAGCCCCCCGAGCCAGTGTCCTCTGATGATTCTGCTGATGAATCAGACATAACTGACCAGCCAGAGGCTCCCTTCTCCAATTTTGAAGATTCTGATGCTGAAGAATCCATCCCAGCTGCTTCCCCACCAGAAGAATTCTCCTTAGGGGAAACCTTGCATGCCATGCGAGAACAGTTCCAATGGCAGCAACAGGATTTTTCAGACTCCAGAAAAAGACTTTTCTGCACCTCCCACAGCACAGGCCCTTAGCTATACCCCCTGTTCTCTCTGTGGTGGATGATGCTTTCAATGATGTTTGCTCCGCTCCAGATTCTTTACCCCCAGCCCCTGCCAAACCAGACAGATTTTACAGGGTGCCAGATACTCATCACCACCTTTACAAGGCTCCACTTGCAGACCCAGAAACTATATCCCAGGGCCCCAGGCAGTAGCCGCGACCATAGCTAAAAACCCTATTCCTTCTGAAAGGGAAGCAAGGTCATTAGACAGATGGGGTAAAAAGGTCTACACTTCAGCTACTCTCTCAGCTAGAGCTTTAAACTGTCAGTTTCACATGATACAATACCAAGAGTTTATGCTGGATCAGTTAACTAAAAAACTAACCACTGATGAATCTCTTGATAAGAAATATGTATTAGAGATGGTAAATAACATACAACAGGTTAGCAACCATTCCTTAAAATGTGGCTATGATGCACTGGAGGCTTCATTTAGATCAGCCATGACAGGCACAGTGATAAGAAGGCATGCATGGCTAAAGGAACAAGCTTTACCGGATCATGTTAAAGCTAAGTTGCTAGATGCTCCTATGGACAAGACAAGTTTGTTTGGTACATCTGCCCAGCAGGTTATGAAGAAAATGGAAGAAAAGGCAAAATCTGTTCAAACTGTTAAAGATTTCTTGCAGGTTCAACCCCAAGGTTTAGCAGGAACTGGCCTGCCAAAATTTGGTCCTTTCCTGACTCCACAAAATTTCAAAGGGGCAGGAATAGACGTTCCAGAGGCAGAAACCAATCCAGAGGAGGTGCCTACAGAGGAAGACAGTGGCAAGGTAACAACAGAGGCGCAGACACAGCCACTGCCACTACATCAACACAACCACAGTGACTTAACCCTCAATCCCTACCAGGGAACAAATAGCAGCTCCTCTAGGCGGAAAGTTAACCTTATTTTCAAAGAACTGGCACTACATAACAAAGGACAAGTGGATTTTACAAACCATAGATCAAGGTTACCGGTTTCACTTCCACACTTTCCCAGTCAAAGAGGAATGCCAAATCTACCTCCAAATCAAAACAGAGGCTCTACCAGATAATGGAGTTAGCAAACATGCGAGCTGTGGAAAGAGTGCCAACAGCAGAGCAAGGAAAGGGGTTCTACTCCAGACTATTCCTAGTTCCAAGAAAGGCAAAAAGTTGGAGACCAATTCTACCTGTCCACCTTAAATACATACATCATTGTCCCAAAATTGAAAATGCTGACCCTACAGCAACTTCTTCCGATGCTGGGCAAGGAGTCTTGGCTGGTAACTCTAGATCTCAAGGAGGCATACCTGCACGCCCCATTCGACCAATCTGCAGAAGATACCTCAGATTTCTTGCAGGATCAGAGCACTATCAATTCTCAGCATTGCCTTTTGGCTTATCTACTGCCCAGAGTATTCACAAAATGCCTGGCATCAGTAATCGCCATTGCATACTTCAGGGATTTCATATTTAGCCATACCTGGACGACTGCCTGCTACAAGGGGACAACAAAAGCAAGCTGACAACAGATTTACAAAGGGTCATTTACTTGCTACAAGCACTGGGATACACAGTCAATTTACAAAAGTCACGGCTGATACCATCCCAAACAAGGACATTCTTGGGCTGAATTGGACACAGTAAAACAAATGGCATTCCTGACTACAGAAAAACAAAAGAACTCCTCTATACTTCTTGGCACTAACAAACCTGAACAAATTAACAGCAAGAAAAGTACTGCATGCCTTGGGCTTCATGGCATCATGCATAATCTTGGTTCCATTTGCCAGACTACATATGAGAAAACTACAGTGGTACCTAAAGAATTTTTGGTCCCAACACAGACACAGTCTAGAAACAGAAATCCCACTAATTCCATGCTTAAAACAGGAGTTCCTATGGTGGGCTCAGGCATGCCAGTCAAACCCAGGCCTACCCTTTCGCAGATGTCAAGCAAGCCAGACCATCACAACGGACGCTTCAGACCTAGGATGGGGGGCCCACATGCTGGACAAATGCGTGCAAGGATTGTGGACACAGGATCAACTTCAACTGCACATCAACCTAAAAGAAATGCTGGCAGTAAAACTGGCAATCCCAAAGTTCAAACCATTTCTCAGAGGGCCAGTTGATGATAAGGACAGACAACACCACAGTCATGTGGTACATCAACAAACAGGGAGGCACTCATTCATACCCCCTATGCAGAATGACCTTGGAGCTGTGGACCCTGGCACTCAGCTACAACATCCAGTTACAGGCAATATTTGTACCAGGGAAAGACAATACCCTAGCAGACATATTAAGCAGAGCCACTTCGGATGCCCACGAATGGAAGCTTCACCGGACATCTTCAAGACCATCTCAAAGAAATGGGGAATGCCACAGATAGACCTATTCGCATCACCTCTCAATCACCAGCTCAAAAAATTCTGCACAAGGACATTCCACCCACTAGCATGGAAAGTGGATTCGCTCTCTTTCAACTGGAAAGGCCTAACAGCATATGCATTCTCTTCCTTTGATACACAAGGTACTACTGAAAATCAAGGAAGAACGTCCAAGGATAATCCTGATAGCTCCAAACTGGCCAAGACAACACTGGTACCCACTACTGAGGAGCATGTCTCGAACAATATGTGGACAATTTCCCTGATGCCTTTGATGTTAACACAGAACAACTACAGCATCATACATCCAAACCTAAAAACCTTGCAACTGACTGCATGGAACATCACATAACAGCAGCTATTCCAGAACTTTCCCAAAGAGTTAAAGACATTATTCTTGAAGCACGCAGACCTTCAACAAGAAGGAACTATGCTGGAAAATGGAAAAGGTTTGTCATCTGGAGTACGGAAAGAGGAAAAGATGTGTCAAACATAGATATGCCTAACATTCTGGAGTATCTGGCGAACTTCTTCATTCAGGCCTGTCCTACTCCTCCATCAAGATACATGCATCAGCTATTTCAGCAGAATACAGCTTTGATACACCTGTTTTTCGCACCCTTTGTTCAGCCAATTCCTCAGATTAATCAAGAATGTAAAACCCCTACGAAACCACCATTACCAGCTTGGGATTTAAACTTTGTGCTAGAAAAGTTGACACTAGCACCCTTTGAACCAGCAGCAACAGCAGACCTACAACACCTGTCATGGAAAACTGCTTTCCTACTGGCAATTACTTCAGCAAGGAGGGTTTCAGAACTACAGGCCTTAATGGCAGTGCAACCCTTCCTAATCTTCCACCAAGATAGAGTGTCCATGAGGACTAATCCTACATTTATGCCTAAGGTGGTATCCAGAGTGTCTTTAAACCAGGCAATCCACCTACCTACCTTCTTTCCCAACCCACAAAACAGAGGGAAAGAATACTGCATACCTTGGATGTACATAGGCAGCTACGCTACTACTTGGACAGAACAAAAATAGCAGAAAGACTGACCAACTTTTTGTAGCCTATGCAACAGGAAGGGAAGGAAAAGCTATTTCCAAACAGACAATCTCCAAATGGATAGGAAATTGCATACGATTCTGTTACTCCTTCCATGGAAAACCAATTCCACAGAACATAAGACCTCATTCTACAAGGGCAACAGCCACTACCACAGCCTTCTTAATGAGGAGTGGCAACCAAAGACATTATTGAGGCTACTTGGACCTCCGTGCATACATTTGCCAAACATTATAATTTGCCTCTATATTCCAGATCCCGAGCAGGGTTTGCCACTGCTGTACTGCAAGGGATCCTAAACACACCATAATCTACTTTTATCCTCCTCCCTAGTTGGCTATGGTATTCTACGACTGCAGATGCATCCATGAAGGACATAGTACAGTTTTGTACCTACCATAAATGTAGATGTCCGAACTGGATAGCATCTGCAGTCAGGATTACCCTCCCTCCATCCCCTGTGGTACTCCTAGGGTGTTTACCCTTCTAATAGCTAGCTGTTGGGGAGTCTTTATGGTGTATTTGTTTGTGTATATGTACATACATGCTTATTGTTGTGTTTACCTCTATCTATTTGGAAACATTGGCATCTATCCAAATTTTAGCCTGCAAGAGGGCTACTGGCATCTGGGGCAAGAAACACTGAGGAAAATGGCGTCGGGTGGTGCCTTTATATCCGAAGACCAACAGAGATGACCCCGGGTGGAGTGCGACATCACCGCAAGCCGGACCCGGACTTTGGAATCCGGCCGACTGAAGGGCTGCCTGACGACAGGACAACCCACTTGTTATGACTGCAGATGCTATCCAGTTCGGACATCTACATTTATGGTAGGTACAAAACTGTACTTTTCTTCTATTCCTGAAGCAGTACTGCACACTGGCCACATTCAGAACTACCCAGGGCAATAGTATGGACAGATGTAAATTCACCCCCTGGGGTATGCAGCATGGCACTCCTTGATCTGGAAGTTTAACTTGTATAGGTTTTCTTAGGCTTAACTTGGTAGGCTTCTCAATGGTTTTAAAAATTGTATGCCTAGTATATCACTGTAAACAGTGATATGTTTGTGCAGTTTTTAAGAACTTCTGCAGATTTGTAATAAGTGATTTCTTTTTGTAGTATTTGAATTATGAAAGAATATAAAAGGATAAAAAGAAACACCAGTGTATGGGCAATGAATATTATGTTTGTCATATATTTATCCATGAATATTTATGTATTGTGAAAGTATTGCAAATGACTGAAGCAATAATGTCTAACAGGTTGGCTAGCAACAGACTGCCCAGGGGTGTAGAGAGGTCCTCCCCCTTTGAAGTTTATGAATTTTTATTACATTTTAATATTGAAGATATGTCATTGATTTTGAATGCGGAAGTGTAAATGCCAGTAGTGCATAGTGTAGTTCTTTAAGTGCGTGGATAGAGTTTCTCATGGGTTTGTGTAAAATGTAATATAACACTTACCTGGATATGTGTATGTTGTAAACTGTTCAGAAATATAAGTCATGAAATCTGTTGTATAGATGAATGTTTTTGAGAGAATTAATGAATTACAGTGGCATGACAACAGGTATTGAAAACATGAAAATATATAGGTTTTGGAATGTACAACAATAGTACAGTATATGTAATTTTATTAGTCTCTATAGGGACACTTTTCATTTTTTCTTTGCAGTATTTAAATATAGCACCAGCTGTTTCAAAGCTGTTTACCTTTACAGGTTTGAATTGGGTCATATTTTTGTACAGCCAGTAAATGTAAAAGGGCATAAATAGAGAACGAGAAGCACTACAATGTGTGGGACTAAGTTCAAAAGTATTATGTAATGTCCTTTTATACACTGTACAGTAAAAATAGTATAGCCTACTGTTTTGTGCAGCACATAGTGCAGTTAATTTACTGTTATTCTGTAAGGGCCACCCTTATGTCATTTAATTTTCTTTGGTGCAGTAGGACCCCACACTAGCATATGACAGGTCAGTATGCCTTGTGGCCCAAAGAGTCTGAGGAAGTTTGTCCAGTTTTGTATGGTGTTGTGGGAATACATTGACTGTTTCTAGTTGGAATGTACTTGGGCAATGAACTCCGACAATTCAGAGTAAGTGTGGAAAATTATTGGAAGCCCATGAATGTATAAAAGGTTAATGTGAGACGAGAATGTATAATGCTTAGAAAATTTTCATGCTGTTTTTCACCCAGTCGGTCTTTCTACAGCCATTAAGTACAGCTCCACTGAGACACTTGTCCAGTACTATTTGGCATGTGAATACATTGGGCAAGGGTGGTGAGAGCCTGGAACTGTAATGTGTCAGAGTGTACTACATTGTAGCATGGTTTGCTTGATGCTGTCTGCAGTATTTCCAGAGATGCCAGAGTGCATAAAGTACTTAACTTACAAAGATGTATATTTTTTTAATTTATTTAAAAGTTTAACTTGTATAGAGCCTAATCCACCTAGACCATTTTCAGTTATCAGTTTCGGGGGAGATACTGGAAAATACCATAGTGCAACAGTGGTGATGTAAATCCAAGTATGCAGAGAGGTGCACGTCAGGATAACGTGTAGTATAAATGAACAGGATCATAAGTGGATGTACAAATATTTTGGTCAGTAAAATCAGTAAGAGTACATTGTACACTGTCATAACTTTCAATGGTATAACATTCCTATGGAGAAAAATATACAGTGAACTAAGTATTTCCAGTATGTACTTTTGTTGGCAAAGGGATGTGAAGGAAGGTGAGGCATGAATAAAGGAGGGTGATGGAGAGAAGAGTTGAAATAAATGCAGGGGGGAGAGACAAAGGAAGTGTACACCCATCCAGGCTCAGGCGATTCTGGAATTACTACAGGAGTTTGGGTCACCTGCCTACTGGTAAGCCGTAGTGCACCCACCTGATGAAGCACCTTGTAGATAACAGGGCTTCAGTGTCCCATCAAACAGGACCCTTATAGTGTGCCCGAGTTGTTAAAGCAGATTGTGAGGGAGAAGTTACAGATGATGGATCTGGGGGAATTCCATCTGGTTTAATGTGGCCTGATAAAATGTAGGCTATTAAATACATAAGCATGTATTCCTGATGCCTAATTGAAATGATATTAATTAAAGGAGGCCAGCAAGGGAAGGGATGGTTGGCATGGCAGGTGGGGTGTGGGTCATTTTAGGGGCACCATCAAAATACTCCAAATTGGATCCTACAGTTCAGGCCAGCCCTGTATTCCATGGTATCAGTTTGCCCAGTACACTCTTAACAGCACTACTTTACGTAGTATACAGATTTGTGCTGTAAAGATGCATGCAGAATAGATGCATAACATGATGGTGTAACATGGGTTTACAAATACAGGCTTAACAATACACTTTTCTTTTACACTTTCCAATGCATATATATTGGGATGAATATATAATTCCATGATATTCATTTGCCCATTGCACAGTAGACAGATTTGTGCAGTGAAAATGACTACAAAATGGATGGACAAATGTTTCCAAATGCACATTTAACAGTATGTTTTAAAGTTTTAATGTTTCATTTTAAGCAAAGGTAGTTTTAAGTTGCAATATGCATTTTTTTTCTGTGTAGAAGACTGAGGTAAAATAGAAAACCTTTTGTTTAATTTTGTTAACTGGGCAGGAGCTCAGGTAAAAGAGGAAGGAACTGCTGCATTATGTTTTTTCAAAAATTCACTTACCTTCCATTGTATTGGGGGTGTTCATTAATTATGTACTGTGTTGGTTGAGGAGCTCCATGATTAATTTCTTCACTTTTGTGTCAGGGGAGGATAGCAATGTTTTTCTTTTTTTAGTAATTGGAACTAGAGGGATTTGTATATGGGTAGCAACAGATGCAGTTTCAGAATGCGCACTTGTCATGGATGCCAGTTGCTACTGACTATTTGGTGCTCGCATTTTGAAATGTTATCTACTGTAATCTGATGCAACTGTACTGGTATTCCTTTCCAGTGTAGCTGCTGTCATTTGTCCTGTGCAAGCCTCTTAGAGTTTACCTGTGTACCTTTATCTTGTATTTGTCTACACTGACTCTAAGATTCCTGACATTAGACCATCAAAACAAACTTGATGATCTACTCATCTTGCTCATCACACTGTTACCCTGCTTGAATTTTGTGTTGGCTGCATAAAGTCTGTCAACCTTTCTTCATTTTCGGTGAAAGCTTGAGGGGGTTTAGGCTCAAGAGTGAGCTGTCCTTGTACATTGCTTTTCCTTATTTTATTTAGCTTTTTGTTTTTTTTTTTGTTTTTTTTTAGCCCAAAGATACAGGATGAATTCCACCCCAAAGTTGGATGCTATGTGGACTTGTGTAGACTTTGGTATGGCTTTATTTATAGGCTATATTCACAGACCCTAAAGTGTTCGAGGTAAAGAAATCTGTTGCTTTGTATGACATTTACATTCTGTTGTAAATCTGTGCTGCTCCTAAGTGCATCTGCAGTTGCAGAGTCCCCCAGCCAGAAACCTCACATAGAGACATGCATGGTGGTGTTAGTAATGTTTATAAATAATGTGCAATTTTTGATGAAAGGACCAACTCTAAAGTCTTGTCAGTTGTCAGAAAATTCATAGCCTATCTTAATGCCAGCAGGGTCAGTGCATTGGAGGATAGTTGAGACACAGCACCGCAAGTGAATCCCATGCATCATCCCAGACGGAACTAGAACCCAGACATGAAGCTAGAGGGTGCTCCATATTGAAATGTCAACACTCGTAATGCCAACAAATCGAAAAAAGACTGAAAACCCAAAAAGCGAATTTCAAAGATGGCTGTTCTCTTTTTAATTTTTTGCAGGAAGGCAAGCCCTTTGCATCCCCACACCCCTGATATTAAATATACCAACTCCGAATTGCCATATCTCAGAAAAAAGATTCTGAGAAATGATCATCTCAGTTAGCATATGCAAGTCCATTTTTCAGCCATTCAGTCTCCTGTTTTGGGACTTTCTAGCAAGTCCTAACATTTCAAATGGCTGCCAGCTAGGGATTAAGAAGGCAGGCAACAGTCACTTCAGTCATCTCTAGACCGTCACAGTGAGCTCATTCATGACTAGTCAAGGGTCAGCCTGTGATGATCATATTGATCACTGCTGCAGTAGCCTAAGCTATATGGGGTTATTTCCTGCCAAAGGATAGAACAGCTGTTCAGTTTCCAAACTTATCAGAGCACCTTCTGTGTGCCCAAACTTTCAGGCAGCTTGTGCTAAGGTGACTAAACAGACCAGTACGAGTGCCAGCCCCTTCAAAGTTTTACTGCCAATGAAAAGTACATACCTCTCACGCTTTCAAGGGTTGACCGTCAGCTTGTGCTGTTCCTTTGCAGGGTAGATAGGTTCCCTTTGGGGGGGGGGCTTGTATTTAATAAGTTTTGTTCATGATTAATACTTTCCTCTTCAGGAAAGTTATTTTTAACCTAGGAGTTTCGTTTTAACAGACTGTCACAAGACTGTACTGTAATTTTAAAATGGGAGCATTTTTTTCTCAGTATAAAAAATGTTTAAAATAACTGAATTCCATTTTTTCAGGCGAAAAATTGTTTTTTTTACTTTGTTGGGGGGGGGGGGACAAAGTTTTTTTAAAGTGCTTTTTACTGTTTCTGATAAGTGACATTTAAAGATTTTTTGACTGTCATTTGATGCTGGCTTCCCTGGAAAAGCAGTACCATTTCAGCTTGACCATGGAACAATCTGTTGGTCTTTCTTTTAGCCACAAAAAAAAAAAGTTAAGCAGCAGTTTTTGCTATCATACCAGGTAGCAGTCTGCTCCAGCCACAAGTGGATGACTGTTTAGTTGTACAACAGACCACTCATCTTTTACCCCAGGTCCTTCTGGTGTGGCACCTACAGCTGCTGTTAACTGGGGATTAGCCATGTCACTGTGGCTGCTCGGGTCTGCTTAGTGGGCAAGGGAGAGACATTCTTGTCGGCCCTGGGAAGAGGGAAAAGGGAAGGCTTTGCCATTTTGTCAGAATGTCGTGCTCATCCTTGGGAAAACTGCCGCTGTCATTAATACTGTTTGTCCCTATTTTCTCATCAAAAAAACCCAGAAAATTTAAGCATGTATCTACTCAAATTTCATTGGACACAAGTAGTTTACTGCATCTGGCTTAGGGTTTAACTCGGGCTCTTGATCATTCTTGTAAAGTCGTTTCTGGTAAAAGGAGGAAAGGAAACCTTTCCTGAATAAATTCAAGATAATAAAGCTGGACAGGAGAATGAAGGGGCAGATACGGTTTCTCCCCAAATTTCTGATTCCGAATTGGAGAGCGAGTTTCTCTGAGACTGTTTCTAGATTGTACTCGTGTTTTCATTGGGAGAATACTGACTATGTTCTTCGTGTTTCACTGTTGCAGTCATTACACTTGGGTAATCCTGCTGGCAGGTTGCCCTCAAGTTGGCCTGAATTCCAAAGTCTTGTATCCTGCATCGGTTGCTGTCGCCCCTTCCCTGACGTCAGGTCATCAGGGGTATAAAAGATGCAGCCGACGCCATTTTCTTCAGTCTTTCTTGCCGCGCAGTGCCCAAAGCAGAAGCAGTTCGCAAGTGCCGGTCGGCCGACTCCTGAGATTTTTGTGTTCGAGTTTCAGATCCGAAGTCTTCATTAAAAGCTAAGTACCCCGTTGGGGAAACTTTTTTTTTCTTGCTCCAGACCGATGTCAGAAAAAGTTAATAATTGTATTTCTTGTGGGAAGCAAATAGGACTTTAATTCTTACTGTATTCCTTGCCTAGGCCCTGACTGCAATGTTGCTAGTTGTCGGTTTAGTGATAGATTTAACCAATGCACTATTAAGCATTGGAACGATTTTGCATGAAGCTATTTTGGGTGAAGATTTAATTATACAATGTCGACGGATAGCCATCCGACTACCGGAGTTCACAAAAAGCGCAAAGAAAAAGAAAGGCAACCGAGGTCCAAAACTGACTAAGCTTCTAAGCCAGTCGCCGGTTCTCAGTGAGGCGCTTTCGCAGCCCCTGACACCCGCTACTTTAGAGTCGCAGGCCGCTACCGACTCCCACGTGGAGTCGGTCAAGCCACTGGAAACTCAAGGTATTGGGAGCCTCTGAGACTATTCCCTCAGATGGGTCTGATATGAATCTTCAGATCAGGTTTCCATTTCCTCTGATTCCTCTTCTGAGCAGGAATATTCTCTTCCCCCCATGAGGATTCTGATGCTGAAGAATCTATTCCTTCAGCTTCTCCTCCTGAGGACTATTCTTTTGGGGAAACCTTGCATACCATGAGGGAGCATTTCTACTGGGAGAGCCAAGATATTTCAGAACCCCCACTAAATGCAGACCCTGATACCCCACAACAAACTGCAGATGCTTTTAACTCTTTCTTCACTGAAACTATACAAGCTCTAGCTAAACAACTTAATGCCAACAATTTCTGTCCACCAAGTGACCAATCAAACTCCTCCTTTAAATTTTCACTACAACCTATCTCTACATCGTACATTCACAGACTTCTTCTCAAACTAAAACCATGTACCCCCTCTGCTGATAAGCTCCCTTCTCTTTTTCTTCAAAAGGCTGCCAAGGTTATTGCATATCCTATATCTATTCTCATAAATAGGACAATCAAAGAAGGAATCATCCCTGATATTTGGAAGGTCTCTCATATTATCCCACTTCACAAAAGTGGAAACTCGACTGACTATTCTAACTAGAGACCCATTGCTCTCCTCTCACCTTTGGCTAAGATTATGGAAAAATGTATCCACCTTCAACTTGTACAATATCTCTCTCTTCATAGCATAATAGCAAACTGTCAACATGGCTTTAGACCTCATCACAGTACTACCACTGCCCTGCTTTCCTTTGTAGATACTATTAATCAGAACCGCAAGAACAACTTACTCTCTTCTGCCCTCTTCATTGACCTCTCCAAAGCATTCGATATGGTCAACCACTCTTTATTACTTAATACTCTTGAATCCCTCTCGTTTGATATCCCAGCCATTAAATGGTTTAAATCTTACCTTACAAACAGAAAACAAGCTGTTCTTTGGGATAACCACACTTCTCTTTTGCCCGTTTCTATCGGTGTTCCGCAAGGCTCTATCCTTGGGTCACTTCTCTTCTCCCTCTTCATTAATGATCTTCAAACAATAATCCCTCAAGCAACCTGCATTCAATACGCTGACGATTCTACACTCATCTGCTCAGCTTCTTCTACCCCAGAACTTATCTCTCTCGCCCAAAAAGTGTTCAATACCGTAGAAACATGGTTCTCTAGTCGATTCCTCTTACTAAATGCTAAAAAAACTAAACTTCTTCTTTTTACCCCCACATCCAGGACCTCCCCCGTACATTTCTCCATCTCTTCCAACAGTGCCACTGTCATCCCACCTGACACTTCAACTAAATTGTTAGGTATTACAATTGACAATAATCTCTCATTCGACCTACACATAAACAACTCCATAAAACTAGTTAACAGAAAAATAGGATCCTTATATCGAATCAGACCATTTCTTACACCATCTACTAGAACAAGGATTGCTCACTCCCATCTTATTTCTACTCTTCTTTATGCTTCACCTATCTTCACCAACATCAAAAAAAACAACCTTAACAAACTGGCAACCTGCTATAATAACATTGCCCGCTTCGCTACTGGTAACCCTTATAAAACCCATCACTGTCTTAACTTAAAACTTCTAGGCTGGCCAGAGTTTCAGAACTATCTTATAATCCATCAACTCTGTATTGCCCATAAAATACTGTACCAACCTAATAATACCCCGATACTCTCACAACTCATAATCCCTTATAATAATCTCAACTCTCTCCGCTCTTCCAGTAAACTCCTGACTAGTTCTATAAAATCAAATAACAATGCTGGCAACTCGCTATTTACCAATACTGTAGGGACAAAATGGAATTTGTTACCTACTAATATAACAAAGATAACATCATTGCCTCTTTTCAAACAGAATATTAAACTGCATTTCCAAAATCACTGGCTTTGTTCCTGTAGTAAACCTGATTAGCTTTCCACTAGTACTACTTAATCTTAAAACTATCTCTTACTCCTGTTTACTCTCTTCTCTACTTGGCTCTCTTTTCTCCTCCCACTATTCTCTACCTGTTATCTGCCTTTAACTTGCTCTCTTTTCCACAATTAATCCCTATCTTTTTTCCCTTACTTTCTTATTCACTCTACTTTCCTTACCTCCAATCCTTGTTTACTTTATCTGATAAGTATTTTTCAACTTGTATAATGTGACTTACACTGTATTGTGTGTTATAGTAATTAACTCTTGTAGTAGTACTTTACATTGAAGGGTTTGCTAGTTTTTGTTTTTTGCAAACTCTATTACTAACTCTATTATTATTATTATTATCATTATTATAGTTTTTTGTATGAATCGTTTTTCTGTATGTATCTTACTCTGTGGAGCTTTTCTCCCCGGGCCGCTACTGAAAATGGAAATTTCTCCAGCTAGACTAGCCCGGTCAACAAATGTAAAATAAATAAATAAATAAAATCTAAGAAGAGACTTAGGGACTTCCTTCTACTACCTCAACAGAGACCTCTAGCTATTCCACCTTTGTTAGACATTGTAGATGTGTTTTCAGAGTCTAGTCTGACTCCTTACCTCCAGCTGCTGTTAAGCCTGACAGATACTACAGGGTTCCTGACTCTCTCAAATTCCTTTTCAAAAACCCTGCTGCAGACACAAACTATTTCTCAGGATCCCAAAGGGATTAAGGCTTCCACTGCAAAAAATCCTACCCCCCTCTGACAGAGATTCTAGGGCACTGAATAGATAGGGAAAAAGATTTACACATCTGCTACCTTGGCTATAAGGGCCTTAAACTGCCAGTTTCATATGCTCAAATACCAGCAATATGTCATGACACTGCTTAAACAGAAAATGTTGGTAAATTCTGAATGTGCAGAAAACAAAGAAATGCAGGATTTATTGCATGCAGCTGAACAAGTTGGAAAGCATACTTTGCAATGTTGTTTTGATTCTCTGGAGGCCTCCTGCAGGGCCGCTGTTATGGGTTCTGTAATTAGGAGGCATGCTTGGTTAAAGGAACAAAATCTGCCTGATCATGTCAAAGCTAAATTATTAGATGCACCATTACAGCATGATACCTTGTTTGGTGTTAAGGCAGAAGAAGTGTTAAAGAAAATGGAGGACAAAGCTAAATCTATGCAAACGGTCAAAGATTTTTTTACAAGTACAGCCACCTAGGTTTAGCAGACACTGGCCTACAAAGAATTAGTCCTTTCCACTGTCAGACCTCAAAGGGGCAGATCCAGACACCCTAGAGGCAGATCCCAGCTGCAAAGTTCGTACAGGTCTAAGCAATGGGGTGCTTCTACCTCCAAAAGTGGAGAAGACAAATCACAACAATACAGGAAACGGTCCCAATGACTTCCCCCTGCGTGCACCAAGCACTTATCTACTGGCAGCACCCTTAGGGGGAAAAATAGCACTTTTTTTCTCAGAATTGGCACATTATAACCCAGGACAAATGGGTTCTAGACATAGTGTCACAAGGCTACAAGTTTCACTTCCATACCCTGCCAAGGGCAAACAGTTGGCCAGACCTGCCAAAAAATCAATGGGCAGAGGCTCAAAAACAAGTCTCATCCCTCATGGACATGGGGGCTATTCAACAACTACCACAGCAAGAGCAAGGACAAGGATTTTACTCTACTGTTCTTGGTACCCAGAAAGGACAAAGCATGGGGACCAATACTGGACCTATCTATTCTAAACACTTTCTTGGATATACCAAAATTTAAGATGTTGACCTTGCAGCAGCTTCTGCCCATGCTGGGCAGAAAGGCTTGGCTCCTCACTTTAGACCTAAAAGAGGCATACCTGCATGTCCCAATTGGACAATCATGCAGAAGATACCTCAGATTCAAGGCTGGTTCAAAGCATTACCAATTCTCTGCACTGCCCTTTGGCTTATCTACTGCGCCCAGGGTCTTCACAAAGTGCCTGGCACCAGTAATTGCTTTCTGCAAACAAAGAGGAATACAAATATATCCTTAACTTGGACAACTGCCTCATTCAAGCAGAGAACAAGGACATTCTACTACAGCATCTGGCGTTTGTGAAAAAACCTTTAACATGCCTAGGGTACACAGTCAACGAAAAGAAATCAAAACTAAGTACCCTCTCAAGAGATAATATTCCTGGGTGTATGCTTAAATACAACTGCCCAGATGGCTTTATCTCACGCCAGACAAACAAAGGCAACTGACTGTCTATTTCAAGGAAATGGCAATAAAGGCCCAGTTATCTGCAAGAAAAATTCTGCAGACTTTGGGCTTCATGGCATCCTGCATCCTACTAATTCCATATGCAAGACTGCATATGAGGAAACTTCAATGGTACCTAAAAAGTGTCTGGACACAACATTGCCACAGCCTGGTAACAATGATTACTCTCATTCTCTGTCTGCAACAGGAGTTTCGATGGGCAAAGGCTGGTCACCAAAACAAGGGACAGCCATTCTCATTACCCCCCAGCCAGGCAGAACCTAACAATGGATGCATCAGATTATGCCTGGGGGGCCCACATGGCAGGAAAAGACATTCAGTGCACCTGGTCCACAAATCAAATGCATCTACATATCAATCAAAAAGAGATGCTAGCTGTTCAAAATGCCCTGACAGCCTTCAAGGACCTAATTCATCCGGGGCAACTACTAATAAAGACAGACAATACCACGGTCATGTGGTACATAAACAAGTAGGGGGGCACGCATTCTTACCCTCTTTGCAGACACGCATTCTTACCCTCTTTGCAGACTATCCATGGCTTTATGGGACACAGCATTGACTTAATTCATCTGCAGGCACAATTCCTGCCAGGAAAGAACAATACTCTGGCAGACTAACTAAGCAGAAACCTCATGGATCCCCATGAGTGGCACCTGGATCCACAAGTCTTCAGCATGATAACAAAGAAATGGGGACGCCTGGACATAGATCTATTTACCTCCCCTCACAACTATCAACTAAAAAGATTCTGCACAAGGACTTATCACAGACAAGCATGGAAAGTGGACGCCTTATCTTTCAAATGGAAAAACCTGTTGGTATATGCCTTTGCCCCACTGCCTCTCCTCCCCAAGGTACTCCTAAAGGTGAGACAGGAGAAACCAAAAATGATCAATTGCCCCAGACTGGCCCCGCCAGTACTGGTATCCTATCTTAAGCAACTTGTCTCAATGCCCGGTCTAGACCTTACCTCAAATAACCTCATCTACTGTCCCAACAAAACAATCATATTCTGCACAGCCAACTCAGGACTCTAAATCTGGCAGCATGGCGGATAATGTAGCCATACAAAGCACACCTCTCAGTAAAGCTGTGATGGATGTAATTTTGGAAGCCAGAAGGCCTAGTACTAGAAACTCCTATGCTGGAAAATGGAAGAGATTTTGTGCTTGGAACCAAGCTCAAGGAACTGACACAGCTGTTCCAAATGTTCCTCAAATTTTGCAACACTTAACAGATGCTTGGACATAGGGCTATCTTTTTCATCAATTAAAATTCATGCCTCTGCCATTTTGGCTCATTACAATACAGAGCCACCACTCTTTTCTCATCCTTTATTATGGCAGTACCTCAGAGGAGCCAAAAATTTAAGGCCTCCAAGGAGATTGCCAGTGCCTGCATGGGACCTCAATTATGTCTTGGTAAAACTCACCCTACCTCCTTTTGAGCCAACTTCTACTGCGGATATAAAGTTTTATCTTGGAAAATCAGCTCTGCTCCTAGCAATAACTTCTGCAAGACGAGTGTCAGAGCTACAGGCTCTCATGGCTGTGGAGCCTTTTATCATTTTTTATCCAGACAGGGTCTCTCTGAGGACAAACCCTAAATTTATGCCTAAGGTGGTGTCCAGTGTAGCCCTTAACCAAACTATACATTTGCCAACTTTTTATCCAAATCCACAGAACAAGGGAGAGAAAATTATGCATTCTTTGGAATTACACAGACAACTTGGATTGTATTTGGACAAAACTAAAGTTTTCAGAAAGAACAATTACTAGTGGCATATGCAGCAGGGTCACAAGGAAAGGCTATCTCCAAGCAGACTGTTTCAAAGTGGATAGGTCACTGCATTCGTTTCTGCTACTCTCAGCATGGCAAGCCAGTGCCTAAGGGCATTAGGCCACATTTAACCAGAGCTGCAGCCACTTCTGCAGCCTTTCTCTGGGGAGTACCAACCAAAGACATTTTAGAGGCTGCTACTTGGAGTTCAGTGCACACCTTTACAAAGCATTACAATCTGCCACTTTACTCTTGCCACTGCAGTTCTGCAGGGCCTCACAGCCGCTCCTAATGTTTAGCTCCAGCCCCCCAACCATAGCTTTGGGACTCTACCCAAATGTAATGACTGCAACAGTGAAACACGAAGAACATAGTACAGTTGTGTACACTTACCATAAATGTAGATGTTAGAGTGTATTCACTGTTGCAGTCCAGGTTACCCACCCGCCATCCCCCTTATTTCTGCTGGAACTTATCTTTACTTCTCTGATCTATACAACCTATGCGGTGTATTTGATTGTAGATGAAGGTAAGGTTTATTTCGGTGCATGTATGTTTTTTATATATATATATATATATATATATATATATATATATATATATAGCCTACCCTTTTGGGGGCACCTGACTTCTGGGGCAAGAAAAACTGAATAAAATGGCGTCGGCTGCATCCGTTATACCCCTGACGACCTGACGTCAGGGAAGGAGCTTCAGCAACTGACGCAGGACCCAAGACTTTGGAATTTAGGCCGACTGAGGGCAACCTGCCAGCAGGATTACCCAAATGTAATGACTGCAACAGTGAATGCACTCTAACATCTACATTTATGGTAAGTGTACACAACTGTACTTTTCTCAGTCCCTCAAAAAGTACTATGAGCTGTTACTGAAGGAATTTTCAGAACCTACACCCATTCCTCCAGTTCTGTCAGCTTTGGAAGCTGACGGTCTGCCTGCTGTCCCTAAAAAAAGGAAGTTATACACTCTTCCCAAACCTTATAGCGTTAGTCAATCCTTCAGCTGCTAAATACTTAATTCCAGTCCTATTCTTTTTGATAAGGATGGGATGATTAAGTATGGGAAATTGTGTTCTTTTGCAACTTTAATTTTCCAAATTTTGAATTATCAAGCTCTTATGTTAAGGTTTGTTCTGAAGAATTTTGAAAGTGTAAGGAATGTTTTATCTGCAATTTCTCCTTTGAGGAAAATTCTGCTTTAAATTTATTCTGTTCAAGTCGCATATGTGAGACTAGTACTTCAAGGGATATAGCCACTAGTAAGGAGGTTTCATTGACTGCATTCTCAGAACCTCCCAGATGATGGAAAATGAGATTTTAAATTCTCCTTTGGCTAGAGATTTAGTTTTTGGCCCTTCTGCTGCAGAGGTGATTGAAAAGTGTGGAAGTTGTAAGCTGATACTGGGAATGTGTACAGTTTTTATCGCTCTTTTCCAGGTTTTCTAAGGGATTCTCAAACTCCAAGTTTTGGTAAGAAGCAAAATAAACAAATTAACAGGTAAACAGGCATTTAAGAAGAAATGGAAAGGGGGATTCCAAGAAGAATTCTTGAGACTCCCTAAACTGATATCAGTCAAGTAAGTCAAAATAACTAAAGAGACTTGCCCCACACACACACCTCCTTTTATCATCCAGAAAGTATGAATCTCCACTGTTCTCTTTGGCACCAGATATAGATCTGATGTCTATTTTCATTCTGTCCTCTGCTAACTAGGCCACTGCAAAAGCTTGTGGCAATCGGAAGACTCTCAAGCTGCCCCCTTAATAATACACCAACCCCAATAACTTCAGATCTTGTTTGCCACTTGAAAGCAAAAGACATGGTGCCAACTTCTCTTGAGCAGATAAGTGTTATTTTTCTCAAAAGTTATATTTTTATTCCTACTTTTATATCTCAATATTTGTACCTCTAAATTCTTCTAAATCTTCATTTTTATATATCATTAGGCTCCCTTTCCCTTTTCCGTACAGTTGTACTCCATATGCTATCGGTATACTTTCCCTTATCTACATTTCTGTAGTTCTGGAGTATCATTGTTGGTATTCCTTCCACTATCCGTTTAAAAAAAAAAAATTATTTGTTTTGGTAAACTGTGTGTGGCCTATATTTTTCTGTATTATGGTGGATAAGGATAAAGGCCCAGCTGGGTTTCAAAAAAGTGTGAGAAATGTGGACACATTTCCCTTTTCTAATACTCACACACTGTGTGTTTTGTTTGGATCCACTCCACCTGCAGGAAAACTGCACGGTACGTCTTAGTTTCAACCTGGGAGCTCTGGTTGAAAGTAAAAGCAAGTTGATTTTCAAAGGGTTACTTCCCTCTTCCTTTAAGGAGGGGGAAGCTCCAGATAATGCCTCAAGCACATCTTCGGAAAAGTCTAAAAAGAGACCTTTGGATTAGACGACCCCCTCAGATCCTAAAAGAAAAAAGCTTAAATACTTTGCTCCGACTTCAACCTCTGATCCAGTATTAAAGGAAAGAGATTCCTGTGATCTGACTACACTTTTGGTTTCAAAACCTAAAATGACCAAAGATGCGTCAGCTCAGAGCGTCTTGGATCTGACTCAAAGCATCTGATTCGACACTTGATATTCCCTGTCTTCTGAGAACTTGATAATCTCCTTCAGGAGGCCCAGTCCCCTCTGGGGTCCCTTCCCTTTTTAGAGAGACCGAAGTCCCAATCACTACTTTCCACTTGCTCTTTCAGGAGCCTTACTGAAGATGTAGAGAGGTTAGTGAGATTCTCTCAGCACAGAGCGTGTTGAGTGCCCTGTTGGCTCCTTACCCATCTGGGTCAGGAGATCCAACCTTCCACTACACCCCCTATGCAAGTTACTTCTCCAGCTCCCCCCTTGGTCTTGGAGTTTTCGGATCCGAATCTCCTGGCCTGTCTACATCTGAACCGAAGCTCGCTCTGAGCTCTTAGGTTTCTTTCAGATCTGGAGGGCTGTCTGAGCCGAGGCTGCTCTGTTGGTTCCTGGGTGTCTTAGTCAACTCCAAAGTTTTTGGAGCGGTCTCTACACCTTGGGGCATCGGCACAGGTTAGTTTGGCTCCAAAGTCGGGCGTGGGGGAGTTCTCCTAGGAGTGGAGAGGGCCTATAGTCAAAAGGCTTGTCCTTACTGATTTGGAGCAGTCTTCCTCTCTAAGTATGTCTGCTTTAGAGGTCATGGAGAGAGCCTTGTCAGCTTCCACAACAGACAGTTCCCCTCCCCTCTGATCCTCCATCTACAGCCTTGTCATCTCTTCGCTTGGACTCTCCTCTGTCCTCTCCACAGGGACGGCTAGTACCAAAACCTCATGCTTCCCAGTAGGGTTTTTCTGTGTCTTCTGCTATATCCCTAGGGCATTCCACTGAAGAGATCCCCAAGCAGAGGATGTGCAAGAGGAAGCACTTGTACTCTCCCGAGGAGTCTGTCACAAAAGATGGGACTTGGGTGAAGGGTCCCCTCTGTCAACTCCTGAAGATGTTCAGTTCGGAGGCATCCTTGAAGTCCTGAAACAGAGAGGTGACTGGAAGCCTAACTACCATTCTTCTGAGGAGTCTGTATTTCTAGAGGCATTTGGTACTTGCCCATCTACCTCCTGGTTGACTCTCCCAATGGCAACCTGTGGGCATGGAAAGCCCTGGACACTGAGCCAATCCTTCGGAGGCCAGATAAGATTTTACCTGCACCAGAAGACAGATATTTTGTACTAAAGGTGAGCCTGTTAATGCCATGGTTATGGCAGCGGCCACTAAGAAGGAACTATCCAAAGAGTTCCACTGTCCATCCACCGAACAAGTCTTAGTTTGGGGAGCATGTCTATGCTTCAGCGACATTTGCATTGAGGTCACTGAATTATTTGGCATACTTCAGGTTAGAGAGAGACCTGATTAAGGAACTGTTGCTCTTTCAGGAGCCATCTCTGATGAGGTACAAGCATGCGTCACTTCTCAGTTGGCTATCCTGCAGTCCATTTCCAATTCCTTCATGAGGTTAGTTTCGCATGCAGCTGAAGGAACCTCAAGGGCAGCAGGTCCTGGTGTTTCCATAAGGAGGCATGCCTGGATGCACTTATGTGATTTTGCTGAGTCCTTCAAGTCTGTCAGTGCTGCTTTTGACGGAACGTCTTTGGCCCCAAAGTTAAGGACACTTTATCCAGGTGTGAAAAGGACCCGAAATACCTTGTCTGCCGTGGGTGTATGTTTTTTCCACGCTTCCATGATCCTCCAGGAATCAGAGGTGCTGGGAAAATGTGGTACAAGAAGTCCCAGGGTCCTTTCTAGGACACGCATGGAGGAGGTTCCCCCAGAGGCAGGGGGGATTCCAGCAGTAAACACCACCTTCATGGCAGAGGAGGCTCACAGAACCAAGGCTCCAGAGATTCTTTCTTCAATAGACCCTTCAAGCACTCCTGAAAAGGAAGCCCGATCGTCCACTTCTGGAGGCAATCCGGGGTCGTTTGTCCCTGTATCAGGGAGCCTGGCTAGAAATAACATTTACATGATTGCAGAGGATCATTTCCAGAGACTGTATAATGCCTTTTTCCCTTCCACCTCCAATGTCAAGGAAATTCCCTAATGTTCCATCCAGTCAGAGAGAAGAAGCAGCACTTCAGAAGCTGCTAGGAATAGTCCTCCAGGAGGTCCGACCAGACAGAATCCAGAACTTATTCAAGATTCTTTAGTGACAAAGAAAATGGGGGACTGGAGACCAATCTTGGATCTCAGCAATTTGAACAAATCTGTTCGAAGCATCAAGTTCCGGATGGTCACATTTCAGTCCATTCAACCTTTTTCTGGAAAGGATGATTGGATGTGCTTGTTAAATCTTTAGGATGTGTACTATCACATAAAGATGAACAGGCGGTCCAGAAGGCACTTGCACTTCCAGCTGGGAGCCGGTCATTACCACTTCAGAGTTCTGCCCTTTGGTCTCGCCACAGCTCCCATGGTGTTCACTAAATGCATGGCAGTAGTGGCAGCTCATTTGAGTTTGGGTATTTCCATATTTGGGTGACTGGCTCATTACCGCTCTGACCAGGCATTAAGCAATACAAGCAAGCAGTCAGGATCTCCAGATTTGTTCTCCTCTAGGAATGACCACAAACTATTTGGAACCTACTCGAAAGTTGGAGTTTATAGGAGCATTGTTCTCTCTGCCTCCTCTAAGAGTTTAGACCTTAAAAACACTGGTCAGGAAGATCTGCAGCACCAAAGTTTCTGCCTGTTTGGTCCTTTGGACTCTAGGGTCAGTGGCAGCAGCAATAACTAGTGCCGTTAAGACAGGTTTTACCCGAGGATTTTACAGTGGATACTGGCCACACCCATGTCAACCCTGAGACGTGTCAATCAAATTTGCAAGAGAGATCTCTGGTGGTGGATTCAGTCAGATCTGTTTCTACAAGGCCGTCCGTTCATTCCCCACCTCAACCCAAGTCCATAGTGACCACAGGTGCTTCCCAGTTGGAGGGGGTGGAATTATCTGGGGAAGTCTTTCCAAGGCACTTGGTTACCCCATAGAGGCCAATTTGTATATCAGTGTCCTAGAGATGAGAGCAGTGCTATTAGTGTTGCAGGCCTTTCAAGAAGCTCTACCCTCTGGGACGATTGCAGTTCGAATGGACAATCCTGGCAGTAGTTTGCTGCATCAAACAAGGAGGAGCAAAATCTTATAGCCTATGTCGAGAAGCTGTCAGATTGTGGCACTGGACAATCTCATCCAACTGCTTTCTTGTAGCAACGCACATTCCAGGGAAGTCCAATGTGATAGACAAGCTGAGCAGGAGCATTCTCTCAACTAGAGTGTAGCAGAGATGTTTTTTCACCATTAGGGCCAGCCTTGTTGCGATCTTTTTGCTTCTTCCCTAAACAAATGCAGCAGCTACTTTGCCATGATCCCACCACAGGGGGAATCCCCAAGGGATGCCCTACTTCATGATTGGCCCTCTGGTCTGCTTTATGCCTATCCACCAATACCACTAATTTCCATATTCCTGCAAAAAGCTGCCATGTTGAAGAGCAAAGTTATCCTCATTGCACCTTTTTGGACTAACTCCACCCACCATGGACCCTGGATCAATTCCAGACCTCCTCTCTCACCTGACAGGCATGATTCATCCAGACGTGGCAAACCTTGGGCTGATTGCCTGGCTTCTGCAGTTCCATTAATAAGCCAGACAAACTATGGTCTCTTCTCCAGTCCATCAGATACTCTTTTATCTTCTCATACACCATCTACACGTAAACTTTACTCCAGTAAATAGCGATGATTTGCTTACTGGGCCCACCAAAATGTTGACCCTGTGTTTCAGTCCTAGTGCGTAGTATCCATGAATTTTTAGCTTTATTTTTTAAAGGAGCTAGCTTCTTTACAGTTAAGATTCAGCTAGCAGCAATGTCAAATTTTTACATAGGATTTGATGGTGTTTCTGTTGCCTCCCATAGGCTATGCAAGACCTTCTTGTGAGGTACTCTTCTTCTCAAGCCCCTGTTCAGGGACCCTACTCCCCCATGGGACCTAAACCTGGTACTGCAGCAACTTGCTCAGTCCTGCAGCTAAATGTGACCTGAAGTACCTTTCTTGGAAAATTTTCTAGTAGCCATCACTTCTGACAGAAGGATTTCAGAGATTTGGGCATTATCTTCAAAGCCACCTTACTTGATATTTCAAAAAGACAAGGTCACTTTACAAAATAACACTTCCTTTCTTCATAAAGTTGTTTCAGGGACTAATATAAATCAATCTATTATTTTGCCAGTATTCCCCAGATTTTCTAACAAAGGTGAAAATATGCTACATTTATTAAATGTTCACAATTACATTTTACCTACACAGAACAGAAAATTTAAGGGTGTCTGAACAGTTGTCTCTTTCAGACATAAAACTAGAAAACCTGTTACTAAAATTACTCTAACCAGATTGCTTACAGATTGTATTTCTGTATAATATACAACAAATTGGGCATTACCTTGTTGAAACCTTTAAGAGCTCACTCCACTACAGCTATGGATCAGTCTTCCAGTCTAGAGCCTCCATGGATGACATTTGAACCGTAGCAACTTGGGCTACTCCCCATATATTTGTTACTTATTTGTAAATAGGATATGGTCTGTAGGGGTGGGGCATAGTATGGCTCAATGGTGCTCTGGAATATCCCTGGAGTCCACCAAGGAAATTAGGTGGCTGGCAACTCTTAAATTTAGGATAGAATGAAAATTGGCAACTTCAGGTAAAGAAGTTATGTACTTACCATAATGTTCCGTCTGTGTTGTCCACTTTCATCAATTTCCCTCTCACCAGCCCCCTGTCTTACAAACTCCTGGAAGAGCAAGTGCTATGAATATGCCACTTCCTGGAAAATAGCTCCAGATATAGCGTCCTGTATCTGCCCATAAAAAGCAACACCAAAGCATATAATCCTATAAAATGAACGTTTAATCTAATTGATTATAAAAACAGTGAGCGCTTTCACGTTATCGTAACGTTTCATCAGACTTTAAGTAAAAACCATTAACTGCCAACCATAAATAGTAAATTCAAATCCTTCTGGCCTATGGTTCAACAGAAACCATTATGACCTCATGTTAAAATTTAAAAAGACATGCTTTATAAACAACATTCTTCGAAATATATACATGTATAAGGCATGCATCATAAGGAGCACTTATAAGACACCTGTGCATTCAATATATAAATATTAATGTAATACATATATTTATAACTGTCACAAGAAATACATACATTTTTATATTTAAATAAAATTAAAAAATATGTAATGTAGTTCATTCTAACTAAAAACGGTGTATACTTATGCATATGTCTAAAAATCATTCGCATAAAGCTGTGTAAACTAAACTTCTGTTTAAAGTGACTAATGTGCATGTGGTCTGGCTGATAAAGGTTTTAATGTCATCCTGTCATTCAGTCCACTCATTTTATGTGCTTGCAAGTGTATTATCCATCTACTTTCCCTACCCTCCATGTAAGTCTTAACATTCCCTAACCTGCCTTATTTCTTAATCAGTTCTGATGCTCTAAATTTAAATTTGTGTCATACCATAGATTAGCACATGTTTAGCTAATGCGTTCTTATCTTTGTTTATAGCATAAATATGCTCTCTTTCTCTCTCTCTGAGGGTCCTATTGGTTTTACCTACATCGAAAGACTTGTATACCTGGCACTGCACCAGGTACACCAAGTCCCTCGTCTTACAATCTGCATATTGTTTAAACACACAATCCTGTCTCATGTTAGGGTGAACAAATGTATTATCACCTGCCATGTATGAGCACTGGTTGCAGCCCCTACAAGCAAATGTCCCCTGTCTGTCTGAATGTCTTATAGTATGAATGTTTTCTTGCTCATAACAAAGTAATCTCTTAAGTGATTTTGTATTTCTATACGTGTATCTTGACCTATTTCCTACTGTCGTGGTGATATCTACATTCAGTAATCTCCAATTTCTCTGTATTACTTCTCTTACCTTGTTGTTCCTGTTAGTGAACAGAATAATCACTTTAAGCCCCTCATTTCCTCTTGCATTCAAACCTCCATCAACCCTATCAATGTTTGTATTCCTTTGGAAGTATGGTCTTCCTTTTCTATTACTATGTGACCTACTATTATGCATAGATATCTCTATCTCACCATCTTTATAACCTCGTTGTTTAAAGTTATCTGCCAATGTCTTACATGCTTCTCTGTAAGATTCATCAGGACTAGTAAGTCTTGAAACCCTTGGTATCTGACTCTTCATTATATTAGGATAAATATGAGTTGGATGCATGCTGCTCCAATGTGACAAACTGTTTTTCCAACATTGTTTCCTAAACCTATCAGTATGTAATCCATCTTCCTCCTTGCTGAAATGCACATGGGTATGTATGCATGAAATGAGATATGCACATTGATTGGACAGGGCATATAGCATATGCTATAATTGTGCATGGAATTTAATATTTAAGTATAGTAAAAATATGTAGCGCAATATGTAGCGCACATAACAGTTGTTAAAGTATTATTTTTTATATGAAATTACTAATTGAGCAATATAACTTTAAGGGCAGCCCATGTTTTTGAATTGTTTGGCGCCAAAAAAGTTATTTAAATGTGTGTGTTTAATGCTAATGTTGTTTTGAGGAAGCCCACATAGAGTGGGTGAAAGCGCTAAACCGTTTCAGTGTATATACATTTTTCTACTGTTCAAGTGGAGTTTTGTTCGCTTTTATAATAAAGGATTTAAATTTAGGTGATTGTACATAGATTCCTATGTATCATTGACGTGTTGGTGAAGAGGCAAGAGCGGTTTGTTGGTTCAACGTGTTACATACATTCTGTAATAGCATCCGACTGGTAAATCTCTTGACCAATGTGGGTTCTCCTTGGGGGAGGGGAATCTTGTCAGGTCTCATAATGGTCGACTCAACAGAAACAGGGTTCTTCCAGGTGCACTGCACAATGAGTTTTACCAGCTCGTCTGCATGCAGGGTCACCCAAGAGGTAGATGGCCAGGCACAGAAAGCCTGTGGAGGTCAAAGGGGCAGTCCCAGAGCCCCAGTGAGGTCCACTACAGGCACTGGGACAGGGGATTCCGAAAAGAACGTCTAAGCTGAAGACTTTGGAACTGGTATGGTCAAAGGAGGAGAGCAGGATGGAGTCTGTGGAGAAGCCAACCCATGTCCTTCAGGAAGATGGCTCCTAGACGGAGTGGGTATCCCCCTGGCTGTCAACAGCTGGTCCACAAGAAACACCACATCAAGTTCTAAAAGGCTCCTGGTGGAGCTAGTGGATATTCCCGATGGGGAGTCAGGTCATTCTAAGAACAGACTGTACACTTGTCCTAGAAATGGGTCTGTAGTTTGGGAGTATCGGGTTCATACCAGCACTGATGTCTCAAGTTTGGAGACTGGAAGAAGTGGTGTTAGAACTGTCGTTATCGGAACTGTGAAAGGACTTGGTGCTGAAGGGGCACTTGGAGCAGACACAGAAGGATCAGTAGCAAGCATAATCGCAGAGATAGGCATCAAAGGCGTGCACTGTGCTGAAGTCATAGTAGTCTTTGTAAAGTCAGTAGTCTGTGCCAGAAACAGTTTTAGAGACAAAGCTGGCACCGATATAGGAACAGTAGTAGCCGAAGCTGGCGCCGATATAGGAACAGTAGTAGCCGGAGAGGAAGAGGTCACTGCCAATGAGGCAGACTTATGCTGCGAAGATAACTTGGGTACCTTATGCTTTACAGGTTTGCCCTGGTCACCAGATGGTGATGAGGGGAAAGAGTGGGACCTTTTCTTATCCTTGGTTGGAGAGTTTGAGACCTCCATCGCAGAAAGGGTGACTTAAGGAGGGTCTTCAGAATCAGCTTGTTTTTGCACTCGTTCAAGGTGCGCTGGCAAACTGACAAATCATACAAGGGGTTGCACCGAAAGATGGGGCACTCCCAAACAAACAGTCATCATGGGAATCACTGTTAGGCAGTTTACCCTTACATGAAGTACAATGCTTAAACCCCAATGTGACCTTTTTGTCGGCCATCATGTAAAAATACACACACAAGTTAGATAGAAAACTAAAGACTTCTAACTCTACTATATCTATGTCTAATATGTTAGTTGAAAAAAAAAAAGAGAAGACGAAATACTAACGATAGTATTCAAGAAATACCACAAGGGTAGGAAGTAAGGCCGTACCACCAATGGTATTTAAAAGTTACTGAACAGGTAGAAACATAAGAGTAAAAGGTCTACATATAGCTTCAAACTTACAGAAATATCAGTATGAACAACAAATTGAGAAATACAAAATATCTTGAAAAAATATAAAAAAGTTTTCCAATTGGCTGAGAGCTCTGCTGAAATGCGGCTTTACGGCTATGTGGCAAACGAGATTGGAGGTAACAGGGAGAAGGGCATTATGGGTAGAAGCTTAGATTGAGAGTTTTTGGCTGGTGCGAGCTTGATATTAGGCTGACTGTGTTCCGAGGGCTCAGAACCAAACCCATCAGTGATGAATGGAAAGAAGATTAACATCATCAGAAGTGTAACTTTAGAGACAGGGAATCCTTTCTTTGAATCTGCAAAACAACTGATCAGATTTTGGAGTTCTGCAGTTCTGTGTAGGCAAAAATGTAACTGTATTATCCACTTAATGTAACATGTACTCTGCACTGTTTTCATAATTTGGGAAGAAAACTGATAATTCTATACTTTGGTTTAAATTTCTCTCTAAAACCACCTTGGGTAAAAAGGATGGGTTTGGTTGCAAACACCCAGTCTCTGTGGAAAAGCAAATATTGGGGGTTTATGGACTATGCTTGCAACTCTGACACCCTACTAGCAGAGGTGTTTGCTATCAAGAAAATGGTTTTCCAAGTCCTAAATTTTGACTTACAAGATGTTGCTGGTTTGAAGGGAGGAAAAACAATGCTTAATAGAACAAAATTTAGATCCCGTGGCACTGGAGGGTCTCTGATAGGCTGTCTTAACACAGTACCCTTGAGAAAGGCTTTGCACAGTTTGAGACATATTGGAGCCAGGCTCTCCCAAATGAAAGTTTGAGATCACTGCTAGCTGAGCCCCAATAGTAGCAGCAGCTGCACTGTCCTAGAAATGTTTTGCTAGAAGTCAAGAATGAAGCTAATAGGAGCAGAATGATCTACATGGTTATTGGTAGCCCATAAGCAGAATCTTTTCCATTTACTTTTATAAATCTTCTTTGAAGCCTTGTATGAAGGCATTAGAGTGCATTTAACTCTAGAGGAAAGGGTTGGAAACCTGGCTAATGTTGGAATTGGAGCAGCCGTGCTGTCAGTTTGAGGGTCTGAAGGGATAAGTGAAGAGTTCTGATGCACGAGTCAGAAGGTCTGGAACTGGGTCCAGAATCCATGGCTCCTCCCGAAGATGAGGCCATAGAAGGGGGAACCAGATTTGGCAAAGCCAGTATGGAGCAATGAGTATGAAAGTCCCTTCCCAAACAACTGACTTTATGAAGGACTTTGAGAATTAGTGGGAAAGGCATAGAGGAGGCCCAGGGGCCAATTGTGAACTGCATCTCTTGGGGACTCCCACAGGGGGAGGATGACACAAAGAGGCTGCTGCATTTAGCATTCATAGATGTCGCAAAGAGATCGCAGCAAGGCTGGCCCCATTTTCAGAAATTTCTTTCCGCTACTTCCAGTTTCAGAAATCACTTGTGAGGCATGAGTCTGTCAGCTATCATGTTGGATTTTCCCAAGATGTGCACTGCTGTCAGAAAACGTTGGGAGAAGATTGCCCCTTGCCATACTCTCAGGGCCTCTTGACAAAGGGGGTAAGACCTGGTTCCTCCTTGTTTGTTTATATACCATACAATTGACATGTCTGTCAGAATTGCAATGGATCCCAGGGGAAGAGAGTCCTGGAGTGCTTGGAACGCTAAAAGCACCACTCTCATCTCTAGGACATTGATGTGTAAGTGGGCCTCATTATCTTGCCAGGTGTCTTGGATTGTTTTTGCCAGATAATACCCCCCCGAGAGGAGTCTGTGGTCACCATGGCCACTGGTTGGGGGGAACAAACAAACTGTTGTCTTAGAGTTACTTGAGAGGAATGTAGCCACCATCTAAGATCCTTCTTGCAAGTTTTTGCAATTATTTTGTGAGACATCGGTAGCTCTTGCATCAACCACTGAGTGGATAGCAACCACTGAAGAATCCTCATATGCAGAAGTACTAGGGTAACCAAAACTATCGCTGCTGCCATGATCCCTAGAGCTTTGAGGACCATCTTTGCTTGGGCTTTCTTCTTTAACAGATATCTTACATGATACCATAGAGATTGTATCCTTTCTGGTGGAAGTTTCACCATCATTTGTGTTGAGTAATTCTGCCCGTACGAATACCATATGCTGAGAAGGCACAAAGGCAGATTTTTCATAGTTTATGGAAATCCCTAGGTGGGAACAGTTGCAAGGTTGTATTCCTGGCCTTGATTAGCAGATGCCTGGTCGTGGCAGATGAGACAGTCGTCCAAATGTGGAAACACCTGGAATCCTAGACATCTCAAGTGAGCCGCTACTACTGCCACACATTTTTAGTGAACACTCTGGGGGCTGTAGTGAGGCCAAAGGGCAGAGTTTGAAACTGATGGTGACGGTCTCCCAGACGAAAGCGCAGGTGTCTCCCAGATTGCCTGTCCATTTGTATGTGGTGGTACGCATCCTGGAGATCTATACAGCACATCCAATTGTCTTTTCTCAGGAATGGAAGTTTCAACTGCAGTGTCCCCATCCGGAACGTGTTTTTTTTACTGATTTCTTTAGAATGACAAGATCCAGCATTGGTCTCCATTCTCTTTTCTTTGGAACTAAAAAGAATTTTGACTAAGTTCCGGATCCTACTTGGTCTGTGGAGACTTGTTGGATGACTCTTTCTCTAGCAACTTTTGAATTTATACAGTTGCCTGTTCCTTTTAACTGGGTGGAATATCTGGAACTTTATCTTTGGGAATGGAAGGGAAAAAGGGATGGTGTAACTCCTGGATATGTTTTCTACCCATTTGTCTTTTGTCACCAGGCGTCTGGGTACAAAGACAAGCGACCCCTGACTGCCTCCAGAACTGGTCAGTCTGGCCCTCCTTTCAGAAGAGCTGAAAGGGCCTACCAAAGGAGGATTCTGTTGTCGCCCTGATTTTGCAGACCCTCTTCTGCCATGATGTCAGCATCTTCCATTATTACTGCCCTCTCTGCCTCTGGGAGAAGTTTCACCACGTGTATCCTGAAAAGTTTCACCACGAGTATCCTGAAAAGTTTCACCACGTGTATCCTGAAAAGCTCTGATTTCCAGAACCACATCTTAACACTACCTCTCTGACTTTTGGGATAAGGTCAAGTAGGTATGGAAAAAGACTCCTACAGCAGTGTGTCCTTCCTTCCTGTTCACACCTGGTATGTCCTTTACCTTAGGCCCGAACAAGGACGAGCAGTCAAATAGCACATTTACAAAGGAAGACTTAAAAGGTTCCACAATGTCACAAAGCTCATCCAGGAATGTCTCCTTAGGGAAATTCCAGAACCCACTGCTCTACTCGCACCATCTGCTGCATAGGAGATCTCTCATGGAGGCATTGACAACTGAATTTAAGGTAGCAAGCTGAGAAGATACTTTGTCAGCAACCCCTTCAGCTACCAAACCTTGGAGGGCATCCCCTAGCTCTTTCAGATCTCCTGCAGTCTCATAAAATGAGTGAGGTAGTTCAGTGATCTAAGAGAAAAGGCAGCTGAAGAAAAAAATACACTTTCCGTACCTGCCCATGGTCCTAGACTCTTTGCTTGCTCGGGGGATGGACAGACATAGTCTCAGAGTTCCTTCTTAGTGGCCGCTGCCCCAACCTTGGCATCAACTGGTACTCCCTTTTCATTAGAAAAGATTTGTCAGACATATGTAATAAATTTGTTTGACCTCCTAGGAGCAGGTTCCATGGAAATTGGGGACTCCCTTGCCTTTTGAGAAACCAGGTCCAGTAGCTCATCGAAAGGCGGAGACACCCAAGAGGTGGAAGGGGGAGATCCAAAAGCCTTCAGGTATACAGACGCAGAAGGGTTAGAGGACTTCCAGCCCACCCCTCTGCTTTAGCATTTCCAGGATGCCTCCAGAGGAGACATCAGGAGGTGACAGTGGGGACCCTTCAGCTTCGAGGTCTGTATCGAAAGTGATGGACTCCTGGGGAGTCCAAGTGCTTCCTCTTGCACAGCTTCTTCAGAGAGGCCTCCTCAGAATGGTACACTGGGCAGGTTTCAAAAAAGTGTGTGTGGGGGCATCCTGAGGCCTTGGATGTCTGCGTCCCTGTGGATGCAGGAGTACAGAGCCAGGCACTGATGCTCTAGGGGAGGAATTTCCAGAGAGGACTGTAGACCTGTCTGTGGAAACAGCACCCTCCTCATTACCTCAAAAGCCCCCCCCCCCCGATCTGAGGATATCCCTGGATCCAAAAAAGCCAAAGGACCCCCCGGAACCAAATATGATGGCCCAGAAGCTGAGGTAGGAGCCAAACTCAACCGAACCGAGGCCTCGAGAGGCAAAGTCGGATCGGACAGCTGTCCGATCCGAATCTGCCCCCAGACCCGACTGGAGTGTCTGCTCCTAGCCTTGTCTGAGCCATGGTCTGATCCGTAGAACTTGTGGTGGGAAACAGGTCTGACAATTCCACTAATACCAACTTCGGACCTTCAGACTCTGAAGTCAGAGGCTGGATGAGAGGAGGGCTTGGAGCAGAGAAGGTGCAGGTCGTAGTATCTGGAGTCCTGGGGGTCAGATCCAACAGCAATTTGGCCAGAGCCAGTGTCTGTAAGAGTTTCTGTACCACCCAATCCAAGTAATCATTGGAAAGGCTCCAACAAGACTGAGTCAAGTGGGTGGAAGACCATCTTTTGTAGATAGGCGATCTTAGAATAGGGAGATAGGAGCCTGTCTCCGACCTTGGAACCAAAGTTCAAACTCAACTGGCACCGAGCAAGGAGTCGCCAAGCCAATGAAGCTTTGTCTGATCCAATAGCCTTTGGATCAGAGGAGCTTAGTCTAGGAATTTTGTCGGATCCAGTGAAGTAGAAGAGGAAGGTCTTTTTCCAGATTTGTCTGATTTAGATGAACCTGATTCTTCTTCCAGCGCCTCTGAGAAGGGGGTTTTAAGAAGACCTTTTAGGATCAACTTATTTTTCTTCTCCAGGAGTGCTCTATGATTAAAAGGAATGGCAAATGGAGCACGACTTCTGGAGATGGACAGCACCAAGTCAGAGTGTTTATTGCTAAGGGGCAGTTTTTTGCTACACTTGTCACACTTTTTAAAGCCCATTGGTTTGGATTCCTTTCCAGACATTTAAGGTAAAAGGAAAACCACAACAAAAAAAACTTTATTTTTGTAAGCTGGACCCTCAATCTTAAACTGGTTGAGCTATGGAGGAAATAGCACACAGAGGGGAAAAAACAAGGACAAACCCTCTAACTTAAATGGGCCTTGACACAGAACACACAGGGAAAAGACAAAGACTAAGCCCAGAAACTTAAACAGATCCTGCTACAATTTAAGTTAAATGAACTGAAACTACGATGGAAACTGCACTAGTAACAGAGAAGTAAAGGGCAAAAACAATAGGGTTAAAAGTCCTCTAAAATGGGCCAACAGTTCTCTAAATTAAACCAACTGTTCCACTAAGGCAACTACATATTAACACAAGCTGGGTAGGGGAATTCAAAGCCTAATGAAAAGATGACGACCAAGGTGAGAAACCACTCAAATACGGGAAATATCAAGATACGAGTAGACAGTCAGCTATAAAAGTCAGAAAATATCCAATTATCCACAAACTTAGAATTATAGACGAAAGGTATCAAAAAGATTACAACTTAGCCAGAGCTAGCAGACGAACACTTGATGCTGTTTAGCAGCAAAACGACATCTGGGGATGGCTCTAGTGCATGCTGGGATAGAGGATTTAGCCATGAGCTGACAGAGGGCCTCAAGCTTGACTACCCGATATTATGGGTCTAAAAGGAGGGTCAATTAAATCTTTGTGTACTTTGGGAATCCCCACTAATATAGCTAGTACTGGATACTCCACTCTGAAAAAATTATACACATCGACGTTATTCTGTTGTCTATCCAAAACTCCTCTATATATGAGTCTATGCGTTGATATGCTATGTTAATCTCATTTACAAAGACAGTTTGAAAATTACTGGACTGTGAGTATGTCAAACATCTTGTTAGTGTACTCCAAAGTATCATATATGACCACTCCACCTCTCGTTGGGTTTCATTATATGTATGTTATTGTCCCCCTTTAACTTTTTTAATATTTTTTTCTCTTCAATCGAAAGATTGTAATGTAAAGATTTAAATGACCCTCCTTTTAGATGCATAATATTGGGTAGTCATTCCAAAATACTCCCATTAGGTGTAGCAGTAGACACTTGGTTGAAAGATATTTATAAACATATTTCACATCTAGTTAAATATTCTTGGGAATTTTTAGGTAGTTTCCCTATACATGAAGAGCACAATAGATACCTATATGTAATGATAGATGTAATAATTTTGTTTTCATGCATTCCGAAACAATTGGGGTTAGAAGCATTTTGCAATAGTATCAGAAAACATACACACATTGATTGGGTAAGGATATGTTTGATTATGGACTGTATGTCTATGGTGTTGGATCATAATTATATTTATTACAAAGGTGAACATTATAGGCAAAATAGGGGTGTTGCAATGGGTTCATCATGTGCATCAATCTTTGCCAATTTGGTCATGTTGGATTGGGAGGAAGCAGTTGTATTTCCTAATAATATCTATAAGTATGTGAGACATTACTCTAGATTTTTAGATGATATTTACATATTATGGGAAGGGAGTTCTGATGAATTAGATTTATTTATAACATTTTTACATTCAAGTAGTGAATTTCTCAAATTCACACATTCTGTTAGTAGTAATGGAATAGCTTATCTTGATACTTGTATTTCCAATGATGAAAAGGGATTTAAATCTCGTATTTATAGAAAAGGTACATTTTCCAATGATTATTTACAGTATACGAGTAACCATCCAAGAACAAAATTGTATAATATATACAAAGGAGAATGTATAAGGGCAGCTCGTATGACATCCAGGTATGAGGAAATGGATGAATTAGAACGTATAACTAGATTATTTGATGAAAGCGGTTACAACAAGGAAATGATAGCAGATGTGAAGCAGTATGTTATGCAAGAAAGGGGAAAACATATCCACCATTACTAGGAAAATATACGGGAATGAAAAGATCAATTAATAAAATGGAATTGAAAGATACAGGAGGGAAATACGAATGAGCTTGTGTGTTGGAATATGGTCCTTATGTACATCAGATTAAGAGAATAATGGAAAATAATTGGAAAATATTACTGGTGGATGATGAATTGGTGGAAATAGGTGACAAACCACATTTTGTGTATAAGATGGCAAGTAATCTTAAGAGATTGTTAGAGCATAGAGGGACGAATAAAGAGATAAATACAATTAAGTTATAACAAATCGACTAGTAGATGTGGAAGTTGCAAACAGTGTTGTGTAATAATGGAAGAAAAGGAAATCATCTTGGATAATATAAACAACACCAAAATAAGATTTAAACAAGGTAACTGCAATACTAAATATGTGGTCTATATGGCAAATTGCAGTGTATGTTCTGGATTCTGTATAGGGAAGACAAAGATCTTTTAAGAAGCGGATATATGATCACCTATATAGTATCAAAAAGATAGTAACAATGCACTATATAGACACACAGAAAAGTATGGTGAAACGCACAATTTTAGATTTACCATATTAGAACATATTAAATTTAATCCTAAAGGTGGAAATAGGAAAAGTATTTTGGGGTTTAGAGAAGTGTGGTGGCAATTGTATACATACGCCTAGAATCCACCAGGTATGAACAATTTTATATCTATAAAACCTATATTAACAGATTATAAAGGTATGGATAAGGGACGGATTACTAGAGTTATGTAGAATGTATTAACTTTAGTAGGGAACGTAGAATGTTTGAATGATATGTTATGACAAGTAGTAATGATCACGAGATTCTTCTCAAGTAGGTCTGGTCTTCGTGATTGTCGATACGTATATTAAAATTATATACAGTTACCAAGCATATAGTTTGCAAATGTATGAACGTATACATTTTGTATTTTTAATGATTTATATAATTTATGTAAAAAAAAATTTTTTGGTTAATTATTTTGTATTTAGGACAGAGTTTTACTTAATGGGTATTTGCGCATGAAATTAGATATGCACATGGATTGGACAGGGCATATAGCATATGCTATAATTGTACATGGAATTTAATATTTAAGTATAGTAAATATGTAGCACACAACAGTTTTTAAAGTATTGTTTTTTATATGAAATTACTAATTGTGCGATATAACTTTAAGGGCAGCCCATGTTTTTGAATTTTGTGCGCCAAAAAAGTTATTTAAATGTGTGTGTTTAATGCTAACGTTATTCTGAGGAAGCCCACATAGAGTGGGTGAAAGCGCTAAACCGTTTCAGTGTATATACATTTTTCTACTGTTAAAGTGGAATTTTGTTCACTTTTATAATAAAGGATTTAATTTTAGGTGATTGTACATCGATTCCTCTGCATCAGTGACGTTATGTTGGTGAAGAGGCAAGAGCCGTCAGTCGGATGCTATGGTGGTGGCAGCGGCCACAAAAAAAGATCTCGCCGAAGAGGGTCATACTCTTCATCTGCCCAACAGAGAGTCCCGGGCCATGGACAGATTGGGGAAGCGAGTTTTTGCTTCAGAGACTTTTGCCATACGGTCTCTGAATTGCTTGGCACATTTTATGAGACTCCAAAGAAACTCTGTTTCCAGACTCTCTGGAACACTCTCAGGACAGGTGTCTGATGAGGTAACGGACAAAGTTGCCTCGCTGCTCGCAACCCTGGAATCTATCTCCAGTTCGTCCATGAGGTTGCTCTCACATACAACCAAAGGGGTGGCTAGAGCAGCGGGCTCAGGCATACCTATAACACGCCATGCCTGGATGCACCTCTGTGATTTCACGAACCCATTCAAGTCTTCCTTCCTGAAAGCTCCTATCTAAGCATCTTCCCTTTTTGACCCCAGTGTGAAAGACACCCTAGCCAGGTGTGAGCAGGATGGCAAGACCCTGTCTGCCATAAGTCTACATTTCTCCAATCCTCAACGTTCCTTTTCTAGGAACCAGAGGAGCGGAAAAATGTGGCACAAAAAATCTCAGGGTCCTTTCCATGTTGCACGTGATACCCCCAGGGGCAGAGGGGTAATAATTCTGGAAGATGCCCCTACCAAGGCAGAGGGGATCCACATAACCAGGGACCCAGGGATTCTTTCTCTGGGCAGCCTTACCAATGCTCCTCAAGAGCGGCCCAGTTGCTTTCCTCCTGAAACAGTTGAGGGACGTTTCTCTCTGCACCAGGCTGCCTGGCATTCAATAACTTCTGACTGTTGGGTGCAGAAGATTATAAACAGAGGCTATGCCATTCCCCTCATCACTTATCCAAAACTTCCGACAAAACTTCCCGATGTTCCACCCAGCCAAAGGGAAGAAGCAGCTGCAGAAATAAACAAGCTGTATCACAAAAGTCATCCAGTTAGTCCCACCAGATCAATGCAGATCTGGATTCTACTCTAGATTCTTTTTGGTGCTAAAGACAGGGGACTAGAGACCAATTCTAGATCTCGGCAATTTGAACAAGTGTGTTGCCCAAATGAAATTCCAGATGTTCACGGTTCAGTCCATTCTCCCTTTTCTAAGGGAAGGCGATTGGATGTGCTTGATAGATCTCCGGGATGCATATTACCACATCAAAATGGACAAACACTCCAGGAGCCTACTTTGCTTCCGGCTAGGACTCATTCACTACCAGTTTCCTGCCCTGCCGTTTGGACTCTCTACAGCTCCCAATGTGTTCACAAAGTGCATGGCATTGGTTACAGCACACTTGAGACTGCAAGGATTCCAGGTGTTTCTGTATTTGGATGATTGGCTCCTTACTGCCCCCACCAAGCATCTTCTGGGAACAGCCCTGCAATACACTCTTTCCCTGGCGAGACATTTGGAAACAATGATAAACTGGGAGAAATCCAACCTTGCTCCTGCTCAGAACATAGAATTCATTGGAGCAGTCTTCGACACCCGTTTTTGTCTGGTGTCGCTCCCAGTTCAGACTTCAGAGATTGAGGCTCCAGCTACGGGTGATATTGTCTCAAAGCTTCGGCGAGGGAGGTTCTTCAGGTTTTAGGATCCATGGCAGCTTCCATACCAATAGTGCCTCTGGCAAAACTGCATATGCGAATACTTCAATGGCTTCTGCTATCTCCGTGGTCTCAGAATTACCTCCCTCTATGCTTTCAAATTCTGATAACCAATTGTTGCAAACAGGACCTTCTTTGGTGGATGAGGCCAGACACAAACCTTTGAAGCTGTCCATTCTTCCCCCCAACCCAAAGCCATTGTGGCCATAGATGCTTCCCTGATAGGATGGGGGGGAGCCATTTCTAGGGAAAGACTGTCCAAGGTGTATGTTTCCACTTTGGAGGCCAACCTGCATGTCACAGTTTTAAAACTGAGGGCGGTGCTGTTGGCGTTGCAAGCATTTCAGTCTGTCCTCCCTTCTGGAACGATCGCAATTCAGTCAAACAACATGTTACTAGTCTGGCATGTCAACAAGAAAGGAGGAACCAAGTCCCTACCCCCTTTATTGAGAATTTGGCAGTGGGCGGTAGCTTCTAACCGCTTTCTGCTAGCAATGCACATCACTGGCCCAACAGCAGAAATTTCAGCTGTTGGGCCAGTCTTGCTGCGACCTATTCGCCTCCCTGTCAAACAATAAATGCAGCAGCTATTTTGCCCTATTCCCCCCACAGGGGGAGTCCCCAAGGGACACTGATTCATGGTTGGCCCACGGGAATGCTATATGCCTGCCCCCCCCCCCCACCCCTCTGATTCCCCAGTTCATAAAGAAAGCTATTCGGTTGAAATGCAAAGTGATCCTCATGGCCCCTTTTTGGCCTCGACAAGTTTGGTTCTCCTTCCTTCGGCCTCTTCTGTTATGGTGACCGTGGATTCTGGACCCTCTTCCAGACCTGATTTTTCACCCCAAGGATTAAGTCCACCCGAATCTGTCCAGTCTCAAGCTGACAGCTTAGTTTCTCCACTTCCATTAATCGGCAGGCAGGGTGACCTTCCCTCACCTGTACGGGACATTATCCTGGCCTCTCACAAACCATCCACCAGAAGACTGTATCTAGACAGATGGAAGAGGTTCTCTATTTGGTCTAAGAAAAGGAGGCTAGATCCATACTCTGCTCCAGTCACAGCAGTTTTACAATACCTGTCGAAATTCTTCGAAGATAGAGCTGCAGCTTCTACCATACGATTATATCTGGCAGCCATCTCTAACTATCACAATGGGTTTGATGATTCCTCCCTCATCTCACTTGGGTTATGCAAAACCTTTCTTAAAGGGGTCTCTCACATTAGGCCTCCAATCAGACAACCTATAGAGCCATGGAACCTCACGTTAGTTCTTCAGTCCTTAATTCAACCTGCTTTTGAACCTGCAGCGAAGTGTGACCTCATTCTGTAGAAGTCCCTTTTCCTACTAGCCATGTCAGCCAGATGAATTTCTGAGCTCCAGGCATTACGCATTAAAAGGACCTCTTTAATCTTCCACAAGAACAGAGTATCACTCCGGACAAACCCATCTTTTCAATTCAAAGTTTCCAGAATTTTCTATCAAAAGACCAAAAGCATAAGGTTCAGTTCAGGTATCTTTATTCTTGCGCAAGGAGACAAAAAATGCAGTTAGAGTTTGTCTGACTAAATCAGGAAGTGTCACAATTATTATACCTTTCTTTCAAGACATTGCCCACTACGACTGACGTAGTAGATCACCAGTTCACAATTCTGTTACTTTACAGATGTTTCTCACATTTCTAGCTGACTCTTCAAAGTTTAAAAAATATTTTAGTAAACAGGATGGCCTTGACGACCACCGGTCAATTATAACTTTCTTGCTATGTGATGTTACAAGTCTAGGTACTATGGCTAATTCAAGCACAATGCAAGTGCAGATTTCTGAAGCAGTTCCTTGTTTATAGTATCTAACTTTCTTGCAGCTTGTGCACTTTTTCATCAGCACGAACAGAGCTTATTGTCCATAATGAATGGATCTACAGAAATTATTATTATTCTCCATTTAATTTCCTGACCTAGCAGAAAAGCACCTGCTTTCCAGTACATTTCCAAAGCATAAACATGTATTTTGCTGTGCTAGTAAACTAGGTCAGAGTGCATCTTAGTGCCAGAAAGCACAATTTCAGAAAATCATGTTTTAAGTTTCAAATTTTACTAATGCTGCATATAGAATAAAAACGTGTTAATCTTCCCTTATTTAAAAACAAGCATTGCACACACATGTTAATACATATTTTTCTAACATGGACGCACTCTCATTCAGTTGGAAAATGCTGACAGTATATGCCTTTCCTCCATTACCCCTTCTCACAAAGGTGCTGCTGAAAGTCAGGGTGGAGAGACCCCGAATGATACTCATTGCCCCAGACTGGCCACGCCAGCACTGGTACCCACTATTAAGGAATATGGCCCAGGGCCCATCATGGATTCTACCACAAATTACCCATCTGCTGACACAGCAAGACAATCAGATTCTACACAGCCAGCTCAAAACCTTAAACTTGGCTGCATGGCAAATCACCTAAGCAACCATCCAGCTCCTCTCTCACAGACTGTTATGGATGTTATTTTGGAGGCCAGGAGGCCCAGCACCAGGAAAGCCTACTCAGACAAATGGAAAAGGTTTTGCGCCTGGAACCAATCTAAAGGCCAAAATACCCTTCAGCCTGACATACCTCAGATTCTGCAATATTTAACTTTGATGTTACACAAAGGGCTTTCTTTTTCATCTATTAAAATCCATGCCTCCGCTATTTCAGCTCACTACAACACGGATCCTCCCTCATTTTCACATCCACTCCTAAGGCAGTTTCTCAGAGGGGCCAAAAACATTAGGCCTCCCAGGAGAGCACCAACACCTACTTGGGACCTCAACTTTGTTCTGGAAAAACTTACGCTACCTCCTTTTGAGCCAGCTTTCTCAGCTGACGTAGTTTATTTCATGGAAGACTGCCCTGCTGCTAGCAATTACTTCAGCGAGAAGAGTTTCAGAGCTTCAGGCACTAATGGCAGTAAAGTCTTTCCTCATTTTTCATCAAGACAGAGTTTCTCTGCGAACTAACCCCTCCTTTATGCCTAAGGTGGTATCCAGTGTGGCTGTAAGTCAAACCATCCATTTACCCACCTTCTTTCCAAATCCACAGAACAAAGGAGAAAGACTCCTACATTCCTTGGACATTCACAGGCAGCTACATTACTACTTGGATAAAACTAAGGTTTTCAGAAAATCTGACCAGCTTTTTGTATCCTATGCTACAGCATCACAAGGAAAGGCTATCTCAAAACAGACCATTTCCAAATGGATAGGACATTGCATACGTTTTTGCTACACCCACCATGGAAAACCAGATGTTCATCGTGCATACAGCTGCAGTCATAACAGATGGGGTTATCCTGCCGTCAGGCGGGTCCTCGGTCGGCCGATTTCCAAAGTCTAGGTCCGGCATCGGTTGTTGTCGCTTCTTCCCTGACGTCAGTGTGGCAGGGGTATAAAAGAACCAGCCAACGCCATTTTCTTCAGTCTTTCTTGCCGCGCGGTGCCCGAAGCAGAAGCAGTTCGCAAGTGCTGGTCGGCCAGCTCCTGAGATTTACGAAAATTTTTCAGCCGAAATCTTCTTGAAAGCTAAGTACCCCATTGGGGAAACTTTTCTTGCATCAGACCGATGTCAGACAAAGTTAATAATTGCATTTCTTGTGGGAAGGAAATACCGCATAAGGATTTCCATTCCTTCTGCATTCCTTGCTTAGGCCCAGACCACGACGTCTCGGCCTGTCGTTTTTGTGCTAGATTCAACAAACGCACTATTAAGCGTCGGGCAGAGTTCGCCCAGCACTATTTTGGTAAAAAATTTAATTACATTATGTCGTCGGATACTCCGACTAAAGTTTTGAGTAAAAGACTCAAAGATAAGGACCGACATACGAGGTCCGTGACTTCTACTGACACCACGCTAAAGCCGGCTTCAGGTGCTCCGGTTCTCAGCGAGGCACCTACGCAGCCCCTGAGTACCGATGACGCTTCTTTAGCGGTGTCTTCTGTGCCCGAGGTCGCAGGCTCCTCGGCCCCCACTCCGACTGCAGATACCGACGCCACTATTGGCGGGGAAACTCAGAATTTAGACAGACCTGCCACCTCTCAATGTGTCTTCAGGCCTTCCTCTTTTTCCATTAAGGCTTTCACAAAATCTAAAGCAGCCATGAAAACTAAAAGACAAGTTCCACAGAGCCCCTCTCAAGTCCCCATGCCCAAAAAAACAGATGCTCAAAATGGCAGAAGATTTGATTACTCTTATCAGGGGTTCTCAACCACCTTCGGACAAAAGGCCCAGACTGGAGGAAGACTACCCTTCCTCAGACCAAGCCTCTGTTACCTCGGAACATTCTGAGGACCAGGAATATTCATATTCCCCTTTTGAAGATTCTGATGCTGAGGAGTCCATTCCCTCAGTCTCCCCCCCCTCGAGGACTATTTTTTTGGGGAAACATTACATACCTTGAGGGAACACTTTCACTGGGAAGGCCAAGATTACTCGGATTCCAAGAAAAGGCTCAGGGATTTTCTCTTGCTTCCTCAGCACAGGCCTCTGGCTATCCCTCCTGTTTTGGATATATTAGATGATGTGTACACAGAAGCCAGCCTCAACCCAGATTCTTTACCCCCAGCTCCTGTTAAGCCTGACAGGTATTACCGGGTCCCTGATTCACACCAATTCCTATACAAAAGCCATGCTGCTGACCCAGAAACTATTTCACAGGGTCCCAAGGGAATTAAGGCCTCTACTGCCAAAAACCCATTACCTTCAGAGAGGGATTCCAGAGCTTTAGAAAGGTGGGGGGAAAAGGTATACACCTCGGCCACTTTAACCATGAGGGCATTAAACTGTCAGTTCCATATGTTAAAGTATCAACAGTTTTTGTTATCTCAGTTGAAAAGCAAAATGACACAACCTGAACAACCAGATTTAAAGGAGTTGCAGGATTTGTTGCATAGTGCAGAGCAAGTGGGGAAACTTACCTTGCAATGTGGTTTTGATGCTTTAGAGGCCTCATGTAGAGCTGCTGTTACAGGGTCTGTCATACGTAGACATGCTTGGCTCAAAGAGCAAACCTTACCAGATCATGTCAAAGCTAAATTACTAGATGCACCTCTTCAAAAAGATGTATTGTTTGGTGTTAAAGCTGAGGAGGTACTAAAGAAAATGGAGGAAAAGGCAAGATCAATGCAAACAGTGAAAGATTTCCTACAGGTACAACCTCTATGTTTCAGCAGAAACTGGCCTTCAAAAAATTGATCCTTTCCAGCCACAGACAGACCTCAAAGAGGTAGATACAGGCACCCGAGGGGTAGAGGGCAATCTCAAGGATCATTTAGAGCCAGACAGTGGCAAGCACCTACACCAAGAGGTGGAGAAGATAGATCACAGCCATTCAGAAAGCAGACACAATGACTTTCCCCTTTGCATGCCAAGCAAAGCTTTAATGGCAGCACCTTTAGGTGGAAAACTGCCATTATTTTCACAAAATTGGCATATTGTCACAAAAGACAAATGGATCCTGGACATTATAGACAGAGGCTACAGATTCCACTTTCACACCCTTCCAAAAATGAAAGGCATGCCAAACCTGCCACAAAATCAAAGGGCAGAGGCACAAAAACAAATTTCAGCTCTCATGGACATGAAAGCTATTCAAGAGGTACCTGCAAAAGAACAGGGTCAAGGTTTTTATTCCAGACTATTCCTGGTACCAAGGAAGGACAAAGATTGGAGACCTATTTTGTACCTATCCATCCTAAACACACATTTACTCGTACCAAAATTCAAGATGCTCACATTACAGCAGCTTCTTCCCATGCTGGGCAAGGAGTCTTGGCTGGTAACATTGGACCTCAAGGAGGCATACCTGCATGTCCCTATCAGACAAGATTGTAGAAGATACCTCAGTTTTCTTGCAGGTTCAACCCATTATCAATTCTCTGCATTGCCCTTTGGCTTATCTACTGCACCCAGAGTGTTTACGAAATGCCTGGCATCAGTAATTGCCTTCTGCAGACTTCAAGGGATACAGATATACCCATATCTGGATGACTGCCTGATCCAAACGGACAGCAAGCACGTACTTCTGAAACACCTGGCCTTTGTAATAAAATTGTTGAACTTTCTGGGATACACAGTCAACAAAAAGAAATCAAAACTAATACCCTCTCAAGCAATAATTTTCTTGGGTGCCAGCTTGAATACAAACACCCAGATGGCCTACCTCACGCCAGAGAAGCAAGGGCAACTATCTCAATACTTCAGAAAAATGGCAACCTTCACCAGGCTGACTGCAAGGAAAGTCCTGCAGGCTCTGGGATTCATGGCATCTTGCATCCTACTGATCCCATATGCAAAGCTGCATATGAGGAAACTTAAATGGTACCTAAAAAACTTATGGTCTCAACACAGCCACAGTTTGGAAACAATTATACCACTCATTCCATGTCTTCAAAAGGAATTTCTGTGGTGGGCTCAAGCATGCCAAAGAAACATAGGTCTCTCTTTCTGCATGCCTCAAGCAAATCATCACAACAGACGCCTCAGACTACGCCTGGGGGGCGCACATGACAGATCAGTGCATTCAGGGCAAATGGTCCCAAAAAGAGAAGCACCTACACATCAATCAAAATGAAATGCTAGCAGTACAAAATGCAATTATGGCCTTCAACGACCTACTGCATCCAGGCCAGCTACTGATAAGGACAAGACAACACCACAGTGATGTGGTACATAAACAGGGAGGAACTCATTCATACCCCCTGTGCAGACTAGCCATGTCCCTTTGGAACACGGCTCTGGAATTGCAAATCCAACTTCAAGCACAATTCCTGCCAGGGAAGGAAAACACGCTGGCAGATAACCTAAGCAGAAACATGACAGATCCACACAAATGGAAGTTGCATCCTCAAGTTTTCGCAAAGATAATTCAGGCATGGGGATGGCCAGACATGGATCTCTTTGCTACCCACAAAAATTACCAACTGAAAAAAATTTGCTCAAGGACCTATCATCCACAGGCCTGGAAAGTGGACGCACTTTCTTTCAATTGGACAACATTGACAGTCTATGCCTTTCCACCTCTACCTCTGCTGCCCAAAGTTATATTAAAAGCCAGAGGAGAGAGGCCAAACATGATTCTCATTGCTCCAGACTGGCCAAGACAGCACTGGTATCCACTCCTGAAGAGCCTGACACATTCCCCTCCATGGATCCTGCCTCTAGTGCCTCTTCTGTTGACCCAACACAGCTTCAAAACTCTTCACAGTCAGCTAAAAACCCTCAGTCTAGCAGCATGGAGGATTCCTTGATTTCCCAACAGACCCTCCTCTCCAAGGAGATGCAGGATGTCATCTTGGAGGCCAGAAGACCTTCAACTAGAAAAGCCTACTCCGCCAAATGGAAACGGTTTTGTGCCTGGAATCAGAAAAAGGGCCAGAATCCTTGGGTTCTAAATTTACCTCAAATATTACAGTACCTAGCTGAGATGTTAAACAGTGGACTTTCCTTCTCCTCCATCAAGATCCATGCTTCAGCCATTTCTGCACAATATAACACTGATCCTCCTTTATTCTGTCATCCTCTCTTAAGACAGTTCCTCAGAGGGGCTAAGAATATAAAACCCCCAAGGAAACCACCAGCACCTGCTTGGGACCTCAACTTCATTTTAGAAAAACTGACTCTGCGTCCATTTGAGCCAGCTGCCTCAACAGAACTACAATATTTGTCATGGAAAACAGCCTTCCTTCTGGCTATCACCTCAGCACGCAGGGTTTCGGAGCTACAAGCCCTCATGGCGGTGCAACCTTTCATCATTTTCCATCAGGACAGAGTTTTTTCACGATGTACCCTCAAAGATACATGCTGACCTGGTTGGGCATTGGATTAGCCATCGACAGAATATTTTAGTTTTTCTTAATGCACACCGAATGGCCGATGATAGAGAGGCGTTTACCAAAAGAGGTATTAATTGGCAGAACCTCAGTCATAAGCGCTCTTACCGTTTCCGAATGGCAGAGTGCATGCTAGAATAATTTGGTTTGGATGTTACCTCTGGGTTTCTAAACCGGATGTTGAAGAAAGATCTATTTAATATTATGGTAGAAAAGTGAATATTAGTATTTGTGTTATTGCATACTATGTTTAACCCTATGTCAGCCGCTGTTAATAGAAATGAGTTGTGAGATTATAATGCTGTTGGGATTGAAGAAGAAGGTTATTTAACAAACGCACTTTTAAGAGAGTTGGAGGACTGTGCGTGAGTTTTTTTCCTGTTTTGCCCGCCCGCCAGGGAAAATACTGCTGACCACAGGATGTATCCTGCCAAAAAGAAGAGGGCCAGAGCCTAGAAGTTTGAGGGAAGCCTGCCAGTCCCTCTGGCTGGATTCTTTGCAGAGGGCCTCCCTTTTCTGTCCTGGTTCTGCTTCGTGTTAGGCAAGGAGTCTCAGGGAGGGAGAGGAGGCCAGGGATGTATCTCTTCTTTCAAAAAAAGCTGAGGCTCTCAGTGGCAAGCTTCCTCTGGAAGTAGGGTTTGAGAGGGTCCCTTCAGTTTCCTGAGTTCTTTCTTCTAAGCAGGCTAGAGTTTCCTTTTCTGTTTCTCAGGCTGCTTTTATGTCTTTTAGCTGAGTAACATTATCTAAAATCTCCTTATTCTGATTCTGATAGTGATAGTTCTTCAGCTTGGCTGATAGGAGTGAGATTTTTTCTCTGAGTCTGAGGAGGTTTCATTGAGCCTGAGATCTTCCTGTGGATGATTCTTGAGTTTGTGATTTCCTTATCATGATCGAGATTTGAGCTCTCATGGCGATTACTTGCAGCCTCCTGGGAGGATTGATTGAGCATTTTTTGATCTGGAATTCCATGGCTCCTGATTCTAAAAGAGGTTTTCAGAGCCTTTTCTGATTCCAGGAAGAGCATAGGCCTTCCTAAGTTTTCTCTGTTCTGAATCTAGTTAGAGATAATTTTACAGCTTCCTTCTGTATGTGGTGGAAGATGCCCCCCTGTTCTTAAATGGTGGGATTTGTTGCCTCCCTGGCCCTGACTTGATTGGTAAGAGGGGCCCCAGTCCTAGAAGATACTGTATTTTTGTGCCCCTGTGTGTTAGCATTCTTTTGTTGAAAAGGTTGTAAAGGTGTGTAAAAATCTGTGAGGGGGTAAAGGTCTGAATCCTCCTAAGTAAAGTCAGTTAAGCTCTGATAATGTTGAAGAAAAGTGTCCTCATGGAGTTCTTTTAGTATACTAGGCGTTTGAATTGTTTTGAGGTGTGTTAAATATCCTGTGGGGTCACTTTCTGGTTCTGAATCAGAATTTGGACAATTCTTATGAGATGTTTCTGAACAAGAGTGCAGAATTTTAGCTGAGCATGTCTGAACAAGGGTGTCTGGATCCTGTGTTGGTGTCTGCCTGCTGGTGGTTGGTCTGAGGGTGGCTGGGTTGGAGTATGTGGCTTCAGCTGGGCATGTGTTTTGCAGATCAGAGTTCCTGAGAGCAAAGATGTTAGAGGAGCACAATGCTCCTTTGCATGCTGTTGTGTTGTTTGCAGATGTTCTGTGGAAGCAGCCTAAAGAGGTTTTAAGGAAAAATGAGCCTCTATAAGAGCTCAAGGATGTTGCAGGTAGCTTCCAGGTTTAGGGTAGTAGAAATTAGGGCAGTAAGGGAGGGACTTGCCTCCTGCATAGGAAGTGCTGTCTGTAGGTCTAGGACGAGAGCAGGCAGGTCTCGCTGTTAGGCCTAGGACAGGAGTTCTCAGTTCAGATGCTGGCAGCAATGGGCAGGGTCAGGGTCACTTCCTTGCGAAGCAGGACCTTTAATTCAGAGGCCAGTACATTTTCTGGCAGCACCACAGGGAGGAAGGCTGGTTTTAGATTCTCTCCGGGGATTTAATTACCCACCTTTTATGGGTTCCCTGTTCGTCCAGGATTTCTTCTTTCCTTATTTCCTGACCCATGCCTGGCACTGAAGGCATGGCAGACATTCTTCCTACATTCGCTCAACCACAAAGTGGCAAATTTGTTGCTCAACATAGGGGCCATTCTTCCAGTACATGCCCCAAAGTGCCAAATGATTTATTCTCACTGTTTTTTTAGGATTCAAGACTCTTCTGTTCAAGGCCATTTTTAATTTATCTAGGCAAAACAGGATTTATTCATTCCTGTCTAAATCTGCTTTACATACCCTTCTGAATCTAACTGGCATAACATCATTTGATGGTAACCCTAGTCACTGGAAAAAGACTATTATGCAGGCTTAAAGCTAAGCAGGTTCAGTTCATGCTTTGCTTTGGCTATTCAAATCTTCTGGAACTTATCCAATTCTCATTTAGGCAGCTCAGAATTGCCCTTTTGGCTTTAGCCACTGGCGCCCAGCTTACTAGTGCAAAAAAAGGACCCAAATAGGAGCCATTTAAGAAAAAAGCCTGATTTGTGCTCTCAAAAATACAGACCTTCTACAGCATTTTCAAGATGCTGAAGCAAAGAGTTTCAATTTCTGGGTATTCTGTGAACTTTTCTAAACAGCAGTCTAGTACCCTCCAGTTAAATCCAGTAACTGGGTGTGAGATCAACACCTTTCTGGTGCTTTCACTTAACCCCTCGCTCATGGGAAATCTTCTTTCCAGCAACTTCCAAAACAAATCTCTTCTTTCCTGGCACCGCAAATTATCTCCCTTCAAATGCCTGGGTGCACTGCATAGGATTTGCAGGCTTCCATTCAAAAATGTATGGACTGGAAGCTGCAGGAATGTGAAAAAATGTATAAAAGACAGATGCATCAGATCTTGGACACTGTCATTCAAATAATACCTGGATTTCACAAAGGAATTTTGTGGTGACAGCAGTCATGTAAAATAAACGACAGATGCCTCAGACATTGCCAGAGGAGCTCATCTAATGACCTCTCTGACAGCAGCAAGTTTGTCAATACAGAAGAGATCTTAGCACAACATGAAAGAGATGTTAATTCAAGAGTTACTTTTAATGGCTTCATGCTACAAGACACAGACACCATGTGTGTCATTCTAACATACAACAAACATAAACAATTAATTCCCAACCAGCTGACAACAAGGAATGAACTTATGGTTTTGTGCCAACAGCTTCAAACTTGGAGATCAGGCAAATGTGGGAAGCTCACAACCCCTTGGTCAGGCAGATGTGTTAAGCACCAGAACTGCGGATCCGAAATGCAGTGAATCTGGCAAAAATGTATTTCAAAAATTTTTAAGTAAGGAGATTCACTCACAGACAAGAAAAGTTTGCTTTCCGTGAAAACTGATCATAGATCTTCAAAAGCACAAAGAGGTTCTTTCATCACCAAAAATGCTTCTGTTCGCTTCTTCCAACTGAAGCTTCTCCATTTTTTGCTATGTTTTTCCACCTTCTACCTCTTCTCCCTCTGGTTCTTCTGGTCAGGAGACTCTTCAAGCCAAGGGTGCTTTTAATAGCTCCAGATTTTCCCCAGGGGCCTTTTAGGCCTTCAGATTGTCTCCTTTTCAGCCTCCTCATCCTTTAACCCAGTATTGCTCCACCTCTGTCTTCCAAGACTTGAAGCTCAGCCTGTTGTGTAGCATGGCAATTCACTCATCTCCATCAACCTCCTCAAGGGTTTTGAACAGCAGGTCGTCAAACTTCAATTTTCAAGTTTTAAAATGTGATTATGGAAGAAAGAAGACAGGCAAGTGATTCTGTAATGAGAAAATTGAAGAGATTTATTTTAAGACAAGCAAAGATTTTCTTATTTCAAAAGTGAATTGCTTTGGATTTTTTATTCTTATTTGACAATTGTTCTGTTTTAATTCATTCTCTTTTCAATGCAGCAATTTCTTATTGGACAAAGGTTACTGGACCTTTGTGCTGCACTCCTCTTCCTATGATCAATTGCTCAACTTGTTTTTAGAGAGGGCAGACCCCAATAAGACCCCCACCAGCAGCTCCTACTCCCAAGCTTAGTCTAGGATCTGTGTTGGATAAGCTTCTGCTATGAGCTTTGACTTGTGCTGGAGAAACCTTTTTGTTAACCTTGAGTCATTTGCTTTTGGCTATTGAAATATTTTAGGCCTTAGAGAAGGGTGTGGCCATTGCTCAGGTTGTTTGGCCTTTGAGTTGATAGGCAGTTTTGATAGGTATCTTTACATGATCCTTCCTTCCTTTATAATCTTTCTGGTTTCTCTTGTGGCTAAACCTAACTAAGATTTTTGTTTACTTGAAGATATTTTTTTTAGTGGGGAAAAGATTTTGCACACTTTAGATGTACACAGGCACACGTTATTTGTTATTTGAGGCAATCTAATGATTTTTTGCAGTCAGAGTTTGATTTTTTTTCATCTGCTTTTTGTTCGTGACTGCTTAGTGCAAGTGCTCAAACTGTGATTGGGTTTTGATATTCTTTGTGGATTTTTTATCTGGCCTGGAATTGCCAAAGGAGATTCCAGCTCATTCTAGGCCCAGCCTCATTAGGGCTTTTGCCACTTCTACAGCTGCCACCAGGGGGCATTTCTATGACTAAGGAGGCAGCTTTTTGATACTACTCTAAGTTCTCATTTCATTTTCTTATTCTATTCACTCTCTCTCTAGGGCTGGTTTGCAGCTTTTTTTTTGCAAGGCATGTTGTCCCCCCCTGTTTCCCTTATGATTTGCCAGCCTCCCTATCTGCAATTTTTAGGACTATACTGACTGCAGCAATGTGGAATGAAGAACATAGTACAGTTTTGTACCTACCATAAATGTAGATTCGTTATCAACACCAAATGTTCTATCTCCGCCTCCCTGTTTAGGGGTGGTGTCTAAGGTGGTGTGGGTAGGTGGTAGGTTATTTTATATTGTACATATTATATTGTTATATTTTGCAGTATATTTTTGGTTTTTTTTTTTTTTTTTTAGCTGTGTCTCAGACTTCTGTCTTCAAAGAAAAGATTGAATGTGAAGGAGCCGCGACGTCGGAGTAATTCTGACGAGGCAGACGTCGATGCAATGCGCGCCTGACCGACGCCAGCCATATACTTATTGCCGCACTGGACGGCCGGGATCACCAATATTAGGACTGCAGCAATAAATGTGGATCCTGATCCATACATTTATGGTAGGTACAAAACTGTACTTTTCCTTACGAACCAACCCTTCCTTTATGCCAAAGGTAGTATCCAGTGTAGCCTTGAATCAGACTATACACTTACCTACCTTTTTTCCTAACCCACAAAACAAAGGGGAAAGACTACTATATTCCTTGGACTTTCACAGACAACTTTGTTATTTGGACAGGACAAAGCCATTCAGAAAATCAGAGCAACTATTTGTGTCCTATGCTGCAAGTGCTCAAGGAAAGGCTATTTCCAAACAGTCAGTCTCAAAATGGATAGCCCACTGCATACGCTTTTGTTACTCATTTCATGGAAAAACTGTACCTACAAGCATCAGATCTCACTCCACAAGGGCCACAGCTACCTCTGCAGCTTTCCTCAGGGGGGTTCCTACCAAGGATATTTTGGAAGCAGCCACTTGGAGTTCTGTGCACACTTTCTCCAAGCACTATCACTTTCCACTATACTCCAAATCTAGAGCGGGCTTTGCCACAGCAGTCTTGCAAGGCATCCTTGCTCCTCCTAGTTCCACTTAGTGCCTGCCACCCCTTTTTTAGCTTTGGGATTCTACCCATCTGTTATGACTGCAGCTGTATGCACGATGAACATAGTACAGTTTTGTACCTACCATAAATGTAGATGTTCGAGTGCTAATACAGCTGCAGTCCAGGTTTCCCTCCCTCCATCCCCTCTTGGGACAGGCCTTATGACAAACACCTCCTCATACAACCTGATTGGGGTATTCTTTATGGTGTATTTGCTTGCAAACTACTGATCTGAAGTAGGAACTTCATTTGTCAGCAACCTGTGGGATATGGATCCGATCTCGGATCCAAGCTGGCAACTTCTAACATAGCATAGATCCGAGCTCCTAGCTCCTACCCCTTACCCATAATCCCCTGCCTGCCCTAACTGACCTCAGATCTAGTTTGCCGCTCTTCAAGCAACAGCTAGGTTTAGAGCTCTTGGCGTTTGTGAGAAAAAAAGCTTTTATATTTTTTCTTCTGAGTGACTGATTGTGTGTGTGATAGGTTTACCCTTTCTCCTTTTACAAATCTAACTTGTTTTATTTTAAGTATAATTCTCCCTCCCCCGCTGGTCGTAGCGTGTGTGTGTGACTGGATTTAGGGGCCTAGTGAGTGTGCTTACTTCAATATGTTGGAGGCCCCTAAGGCAATTTTTTCGAAATGCACCGTGTGTGGCCACAAGCTTTCACCGGCTGATGGCCACACTCAGTGCGTTAGGTGCCTTGGGGTTGAACACCTCTCTTCAGGTTGCACGAAACCCCAGGGCACTCAAGAATCAAAGGTCGAAGCTAGTTCTGGCGGGTCTTCTACCCCCAGACTCTGCTTCGGCCTCCGGTGCTTCGGTGCCCGCTACCCCCCCAGTAGCGGTCACCCCTGCCTCCCTTCCTCCGACCGGGACTCAACCTCCCGCTTCGGCTCCGGAGGATAGGGAGGCCAGGAAGGAGAAACGGCGGGAGAAGCACCTTAAGCGGCGGGCCGAAGACTCTTTATCGGCCCCGCCCGCCAAGAGGGCTTCCCTGTCTTCTCGATCTCCTCCTCCTCGGACCCGATCCCCTTATTTCTCCCCGGGTCCCGAGGAGGAGGTGATCCGGTCCCCGTCGAGGTCATCGAGGCGACACTCCAGGTCTGCCTCGGTGGCCTCGTCAAGGTCCACTTTTAGCATGTCTGATGCGGATATGGACCGGATGATGAGATTCATCCAGGCCCAGATGCAGATGGGAGTGCTCTTGCCCCCCCCCCTCTGGGGGGGAGCTCGACCCCCTTTTTCGCTCCTATAGCTCCTTCTCCGACCCGCATTCCGGGCTCGGAGCCGAGCCACGTTGGATCCGGGGGTAGGTTGGAGCCGACCGTGCTGGGCACGTCGGTTCCGACTATTCCCTCGAGTCTGTCGGATCCGACCTCTCGGAGCCATGGGCCGAGCTTTGGATCCGAGGGATTCGGTGTGCTTTCGGCTCCGTCCCGGTCGGAGCACACTGGTCCTTCGGATCCGACATTCTCTGCGCCGGGTCCGATCCACCCTTCGGATCCGAGCGGGAGTCGGATCCTTCTGAGAGCGGCTCCCCCTCTGCTTTCGCTGCGGTGGAGAGGGCACTTGTCGAGTGCTTCCAGGCCTCCGCTCCCTCCTGCACTCCTCATCTGATCCTGGCTCCCCTCATCCGGACCTCTGGGCAGCCTGCCTCAGCGCCTTTAGGAGTTCCAGTGGAACAGGTTACAGCCCGTGAGGAATCCTCGGACAGCCCCCCCCGAGGAGATTCCCCACAAGGCAAAGTGCAAAAGGAGGCACATAGACTCCCCTGAGAGTCTCACAGAAGATACGGACTTGGATGAAGGGGAAGGCTCCCCGATATCACCCCCTGAGGATGTCTCCTTTGGAGACATCATGGAAATGCTCAAAATCAGAGGTGGGTGGTCTGCACCAAGGCTTCCTCTGACGAGTCCATATTCCTTGAGGCGCTCGAGGCAGGACCATCTACCTCTTGGGTGTCCCTCCACCACCCCTGGTGGATCTCATATCCTCTAGGGCTTGGAAGGAACCGGACACCGTAGAGCCGATCCCCAGACGCCCAGACAAAACTTTGAGCCCCCCTGCAGAGAGATCACATTGGAGCAGAGGTCCCCCTGTGGATGCCATGTTGGTGACTGCAGCCACTAAAAGAGTTGGCTCGAGACCCCCACGGTTCATCCTCCGAGCAAGGAGTCTCGCGCGATGGACCGTCTTGGGAAGCTGGCCTTCAGTTCAGCGACCTTCTCTATGAGGGCCTTGAACTATATGGCACACGTTATTAGGATGCAGCAGGACCTAATTAAGGAATACGCTGCTTCTCCCCCGGGGTCCATGTCGGAGGGAGACAAGTATTTGTACTCTTCCCGAATGGCCACCCTCCGCTCTATCTTTAATACCTCTATGCGGCTATTGTCTCATGCTACAGAGTGAGCCGCTAGAGCAGGCGGAGTCGGGCTTGTCATGAGGAGACAGGCCTGGCTCCGTCACTGTGACTTCTCGGAACCTTTTAAGGGGTCATTCGCAAATGCCCCTTTTGATGGTTCTGCACTGTTCGGCAAAACCGTTCGCGACACTCTTGTCCACAGCGAGAAAGACGGGAAGACCTTGTCTGCCATCAGAGTCTGCTTCTCTGCGCCCCAGAGGTCCTTTTCCAAGAACCAAAAGGGTCAGAAGAAGATGTGGTTCCGAAAATCGCATAAGTCTGTCTGCTCAGGACAACCAGTCCTCTCGTGGCAGAGGAGGACAGGGAGGATGCCGCCCCAGAGGCAGAGGGGGTCCGAGGAATTTTGGGTCCAGAGAACCTTTCTCTGAGAGGCCCACGAGAACCCCTGAGGGTTTCCGACTGCTCCACTCTGGTGGCAGTCGGAGGGCCAAGCACCTGGCAAAATGGGAGTCCATAACAACAGATCGCTGGGTGCTTCGCATTATATCCAGAGGTTACCTAATTCCCTTCATAGCCAACCCCAGAATCAGAGGCCTTCCCGACGTCCCACCCAGTCAAAAGAAGGCCGCTGGAGAAACCCAGCAGCTACTACGAAAGAGCCATCCAGCCCGTCCCCCCAGATCAAGTCGGATCAGGGTTTTACTCCAGGTTCTTTCTGGTGCCAAAAAAGATGAGGAACTTCAGGTCCATCCTCGACCTCTCTTTCCTAAACCTGGTGGTACCCAAACAAAAGTTCTGAATGGTCACGTTGCAATCCGTCCTCCCCTTATTGTGGGAGGACGACTGGATGTGCTCTATAGACCTCAAGGATGCGTACTATCACGTTCTAGTGGACAGGCATTCCAGGAGGTTCCTACGCTTCCGGCTGGGAGCCAGTCACTTTCAATTCAGGGTCCTCCCCTTCGGTCTCACCTCAGCCCCCAGGGTGTTCACCAAGGTCCTAGCGGTAGTCACGGCCCACCTGAGACTCCAGGGAATTCAGGTCTTTCCATACCTGGATGACTGACTCCACACAGCCCCAACAAGGCATCTACTTTGCTCAGGCAGGGACTATTTTCTCGGTCTGGCTCCTCTATTAGGATTAACCATCAACGTGACCAAATCCTCTCACCCCTACACAGATACTAGATTTTATAGGGGCAAGACTGGATTCTAGACAGATGCTTGCGTTCCTGACTCCGGATTGACTTCGGAACCTGATGTTACACGTGCAGGCCATTCTTCATCTGCAAACTCCTTCGACGGAATTGATTCTGAGGGCCCTAGGATCTATGGCGGCTGCAATCCCTCTGCTACCATTGGCCTGGCTGAACATGAGGATTCTACAGTGGACCCTCCAGGTACAATGGTCCCTGTCTTGCAACCCTCTGTCTCATCCTGTTTCCTTAAGCAAGGTTTGCAGAAAATCGCTCCTGTGGTGGCTCCAGTCTCCCAACCTCCACACGGGCCGTACCTTCTCACTACCTCCACCAGTCGACACAGTGACCATGGACGCTTCTCACCTGGGGTGGGGGGGGAGGGCATTTTTCAGGCAGAACAGTCCAAGGCACTTGGAACGACGTAGAGACCTCTTTGCATATCAACATCCTAGAGATGAGAGCGGTGCTTTTGACGTTGCAAGCACTACACAACTCTCTTCCGGTAGGGACAGTTGCGGTACAGACAGACAACATGTCGGTAGTCTGGTACATCAACAAACAAGGGGGAACCAGGTCTTACCCCTTTTGCCGCGAGGCCATGAGAGTGTGGGAATGGGCGATTTCCACCAACCGCTTTCTTATAGCAATGCACATTCCGGGAAGGTCCAACATTTTAGCGGACAGGCTCAGTCGTACTATCCTGACTCCCTACGAGTGGTCTCTCAACCACCGAGTGGTAGAGCAAGTATTTGCCCAATGGGGGCGACCTTGTTGCGATCTTTTTGCCTCTCCTTCAAACACGAAATGCAACGATTACTTCGCTCTGATACCCCCTCCGAGGAAGTCCCTGAGAGACTCTCTAGTTCATGCTTGGCCTCCCGGTCTGCTTTATGCTTACCCTCCTCTACCCCTGATGTTGAAATTGTTACAGAAAGCCAGGCAGCTGGGGAGCAGAATGATCCTCATTGCCCCATTCTGGCCTCGTCAGACGTTGTTCCCTTACCTATGGTCTCACCTAGTGTATCCACCACGGATTCTGAATCCCATTCCGGATCTCATCTCGCATCCTCTCGGTCTTCCAACTCCGAACCTGGTCAACCTCAAGCTGACGGCTTGGTTGTTCCAGTTCCACTCCTCATAAGGACTGCCGGGATCTCATCACCGGTTAAAGCCATTATTGTAGCAGCTCATAAGCCTTCCACTAGGAAGGTTTATCGGAGTAAGTGGAAACGCTTCACCATTTGGGCAAAACACTGTCGTTTAGACCCGTTCACAGCCCCGATACCATCGATTCTAGAATTTCTAACCTCTCTCTTTCACCAGGGGGCTAGTTCTTCCACAGTCAAGGTACAGCTGGCAGCAATCTCATACTATCATGTGGGGCAAGAGTCTGGTCCTATTATGACTTCCAAACTGTGTAAGACCTTCCTCAAGGGTACCTTCCTCCTTAGACCTCCAGTTAAAGAGGTGGTACCCCCATGGGATTTATCCTTAGTCTTGCAGTCCTTGACTGGTCCCCCATTCGAACCGGCTGCCATGGTTGATCTCAAATTTCTCTCTTGGAAGACGGCCTTTTTGGTGGCCATAACTTCAGCCAAAAGGGTATCGGAATTGCAAGCCCTTTGTGTCAAACCACCATATTTGGTTTTTCACCCGGATAGGGTTTACCTCAGAATCAATCCGTCCTTTCTACCTAAGGTATCTTCAGAAGCGAACATCAATCAATCCATCAATCTCCCAGTGTTTTTCCCCAACTTTCATAACAAAGGAGAGTACAAGCTTCATTCCTTGGACGTACACAGACAATTACGTTTTTATATCCACAGAACTGCTGGTCATAGGCAATCCGATCAGTTGTTTATCTCCTTTGCCAAAAGTAATTTCGAAAATCAGTTTCAAGGTTTCTCTCTAGATGGATCTCGAGTTGTATTCTGTTAGCATATCAGAGTTCAGGAAGGCCTGCACCTCAAAGAGTCCGTGCTCATTCTACTAGGCCGTGCCACTTCTGCAGCCTTTCAGGCTAGGGTTCCACTGGATGACATTTGTTCCGCAGCCACTTGGGCTTCATCTCACACCTTTATCAGCCATTATAAAATAGATGTTATTTCCCGAGGTAGAGCGTCCTTTGGCTCTGCGGTGCTCTGGAATATCCTTCCATGAAGGCCACCCAAGACTTAGGTAGCTGGGGACTCTGTCCCACAGGTTGCTGACAAATGAAGTTCCTACTTCAGATTAAGAAGTTATGTACTCACCATAACTTTCCATCTGAGTAGGTATCTTCATTTGTCTGCAACCATCCCCCCCTCCTTACCCCTGACCGATTGGATCACTCTTGTGTTATCAGCATATGTTCCCATTGGGACACCTGTTATCTGTTGTGCTATGGGGCAAACTTGATCTGAGGTCAGTTAGGGCAGGCAGGGGATTATGGGTAAGGGGAGGAGCTAGGAGCTCGGATCTATGCTATGTTAGAAGTTGCTGGCTCGGATCCGAGATCGGATCCGTATCCCACAGGTTGCAGACAAATGAAGATACCTACTCAGATGGAACATTATGGTGAGTACATAACTTCTTATTTTTTTGATTATATTACATTGCATTATTACATGAGTTTATGTTTTGCCTTCCTTCTGGGGGCACCTGACATCTGGGGCAAGAAAAACTGAAGAAAATGGCTTTGGCTGGTTCTTTTATACCCCTGCCGCACTGACGTCAGGGAAGAAGCGACGACAACCGACGCCGGGCCTAGACTTTGGAATTTGGCCGACCGAGGACCCGCCTGGCGGCAGGATAACCCCATCTGTTATGACTGCAGCTGTATTGGCACTCGAACATCTACATTTATGGTAGGTACAAAACTGTACTTTCCTGCTAGCATAAGGCCCCACTCTACCAGGGCAGCAGCTACATCTACAGCCTACCTCAGGGGGGTGCCAACCAAGGATATTCTGGAGGGTGCAACTTGGAGTTCAGTACACACCTTCACCAAACATTACCAGTTACCACTTTACTCTAAGACTAGCGCTGGATTCGCCACTGCAATTTTGCAGGGCCTTCTAGCCTCCTCTAGCCCTGTTTGACTCCACCACCCATCCTTAGCTTTGGGATTCTACCTAACTGTGATGACTGCAGCAGGGTAACACGATGAACATAGTACAGTTTTGTACCTACCATAAATGTAGATGTTCGAGTGTATACCCTGCTGCAGTCCAGGTTACCCTCCCTCAATCCCCTCTGAACTAGCTGAACTTCTCTCTACCACTCTATCCTATACTACCTCTGTGGTGTATTTGCTTGTGCCTAAGGGTTTTGTTTTATTTTTATATAGCTATATGTGTGTGTGTGTGTGTGTGTGTGTGTGTGTGTGTGTGTGTGTGTGTATATATATATATATATATATATATATATATATATATTTTTTTTTTTTTTTTTTTGCCTACCTATTAGGGGCACCTGACATCTGGGGCAAGAAAAACTGAAGAAAATGGCGTCTGATGCCTCTTGTATACCCCTGGCGCACTGACGTCCGGGAAGAAGCGACAGCAACTGACGCCGGACCAGGACTTTGGAATTCGGGCCGACTATGGGACACTGACGGCAGGATAACCCAAGTGTGATGACTGCAGCAGGGTATACACTCTAACATCTACATTTATGGTAGGTACAAAACTGTACTTTATTTATCCTTGTTGACTAAAACCTAGCCAGAATTGTTTTTCAAAAAGTAATCAATTTTTATAGTAACAGCAAAGTTTTAAGCCCAGTTCAGGGCCATTTGTGGTACGCTTTAGCTGCAGTAACAAAATTGAAATAAAGGAAAAACCTCCTATTTCAGCATGTGTATATTGAAGCTGCAGATGAACTACTTTAACTTCTGTAACAGTTTTGTCATCCATATAGTGAAACTGTGGTATATGTTCTCATAGATTCATAGGTGTGTACTAGACTAATGGCCCTGGAGCCTTTACAGGCCTAGCCCGTAGGATTACCTTGGCATCGTACCACCCAACCTTAGTTCCCAGTGCCTCTGTCAAGTAGAGCCACTGGAATGATCCCTGGGATGAATTTTCTATTTCCCATCCACTCAAGATGCCTCTTGGAGGGCCAGTGAGGTGCTCTGCTTGACATGTATGGGAAGTCTATTCCATAGCATGGGCAGTCTCTGGGTTATGAACCTGTCCCTCCAGCATGTTCTGTTGATTGTGGTGTTGCGGTCTCTGGAGTGTGTGGTGCGGAGGGTTTGGGATTTCTTTAGATGTAGCATTTCTAACAGAGCTGGGTCAGACATGGCTTGTAAGTCAAGCAGAGATTGCTTCTAAGTAGGTGATATGAGAGAGAATAGTTGGAATATTTTTGAGTCTGTCCATATAGGACAAATGTTTAAGGCCTAGGATTCTCTTTGTGAGGTACTTTTGCAGCCTCTCCAGTTGTTGCAGTTGTTGCAGGTGTTTAGTGAGGTACATGCCAAATGGGGCGTTGGTACTCATTGATTGGCTTAATGAGGGAAGAGTAGAGGGAGACGATGACCTCTTTCTTCCTGGATGCAAAACCCTTAGTAATGAGATGTGCCATATAGAAAGACTTTCTGACCACAGTGGCAATGTGGTGATCAAAAGAGAGGTTTCTGTCAACCTGTGTTCCCAAATCTCTTACAACTCCTATGTTCAGTGGACTACCATAGATGTGAGAATTCATGGGAACCGTGTTTTTCCCAAAGGGGATGATGACACATTTTTTGATATTGAGCTTAAGGCCATGGTTCTGACACCAGTCGTTGGTCTCAGTGAGGCCTTTCTATAGGACGTCAGCATCACTTGGGGAGTTGATAGCTCCCAACTTGCAATAGTCTGCGAACTTTGTCAGCAAGAGTACCTTTGTGTTGGCCTGGACTTCAGAGTAGTAGATACCAAACAGGAGAGGACCCAAGGCTGAACCCTGTGGGACGCCACTCGTAACAGGTCAGCTGTCTGACTTGAAGTCAGCTACTTTCACACTATGGGTTCTACCTGTGAGCCAGTTTGCAACCCACCAAGTGATATAGGGGTTGATGCCTAGCTTAGTGAGCTTTTCCATGATTCCTGAGTTAGGGAATGGTATCAAAGGCCTTGGCCAGATCAAGGTAGGCTGTATGAACCACCTTGCCTTCATCCACAGCTCTGGTGACTGACTCAAAGAAGTTGACCAAGTTGAGCAGGCATGATCTACTCTTCACAAAACCAAACTGTGTGGGATCCAGAGTTTGGAGATTCCCTATGTCCTTGTTTATTAGCTTTGCATATCAGACTCGTCAGGCTAATGGAAGCAATAGTTCCCAAGGTCTGTAGTCGCTCCTCCTCTGTGGAGAGGGATGACTGTAGCAGTGCACCATTTGGTACGGTACAGAGCCTGAGGTGAAGCTGTGATTGAACAGGTCACACAGGTGAGGTGCTAATTCACTCTGTAGTTCATGCAGAACACAGCCAGGGATATTGTCAGTTCCCATAGAAGCTGTATTCTTGGCCTTGGACAGTGCTGTTTTAACCTGTGCAGCAGTAATACTGGGTGCCTGGCAATCTACTGGCATTGTGACTGGTCCTTTGGGGGGGGGGTAAAGTTGGCACTGAATCTGTCTGCCAGTATATTGGCAATATCTCAACTTTTTGTTGAGGCTGATAGGGGGATTTTTCCAGTCTTCGCACTTCACCTTATTCTGCATCAGTTTCCTCCTCCTGCTGTAGAGTTTATGGCAGGGGACCACCAGATTGGCTTCCTTTTTTTTTGAGGAGAGGGTCTTGGTTCTGTTGGGTATGGCAAGATCTATGCATTTGTGTACGTGTTTACACAGTGCATTGGTGTATGATTCGGCACTCATGCAACTATTCTCCATTTGCATGGGTGCTGTGAAGTTAGCCACCTCTGTTTTTTGGAGCCCAAAGTTAGCTTTGGAGGAGTTTTTCATGGTGGATACCTTTGGATTTCCAAGGTGATTAGTTTGTGGTCAGATCTAACCAGGGAGGAGTTGGCTATTGGTGTAGAGCAGTGGTCATCCATGTTAGTAATGACCCGGTCAAGGATGTTGCTACCTCTAGTGGGGGTAAGAACGAGCTGGTCCAGGGCACTGGAATTGATGAATTCCAGGAAATGGGCAAGTGTATTGGTACACGAGTAGTTTTTCCAGTTAATGGAGGGGTAGTTGAAGTCGCCCAGTATGAGTGTGTTAGGTTGGACCCTAATATTCTCCAGGGTGCTTAGGAACATGAAGTGAGTCTTGTGACATGGTTGTAAACCTATAGCAGGCTACGACCTGAACTGCTGTCTTATCTAGTGTTAACTGCCCCTGAAGTATTTCAGATGCGTTATGTTGGGCTACCAGTCTGGAGGTGTGTGCATCCTTAACGAATATGGAAACACCACCACCTTTGGAGCTTCGGTCCGAGTTCTGAAGCCAAAAGGTTTGGAATGGGTTATAGCCCAGCAGTGCAGGGGTGCATTCTGCTGCCTTGAACCAGGTTTCTGTTATGGCACAAATACCTGTGTTCTCCATTTTAAGGAGTGCTTCGAGCAAGTGCATTTTGAGATTTAGACTTCTAGCGTTGAGCAGCATGACCCTCAGATTGCATTTGTTTGTAGTTGTTATGATGGTAATTTGGTCTTTGGAACACCGCCTAAAAAAGGCACTATAGGGGTGGCAAGAGCCTTGATCAGTATCTGGTACCAGGGGTGACATAGGCTGGCCATCTTTGGCAAAGCATCAAGGTCAGTCATGTCATCCCAGGCAGACGTATACTGGATCCCCTTAGAACGACACCAGAAACTTGGCCAGTTGTTGAAATTGGTCATTTTCTGCTTGTACTGTTTTATCATTCTGGGTGATGGTAGGATGCTGCTCAGGGCTAGGGTCATACCTGCCTGGGCCACATAATCCGAAAGCTCCTCCATGTCTGTTTTCATGTAGTCCAGGGAGGTACTTCTCGGGTTATTCACACCCACATGTACAATGCCAGGGTCATATTTGTACCTGTTGAGGGACTTGAGTGCATGCTTGCATTGTGTGGTGGATCCTGGCACCTGACAGGCAGCTGACTGTTACTTTCTCGTTATTCAACCTAGTGAGTGGGACATCAGTGTGCCTCACTATCGAGTCACCTATGACTGGCGTGTTGGGCACACTGTTTTTCCTTAGGGGCTTTGGTTGAGTGGCACACCATTTAGGAAAGTTGTGTCATGTGATTAGTTTGTGTTCTGGTCGAGTGCGTTTTGCCCTTGGAGGTCTCTGCTGTTTCGGTAGAGTTTTGAGAGCCTCCACGAAGGTGGGTGTGTGGATTGTGTTTTTATGTAAAGACAGTGTTGGTGTGTGTTCGGGAGGGCTGTGTGTTCATGTGGTGTGGTGCAAGTGTTGACCTTCTCTTGACCAGCTATTCCGGTCTTGGCTGGAGAGTGCGTGTCTTCCACTTTGGATATACAAGTACATCTCTTGCAAGTCAGTGTTGGGGAGGTAAGAGGAGAAAGTTGTTAGTGTATATGAGGCAGTTGATAGCCCTTCACGGTCCGGATTCAGGCATGTCGGATGTCTTGTCCCTCCTTCAGGCATCTCTAGGCACATAAGGTCAACCTTCCTCGTCAGTTTCTGGGCAGCTGGCGATTTAAGAGGCTGAAACCCGCCGCTCACCGCGTCAAGGACTTCTGTTCGCTCCGGCGGTCGGTCCAGATTACTTCAGTCTTACTCCAGCTGCCGCCATTCCGCTAGTCTTCTTGCCGCGTGGCTCAGGGCAGAAAATAAACGAAAAGGTAAAGATAGCACTTCTAAAGGTACTACTTCTATGTATTAACCTAAAGCTAAAGCTAAGTTTCATGGCTTTTCTGCAAAATTTACCATGTCAGAAAATTTCAAGTTAGAAGGCATGCTATGGAAAAAAAAGAAAAAAGCAGAACTATGTTAAAAAAGCAGGTCCTTAGAAAATCTATGGATAAGACAAAGCAGGTCCAAACACTGTCCCAACAGGTAAAGTCAGCTCCCAAAAAAGCAAAATCTGTTCAAGGCAAAGCAAAAAAAGGTCCAAGAAGCACCTGCGTTCAGAGGTTTAGAAGTCAACAGAGGCAAAAAACCAACACCAGAGCTTCAACCACAAGGCAGGAACAGCATAACAGTGAACAGCAGAGGCAACAAAACAAGCAGGTGCACACAGAACCAGAATAACACACACAATCAACACAAACACACACAACCTCACTAAAACACAAACACATAAACACACACAAATTAAGCAATTCCCACATCAAAACCTTTAGTTCATTTTCCAGCAAACAAATTACCAAAACAAAAATCCAAGTTTACCTTACAAACAAAAGACAAGACATTTTACAAACCATAGAAGACAGACAAAACAGTTTCACTTCCACACTTTTACCACAACAAAACTCAATGAAAAATCTACCTCCAACAAAAAAAAAAAGTCAACAAAAGAAAATGATAAACATCCTCTAAAAATGAAAAAAGATGGAGACACATTCAATAAAAAGAAAAAAAAACTTCTTATATGCCCCTCCTTGCCAGTTCCAAGAAAGAAAAAAGGATTCTTCCCCCTCACACCTCTGTCCCCCCATACACTCATCATCCAGAATCTATCAAAATGAATCTTAAAGCAGATTTCTAGCTAATCTCAGAAGATTCTCACCTGCGCAACTCTATCAGAGCATTATCTGCATGCCCAGTCATCTTTCTGCAGATCTTGCCTCAGAATTCTCAGACTGCCAGGATCAGAGCATTACAAATCTGGCCCAGAGTACCACAGCTGCCTACTACACCAGACAAATTCTACTGCAGCCTTTTGCATCAGTAACTGGGATACATGAATACACTACAAAAAACAAGAAACATCCCATCCCCCCATAACACACAAGGGACAAAAACTGGACACACAAACAACACACAGACAAAGAATTGGACAAAAAAATCAACAACACAATTTACTACTTGGCACTAACAAATAAACAAAAACAAACAGCAAGACAGACCTAACCATTGAAAGAAAAAACAAATGGCTTGGCTAGAACAAAAAACAGAAAACAGAGAAGTAAAAATGGCCTCTTTAATCTTGGAAATAAATAACAAGAACTGGCACAAGGCCAAATAAACTTAAAAGAATGCACAATATTACCAACAACAGTCACAAACTCCATAATAAAAACAGGAGCAAACCTAAACTAAATCCGAAAACACTATGGTCCTAAAACAAATGCCAAAAAAACATTCTCATCGCAAAGTCTCACTAGACGCCAGTTCCCAGGCTGGCTGTGGCAAGCATGCTGGACAAATGGGGATGTCTCAGAGCGCACAGCCACGCACAGATGCTCACAACATCAACCCTGAAATGGGAATGCTACCAAAAAGAAATGCGCGCCCAGTTGATGATGGATCAGGAAAAGTTACTCAATCAACCTAAAATCAAACAATCACATAAATACAAAATTTCACCAAACAGTGCAAACCTCTCAAAGAACAAACAATGATGATACTCACAGACAACACCACAGTCATGTGGTACATCAACAATACCACCAGGCACCTACACCCAGCCGGGAAAAGAAAAGCACCTAGCAGACATATTATGCATGCTACACAACACAACACAGAGAATATCTGCAGAAAAAAAATCAATGCCATAAATGACAAAATGACACTTGCCTCAGAAGACTACGATGCTAAGAAAACATCTTCAAGACTCAAAAAAATCTCACAGAAGGAATTCCACCCTTCTCCATTCTCAGTGGATTCGGCAGCTCCAGCACTCAACTCAAACCTTTTCAATCCATGCATTCAGCATGGAAATAAGCACATGGGCCCTTCAGCTGGAAAAAGCTAAAGCGTCACCAGCAGTCTACCCCCAACACTGGTACCCAGGACTAAAAATCATCAAGGGAAAAATATGATAATCCTAATAGCTCCAATGACTGCCACACAACACTGGTACCCACCCCTGACTGCATCCAAACCTAAAACACAATATGCACAACCCCATAACAGCCTTTGATGTCAACTCAAAACAAGCATCATGCATCCAATCCAAAAAAAACTTTGCAACTGACTGCATGGAACAAGACATAGCAGACTAATCCAGAGATTTCCGAAAGAAGAAAGAACATTATTATTCTTGAAGGGAATGTGTCAAACAGAGATATGAAACATGAAAAAAAAAAAGGTTTAACATTGGAGAATCTGAAAGAAAAAAGATGTCATACATGCGATACATATATCAGCCTTATCAGCAGAATACAGCTGCATCACACCTGTTTTTCACACTCATCATACTAGTTTTGATCCACATGTTTTTCAACCAATAATCAACTTTGATCGAAACCACAAACACTGAACCTCCAGACAGATCATCTCTAGAAAAACCTCCATTGAACCTCCAACTGAAGCTACAGACTACCAGGACCTTTGAGCCAGCAGCAACAGCAGACAACCAGCATCTATCAGCTCAGCCAACCTTCTACTGGCAAATGGCAGCTTCAACCACCTTCAACCCCTTGCCATCTACTCTCCCAGAGTCCAGGGCCTAATCCTTCCCCATCTTCCATCCAGATATCCATCCCATGAGGAAAACCAGTAAGTCTTTGAGTGTCTTTAACCAGTATCCCAAGTGTCTTTAAACATCCACCTAAAATCTTACCTCACTTTCTTTACCCACCTTCACCACTAATACGACATACAAGAGACATACATTGACATGAAAAGACAGCACAGAAAACTACACAAAGTAAAGGAAAAGAAAAAGCAAAAAAAAAGCTTACAATTTTTGAAAAAAGGGATAGGAAACAGGAAGGAAATTAAATTTCCAAAAAGATGGAGGAAAAATGGATAGGAACATAAGACCTCATTTCAACCTCCTTCACAGAACATACCAACAGCACAGAACTAAAGCATCTTTCTACACAGCCACCACTACCACAGCCTTTTTGAGAGGTGGCAGGCATACACATTGATTGCCAAGCATTATAATTTACCTACATATTCCAGATCCCGATAGCAATTCCAGATCCACTGTACTGCTGCAACTGTACCTAAACACTGTAAAATCTAGTTTCTTCCTCCTCCCCTAGCCTTCCCTCCTATGTCTTGGCAGTAGTATGATTGCAGACTGCATCATGATCCACATAAGTACAGTTTTGTACCTTTTTAAAATGTAGATGTGTATATGTGGCTGTCTGGAGCACTCAGTCAATCCCTCCCTCCCTCCTTCCCCTCTGTGGTACTCCCTCCTGTTAGCCTCCCCCTTACTAGAAGCTGGTGGGGGAGCTGTATATGTATTTGTTATATATTACATACTACATGCTTTTTTTTTGTGTTTTTTTACTTTTTTTTCTTTTTTTGGCATTTTTCCAAATTTTGAGGGCTTTGGGGGGGCAGGGGGGGAAAAACTGAGAGAAAATGGCGTCGGTGCCGCCTTGATATTATACCCAACAGGCCAAGAGATGACGTGCCGGGTGAACATCATGAGAGAAGCCGACCCGGACCCGGGAATCCGCCGACTGAAGCTGCTGCTCTGACTGGACACAGGACAACCCAGTTGTTGCGCATGCTATCCAGTTCGGACATCTACATTTATGGTAGGTACAAAACTGTACTTTACATTGCCTCAGGGTGCCCAAGTTCACAAAGTTAATAGGAGAAAGCACAGGGAACTGACCTTGGAGGGGTGGGCATTAATAAGTACTGGAGCTGTTTCCTTGTTCATAGGTTCATAGGTTTATACTAGGCTATCTGCCCTAAGGCATTTATAAGCCTAGCCCAAATTTTTGTGGCTTACGCCACCCCTTATATGAAAAAATACTGTACCCATTAGTTTGTTGTGCCTCTGTCCAGGTGACACAGAGATGATTCCTGGGGTAAACCTCCGATCTCCCATCCACAGGTCAAGATTTCTCTTGAACAGAGCCAGCGAGGTGCTCTGCCCCACATGGACCGGGATTTTATTCCACAGCATAGGGAGTCTCTGAGTGATAAATCTATCCCTCCAGCACGTCCTATTTATATCCGTGCTAAGGTTTAAGTCTGCTCTAGTGGTTTTGGTGGATTTGGATTTTTTGAGGTGGAGCATGTCCATTAATTCCTTGTATGTCAGGCACATGTCACCTCTGAGCAGACGGTATGCGACTGAATAGAGCTGGAGTTTCTTCAATCTGGCAGCATATGACAGATTTTGGAGTCCCTTTATCCTTTTGGTGAGGAACTTTTGGGGTCTCTCCAATTGCTGCAGATGTCGGGTGAGATACATCCCGAATGGGGCATTGTACTCGATCATTGGTCTGATAAGTGAAGAGTACAGGGGAACAATGACCTCACTAGATCTGGATGTGAATCCCTTCATGATCAGGTGGGCAATGTAGAAGGTCTTTCTAACCACTTTAGCAACGTGAGTGTCAAAAGAAAGGCCACTGTCAACCTGGGTCCCCAGGTCCCTGATAACCTCTTCTGTGCTTAGTGGATTGCCACCTATATGGTAGCTTGGGGTTACCTTGTTTTTCCTGAAGGGTATGACTATACATTTTTGGCGTTTAACTTCAGGCCATGGCTCTGGCACCAGCTATCCGTTTCCGTGAGTCCCTTCTGAAGGATATCCGTGTCCGATGCACTTTTCCACTATGGCGCCCAGTTTGCAGTCGTCTGCAAACTTTGTCAGCCAAAGTCCTCCCATGTTGGCCTGTACTTCTGAGAAGTAGATGCCGAACAATAGGGGGCCAAGGACCCAGCCCTGTGGGACACCACTTGTGACCGGCTTGGAGTCTGACATAGCGCCAGCAACTCTAACCCTGTGGGTTCTGTCCTTAAGCCAGTTTGCAACCCATCTTGTGACATATGGGTTTACATTTAAGCTGGTAAGTTTTTCTACAATACCCGAGTGGGATATTGTGTCGAAAGCCTTTGCAAGGTTAAGGTAGGCTGTATGGACTGCCTTTCCCTCATCAATGGCCTTGGTGACTGTTTCGAAGAAGTCGACCAAGTTCAAAAGGCATGATCTTCCCTTGACGAAGCCAAACTGGGTCGGGTCCAGTGTCTGCAAGTCCCCTATATCTTTGTTTATGAGCTCCATTATGATCCTCTCCATAGCTTTGCAGACTAGACTTGTTAAGCTTATGGGGCGGTAATTACCAGGGTCCGTAGAGGCACCGCCTTTGTGGAGTGGGACCACAGTTGCCGTCCGCCACTCCTTGGGCACGTATCCTGTGGTAAGGCTGAGATTAAACAGCTGCCTTATGTGCGGGTTTAATTTCTCATTTAGCTTGTGTAGCACACAGCCGGGGACACCATCCGGTCCCATTGATGCTGTGTTTTTAGCTTTAGAGAGAGCAGCTTTCACCTGCGCATTTGAGATGTCTGGGAGGCTACACTCCACTTGGATAGTTATCTCTCCTTTAGGGGGGGAGAGGGGGGTGAAGTTTGCACTGAACCTGTCTGCCAGTATGTTGGCAATGTCTGTGGGTTCAGTGATTTTTGTATCATTTTGGACTAATTCTGAGCATATCTGGGAGTTTCCACCCAGGTTCCTAACATAGATGAAAAAGGCCTTATGATTGTCCTTTGAATCCATGGCAATTTTTCTCTCAAAATTGGCCTTAGTTGATTTTATGAGTGCTCGTATTTTTTTTACTAATAATGATCAGGGGTGACTTCCCTTTTATGGATTTTGCTCTATCATGTAATAGCTTTCTCCTCTTATTGTAAAGTTTGTTAATGGCTGGGGTCCACCAGACTGGACGCTTGCCCTTTGTGGAAAGAGTCTTGGTTTTATTTGGGATTGCCTGATCCATGCAGTCCTGGAGGTGTTCATAGAAGGCATTTGTAAGGGCTTCCGCAGCTTGGGTTGTGGTTTCCACTGGCTCAGGGTCTTGAAGGATACCACACCAGTCTTGAGTAGTGTGAAGTTTGCTTTAGAGAAGTTCTTCACTGTGGTCTTTTTTGTTTGGGGTGGGGGGATGTGGATTTCCAGTGAGATTAGTTTATGATCAGATCTCACCAATGAGGGATATACTTCCGGTGTGGAGCATTTTGTCCCCATGTTTGTGATAATGAGATCTAGTATATTTTCTCCTCTCGTGGGAACAGTGACTAGCTGTTCCATGGCATTTGAATTTATGAACTCCAGGAACCATTGGGCTAGAAAGTTAGGGCTTGAGTAATGTTCCCAGTCTATATTCGGGTAGTTGAAGTCACCCAATATGATGGTGTTTGGAGATACATTTATACCCTCCAGTGTCTTCAGGAAGGCTGTGTGGGGTTCCTGAGTTTGAGAGGGTGGCCTGTAGCATGCTACAATTTGTAGAGCAGTTTTGCCTATGGTTAGTTACACCTGGATGGTTTCTGAAGCTTCGTGCGTTGCCACCAACCTGGAGGTGTGGGTATCCTTTATGAATATGGATACACCCCCTCCTTTTGTGGTGTGGTCCGGGTTTTGGGGACGGAACGCATGATATGAGGTAAAACCTAATAGTGCTGGGGTGCTCTCAGGAGCCTTGAACCAGGTTTCAGTTACAGCACAGACATCGATGTTCTCCATACTGAGAAGGGCCTCGAGTGTGTGCATTTTGAGATTTAGACTTCTGGCATTGAGCAGCATTACCCTCAGTTTCTTCCCATTTTTGTTTTCTAGGGTGGTAGGTTTAGAATTTGAGCCTTGCCTAAAAAGGCACTATGGGGTGGCAAGAGCCTTAGCCAATATCCGGAATCCCAGGGTGACAGGTGCAAGCCGTCCCTTGAAGCAGCGTGGCTTGTCAAGCATGTCATCCCAGGCAGACAGACACTGGATCCCCTTTGAATGACACCAAACATTAAGCCAATTGTTAAAGCTGATCATCTTGTCTCTATATTGTGGCATCATTCTTGGTGAAGGAAGGATACTGCTCAGGGTCAGGGTCATACCTGCCTGGGCTACATAATCAGAGAGCTCCTCTATGTCTCTTTTCATGTAGTCCAGGGAGGTACGTCTCATGTCGTTCACACCAGCATGGACAATGACTGTGTCATATTTGTACTTGCCGTGGAGTGACCCGAGTGCTTGTGTTATGTGGCAGATTCTAGCGCCCGATAGGCAGCTTACTGTGACCCTCTCCTTGTTCAGCCTGGTGAGTGGGACGTCAGTGTGTCTGACTATGGAGTCACCTATGACAAGTATGTTTGGTGTTGTATTTGGCCTTAAGGGCTGTGACTGCTTTGCACACTGCTTTTGTGGTTTGTGTTGCTTGTGGGGTGTCTTGAGATAGCAGTTGTTTGGGTGTCTGCTTTGGAGGCCTCTGCTGTTTAGGTAAATTTTTACTCAGAGCCTCCGAGTATGTCTTTGTGTGTTTATGTGTTTGATTCAGTGGTGTGGTAGCATTATGTGAGGCTGGTTTTGTGGTGTGTGTAGTTGCCTTCTCCTCCTGTCTGGTCTTGCCAGTCCTGAGTTGAGAGAGCTCGGCCTCCAGTTTGGCTAAATAGCTGCATCTCGCAAGTATTTGTGTTATGTGGGAGGAGGAAAGGATTGTCTGTGTACATGAGGCAGTTATAACATTGCCTCAAGATTCCCAGATTCACCAGCTGGACCGGAGAGGAGATTGACAACTGACCTTTGGACATGCTAGAATAATATTGGGAATTCCTTAATAATTGAAAACAAGGGCCAGTGGGAGTGAGGGTGTAGTGCTTTTAATTTTTAGTGCTGACTTATATAATTGCTTTAGTGAGCAAGTGCCAGGTAACTTGAGTGCAATGTGTTACAAGTAACTAAATGCAAAAACGACAAACAGTAACTTTCTTTCAAGTGAAACAAGGAAATAAGTACAGTAAGCAGTGCAGATATCACTAGTGATCCACAGAAGCTGAGAAGCTGCATTAGGTGGAATTAGCTTCCAGGGAAATAACAAGCAAACAAACAACAAGCATATAAACAAAGCTAGATTCAGCAGGCCTGGATCTAGTCTATGCTAGAGCAAACAAGGTGTACCAATTTCAGTAAGGTACAGTTCAAATATTCAGGCACTATAAACCTTTAACCAGAAATTCCCAGCTCAGAAGGGCAGAGTCCAGCCTCTTCTCCCACAAGAGTGCAGACCACGAACCTTCTTAATGTAAAATAACTGGCCTGAAGCCCAAGTGCCTAAACCAGAACTAATACACTTGGACACTGGGCTCTCAATCAGCAGTTCCCAACTTAGAAGGATGAGAGCTACCTGTCCTGCCACCACAGTGCTTGCCACAAACCTTCCTAATGTAAAACAACTGGTCTGAAGCCCAAGTGCTTAATCCAAAAGACTTAGAATGATAGCTACACTTTAATCAAGTTACAACCAATAAGTAATAAATACAATTGAATACTTTAGAGAATGTCTGGATTAGTGCTCAAGTTACACAAACAAAGCTAGATCCAGCAGGCCCGAATCCAGTCTATGCCACAGCAAACAAGGCGCACCAACTTCAAGAAGCAGTTCAGGTATGCATGCACTATAAGCCTTTAACCAGAAATTCCCAGCTCAGAAGGGCAGAGTCCAGCCTCTCCTCCCACAAGAGTGCAGACCACGAACCCTCTTAATGTAAAATAACTGGCCTGAAAGCCCAAGTGCTTAAACCAGAATTAATGCACTTTTAGAATAACAGACACTGAGCCCTCAATCAGCAGTTCCCAACCTAGAAGGATTTAAGCTACCTGTTCTGCCACAACAGTGCAGACCACAAACCCTCTCAGTGCACAACAACTGGTCCGAAGCCCACGTGTTTAAACCAAAAGGCTTAGAATGAGTTACACCAAGCAGTAATAAATACAATTGAGTATTTTTAAGATGATGCAAAAGTAAAATGAAGTAGGTAGAAACACAAGTACAGTAAAAGCAGATGAAAATTTTTTTTTTTTTAATCTGAACAAGTGCTGAGATCAAAGAAACAGATTTGAGTGCTGAAACTAGAAAACTGGCTAGTTATAAGAAAAAAAACAAGCTAGAAGGCTTCCCTCAAACACAGAAGGGCTTGGGGGCTCAGAAGCCTACAAATAGTCTATACCACTTAACAGGAAAGGCAGGAATTAAGCTTAATTTTTTTTTGTCTGTTTCCCAGATGCTCTCTTTGTACACAGTAGGAGTGCCTGAAATCAGAATATGATCTCACTGCACTCAGTTGAGTGAGCAAATGAGATGAGCCCATAGGCAGGCTGAGGGGCGGGCAGTTTCAAGGCCAGTAAGATTAACACCAAAACAAAAACAGGGAGAGTGGGTGGGAATAACTGAAGAGCAGAATAACTGCCAGTTCAGTTAAATATTCCTTCAACACAGTTTAAATCAAATTAAATACTGTATTTTTTTTAAAAAAAGTGCAGATAAAGGTACTTAAATTCTCTTATACGTCCAGTTGAATATAACCAAGTTCTTAGCCGGCCAAAGCTGAGGTTTTTAAGCAGAAAATATTTCACAATGCACCACTTAAATAGGCAAGGACAGGAAATCAAAGAATGTGGCTACCCCCACACCTGTAATTACTAGCAAATAACAAAATTCAGCAAACACTAGCTTCAGTTCAAGTTACTGAAGAGCAGAATAACTGCCAGTTAAGTTAAATATTCCTTCAACACAGTTTAAATCAAATTAAATACTGACGTTTAGTGCTGGTAGCACTTGTGTGCTGCAATAATTGCTGCCAGAAGTCTGGTAAAGTGCTAGACTAATAAGCTAGTAAAAGTACAGGAAAGGAGAGAACTGGCAGATCTAAGGGAAAAATTGAAAAGTAGACTTAAGCACCACTCAGGAGCTTAAACCGTCCTGGCTACAGCAAATCTGTATCTGGACTAGACTAGTTACAGGAAAGGCGGAAAAAGCGCAAATGTGGGCTTTTAAACCAGAAAGTTGAAAGAGATGGAAAAACTGCCCAAAAGGCCAATAAACTACAATTTCTGGGCCAAAAACCACTCCTCTTGTGGTTGATAGACTACCTAGTGCTTACCAGTCCCACTGATAACCTAGAAGGCTTCACGCCAACACAGGAAGGCTTGGGGGCCTCAGAAGCTTACAAACGGTCCTGGATACAGTAAATCTGTATCTGTACTAGACTAGTTACAGGAAAGACAGGAACAAGCTTAGAATTTTTTTTTTCGTAAAGTGGAAAGGGAGAAAGGAGGAGCAGAAGATAATTCAAGGTTAGGAAACTAAGTGGGTTGGCCTTCTCAAATGTTCTCTCTGTATAAGGTAGAATGACCTAATGACACTAGACTGGGAGGAGTGTCCCAGATCAAACTTACAGTAGGGGCGGGCAACTGCAAAGCCACGAAGTATAAGAACAAGACACCAATATGAAGGGAGGGTGGGAAACTAAATTAGTTGTATGATACACTGCGTGGCAGGAAATCAGAACAACAAACAGATGTTTAACAAATGGAGAAAATTTCCAGTTAATACCTTACACACAGTGAAACTAGCTAGATAATACTTAGTGTGACAGTAAAAACCTTATTTATCAGGCCCTGTGAGGCAGATAATTTTAGTACACAAATGCAGATTAGTTTATAGCTCTAAAATACAGTAAAACATATGCAGCAGACAATTGCTATAAATGTCTTAGAATAAGCAATAACTAGTAAAAATAAGCAAAAGACAGGATAGTTAATGTTATATGTCACAGATTTTTTTTGCTTAGTGCCCCTCCTCTGATTAGCTCTGTGTTTTGACAGAAATCCCCTCTCGCCCATGATAGTACGTACAATTGCTACATCTCAGAGGAGCGGGCAATGTTTTGTTTGGTAGTGAATAAGACTGAGGAAAGGACTGTTTTGATGAAAGGAAGGAAGAAATCTTTTTAAGTGTCATTTGTAGAATACCTGTTCAGTAGTGAGTCTGTGGAAGTTTTGTGCACCTTACTGAAGATTTTCCATTGAGATGCACTTTTGTTTTTTCAGCTACTCCAGTGAAAAGATTTATTTTGAATTCCTGATAATTATTTCTACATGTTTATATTAGTGAGGGCTGTGTGAACTTTTTCGCCTCCATTAGTGAAGGGCTAGTGTGAGGATTTGTCCATAGATTTTAATGGAGTCCCTACCAGAGTAACATCTGGTAAAGTGCATGGATGCAGACCGATGTTGTACCTAGGGGTATATCACCAAGATATAAGGAAAGATATGAGAGTCTCATAATAAAAACTTTACAAAGCTAGAAAATCTCCATAGAAATCCGGTCAGTTAGCAAGAAAATGCATCTTGGTTCTTAAGTTAATCAGCAACCACAATGCATATATTAAGTGTGTGTAGACTTGAATTTTCTCAGAAGTCCTGCTTTACCTCCTAGAATGTCAGCAACACATTTCTGTAGATGTCCAGGAGAAGTATAACAAGTCTGCATAGTATTTTCATAAGTTTATACATTTAAAGTCTTGCTCTACTGCTTTGTTTTAAGAGATGTTTATTTTGTGGCTTTCTGCCGCAAAATTGAATTTGCTAAATGTAGCCATTTTTTGCTGTGTCCTAAATTAATGTTTTATTTCATTTTTGTAGGAAATCACCCCTATATGACAACTGTTTTCTTTATGCTCCAGATGGACAGCCTTTATGTACCTGTGATCGTAAAAAGGCTCAGTGGTATCTGGACAAAGGCATTGGAGGTAATGGTGTGTTAAACCTTTTCTGATTTATAACTTGTCTAGATTTTATCTATTGCTCAGCATTACAGATGACAAAGACTTGCAACACTCTTCATGAGTAACTGAGTGGGCAGTATAATAACTGCTCATTTTCTCTTAACCTCTTTATTGTGCTTATGCTCCAAATATGAAAAAAGACAAAGCACCTTTCAAATGTAAGAAAGGTACTTGAAGTTTAAGCTCTACTCACACAATGTAACAGAAGTAGTGGCACCCACAGAACGGTGGTGGAATGTTGAAACGCACTTAAAAGCTGTGTACGTGTAACTCCACTGACCCGTTTTGCAAACGTGTTTATAGAAGGGATCATCATCTTAAAATTAAATGGTATAAATTTATGCTCTTTCATAACTCCCTGGTTGGCATTTAAAGTCATCACCCATTAGAGTTTAGAGAGGAAAATTAAAAAAAATATATATAATAAACATGAGGCCTGGGAAACTAGTTGGCAGTTAATACAAGTAGACAAGTTTCATGGGTTAAATTTTTATATATTTATTTTACATTTGTTTACTGGGAAAATCCGACTGGGATAAGACCCATTTTCAGTGGAGGCCTGGGGAGAAAAGCTCCACATACAATGATTATACAAAAACGTGTACAAGAAATTATACAAAAAAATATGTATACAAGACATACAGTACACCATCGGTTACATTCTATGCTATTAGCTGACATTTGTATTATACAATTATCTGATATAATTCTGTATTGTACTGTAGACATAGTTTCTCAAAGTAAGCTGAGGAAAGGATTGTAGGGGGGAACGTGGATAGAAAAAGATGAGGTTAGAGGTTATCTAGACATGAAAGAGGGCATATAGAATATGAGGTGGTTAGGGAAGAAGAAAAAGTATGACCAGAAGCTAGTAAAACTAGTTAGCCTGGAGTAGTACAGGAACAGTGCCCGGTGTCCTTAAAATAATTTTTAAGAATCTTTTTGAATTAGTTTATATTTGTTGGTTCTGATGCTGTGAGGTAGTGAATTCCACCTTGTTGCTACATGATGAGAAAATAGTGAGTCCCCTGCTGTATCAGTGGATTTGGACACTTGTAGTAGAGATTTATTTGTTGAGCGAAGACTTCTATTTGTGGGATGGGGCTGGAGAATATTTAGAAGGGCAGGGTTTTTTCAGGTTGATATACTAGCTTGTGCCCCAAGGTTAATTTGTTATAGGGTAGAAGTTGTGGGAGTTCTAACCAGGAGAGTTTTTTAAGGAGTGACAGTGGTGGGTATATGTGGGCAGTCAGTTGCAAATTTAGACATTTTATTGTAGCATGTTTCAGGTTTAATTCTGTCTTTAAGGTTGGTGAGATTGGAGAAGCATACAGAAGTGTTGATAGAAGATGGGTGCTGTCAATGGCAACTCTAGAGGTGTTGAGTAATTTTTATTTCTGTAAAGAGTACTCATTTTTTGTGAAGTTAATTGTTTGTGCTATATGTAGGTCAAATCTTAGGTTATCTATTACACCTAGTAGCTTTGTTTGTAAATCGGCATTAATTTAGTATTATTCCTAGCTGTAATGTAGAAGGAGCTGGGGGGAGAGGATCTTGTGGGTTGGAAGATCATGAGTTGTGTTTTATTGGGGTTGAGTATCAGCTGATGGTTAGAGAGCCATAGCTCATTATCTGAGAATGATTTTCGGGTTATGTCAATGAGGTGTTGCAGGTTATTAGTGGAACATATAATTTGTGTGTCATTTGCATGTTGGATAGTTGAAGCCAGTGGGGTAAGCACTATGGATGTTGTTTGTAAAAATAATATTGAAGAGTAGCAGCCCAAGAACTGAGCTTCAAGGTACTCCTAGTGTGACAAGAAGAGAGGGATGGACATAAGCCATTTTGCAGATTGTTGATAGTCCTGCAGATAGCTTCGGAACCATTGACGTGCAGAGGGGCTGAGATTCAACGTGGAGAGTGTATTTAATAGTTTGGGGTGGGAGACCATGTCAAAGGCCTTGGACATGTCTAGAAAGGCAGCAGAGACTGTTTTACTATTGTTTCTAGCTTGGTTGATGGTATTGGTGAAACTGAGGAGTGTAGTTGTGGTACTGTGATGGGGCCTGAAACCATGTTGACATGTTGCTGATATGTTGAATGTAAGATAATGAATCAGTTGGGAGTGGATACATCTTTCAAGGAGTTTAGATAGTGGAGAGAAAATAAAGATCGGTTTGTAGTTGGTCAGCTCTGTGGAATTTCCACCTTTGTGTAAGGGGATAATGTATGCGATTTTCCATATTACTGGGACATGTTCTGCTATGCATCTATTATTAAGGATAGACAACTGGGTAAGATAGGTCTTCAGCTGCTAGTTTTAAATATTCGACTGGTAACTTGCCAGCTGCTGTTGAAGAGAGTTTAGGCTTTTTCAGTAGTTTCTTAATGGTAGCTGTGGGAACAGGCTGAAAGGAGGAGGAGTTGGAGTTAATACTGAGAGGTTTAAAGGCTAGTGATGGTTCTTTGTAATTACTTTTAATTACAGCTAGTACACTTTCAGTGAAGTATTTATTGAATTCTTCTGCAACGGTGGTAGGTGAGTGTGGTAAGTTGGAGGAAGGGGAAGTGGAATGTCCTGGGTAGAGAAGTGCATTTATGGTATTCCAAAAATTTTGGAGGTTCTGCTGTTTGTTACAGGTTATAGTAGAAGTTCTATCTAGGTTGATTTGGTGTTTAGCCTTGTTTCTAATTTGCTGGAATGCAATGCAGTTGATTTGGTTTTTACAGGTGAGACATGTTTACCAAGCTTTGTCCCTTTTCCTAAGGAGCATTCTGGTGTCATTAGTTAGCCATGGTGTGTATGTGGCTTTAATATGAATTGACCTGGGGGGTCCAATTTGTTTAGATTTTCAAGGAAGGTATTGAAATAATCTGCAGCATCAAGGGGCAGTTTTTTTTAGTAGAGGCCAGTTAAATTTTTTTAGGGTATTGATTTAGGTCTTGGGGGTTCAACTTTTTTTACCTTGGATTTGATGGAAGATGGTGAGCTTGACGATACTTATATTTTTTCTCAATAGATAGGTTGGCATATGGTCACTAAGGCTGTCAGGTAAACAGCCACTAATCTGATAATTCTGAGATTTGTTGGTTAGTGTCCAGTATAAATTGATGGTTGGAGTTTATCTATCCTTGTAGGAGCTTGAATGAGTTGTGTGAAGCCATAGAGGTTGATGTGATTGCTAGGGTTATGTGAATTTCAAGTTGTCCAGTCTGTATTAGTCACCCATAATGATAGATCTGAAGTTGTTAATCTTCTTCCTATTCATCACTGATGGGTTCGGTTCCGAGCCCTCGGAACCAAGTCGGCCTTATACCAAGCTTGTGTGCACCAAAAACTCTCAAGTTAAGCTGCTACCCACAATGCCCCTTGCTCAGTTACTTCCAATCTCATTTGCTGCACAGCCGTATAGCAGCGTTTCACCAAGCTCTCCAGCTAAGTGCTTTTTTCATAAATATTTAATAGCTTGAAAATGTTTTTTCTTTATAACTTGATGCTCTTCGTGTTTCACTGCAGTCATCACATTTGGGTTATCTGCTTGCAGTAGCCCTCATTCAGCCTGATTAACAAAGTCGTGGGTACTGCGTCAGTTGCTGTCTCTTCTTCCGTGACGTCAGGTCGTCATGGGTATAAAACATGCAGCCGACGCCATTACATCAGTCTTTCTTGCCGTGCGGTGCCCAAAGCAGAAGCAGTTCGCAAGTGCCAGTCGGCCGACTCCTGAAATTTTCGTTTTCTAGTTTCAGAACCGAAGTCCAACTAAAAGCTAAGTACCCTGTTGGGTAAACCTTTTCTTGCTCTTAACCAATGTCAGTAAAAGTAAATAATTGCATTACTTGTGGAAAGCAAATACCTCATAAAGATTTTCATTCGTACTGTATTCCTTGCCTAGATCCTGACCACAACGTACCTCGCTGTCGGTTTTGTGCCTTATTTAAACAACAAACTTATCTGTCATCTGTATATTTATGCTTCTAAATATTTTGGTGCTCTGTTCAATTATCCTGATACGTCTTCGGTCAGCCATCAGACTACCGACATTCCGAAAAAATGCAAAGATTAAGACGCAGGCCGCCTAGGTCCAAAGCTGCCACCGACGCTTCTAAGCCGGTTGCCATTTCACCGGTACTCAGTGAGGCACTTTCGCAGCCCATGATACCCACTACTTCTGATTCGCAGGCCTCTACCGAGACCCATTCAGAGTCCGGTATGCCACGAAATGCTTCAACTGTAAAACCTGCAGATGTGTCTACTTTGGATGGGTCCGGAGCCGCTGTGCAGGCACCGGCTTCTGAGGGTGTATTCAGGCCTACTGACTTGCGTATTAAACCAACACCATCTTCTTCAAGGCCTAAATTTCGAACCATGCCTAGAAAACTGATGCCCAGACCACATGGTCAGGCCTCTATGCTTAAAAAACAAATGATAAGAATGGCTGAAGACCTTATTACTTTAGGTAAGCCAGCCTTCCCCAACTAAGAGACCTAGGACTGAGTTTGTGTATGATGCTTCTGACCAGGATTCTGAATTTTCAGTTTCTTCTGATGACCAGGATTTACCCTTTCTACCTATGAGGATTCTGATGCTGAGGACTCCCTTCCCTCTGCTTCCTCCCCAGAGGAGTTCTTTTGGTGAAACCTTACATACTCTCGGGGAGCATTTTCGTTGGGAAAGTCAGGATTTCTCTGATTCTAAAAAGAGGCTTAGGGATTTCTTACTCCTGCCCCAACACAGGCCTTTAGCCATACCTCCTGTACTAGACATTGTTGATGCATTTGCAGAATCTGTTTTGGCCCCTGAATCTTTACCTTCTGCTCCCAGGAAACCTGATCGATATTACAGGGTCCCTGACTCTCAAGTTCCTTTTTAAATATCCTATTGCTGATCCTGAGACCATTTCACAGGGGCCCAAGGGCATTAAAGCTACTACTGCCAAAAATCCTACCCCCTCTGATAGAGACTCCAGGGGGTGCTGGATAGATGGGGGTAAGAAGATATACACTTCTGCAACTTTGGCCATTAGGGCCTTAAACTGTCAGTTTCATATGTTAAAGTATCAGCAGCATATTATTGGATTGCTTAAACAGAAAATTATGTTGATTCCTGATTGTGCTGAAAATAAGGATTTACAGGATTTATTGCATTCAGCTGAACAAGTTGGAAAACATATTTTGCAATGTGGTTTTGATTCTCTTGAGGCATCTTGCAGGGCTGCTGTAACTGGGTCTGTACTTAGAAGGCATGCTTGGCTTAAGGAGCAATCCCTACTGGATCATGCTAAAGCAAAATTCCTGGATGCTCCCCTAAACCAGGACTGCCTGTTTGGCAACAAGGCAGAATAAGTTCTTAAAAAGATGGAAGAAAAAGCTAAATCTATGCAAATTATTAAAGATTTTTTACAAGTAGAACCTCCAAGATTTAGTAGACATTGGCCTTCCAAGAATTGCTCCTTTCCTGCCTCTTCCAGACCTTCTCAGTCCAAACCCAGATCCAGCAGAGCTCCCAGGCTACAGTCCGTGGGTACGCACAGGACTAAGCAGTGGGGGGGCCTCCACTTCCAAATCTGGGAGCAATAAAACTCACTCCTATGGTAAACTCTCTCAATGACTTATTTTTAAAACTTCCAAGCACTTCTCAACTGGCCGCCCCTTAGGGGGAAAGATTGCTCTTCATGCAAAGAACTGGGAACACATAACCCAGGACAAATGGGTTTTAAATATAGTGTCCCAGGGATACAGATTTCACTTCCATGCGTTGCCAACACCAAGCAGGTGGCCATATCTACCCCCAAATCAGTGGGCAGAGACACAAAAGCAAGTACTTAAGTATTCAGTTAAGTTATTCAGTTGGTACCAGAAGAGGAAAAGGAGCAAGGTTTCTACTCGAGACTTTTCCTGGTACCCAGAAAAGACAGTTCATGGCGTCCTATCCTGGACCTGCTACTCTAAACACCTTTTTAGTGATTTCAAAATTCAAGATGCTGACTCTTCACCAGTTGCTTCCCATGCTAGGCAAAGATGCCTGGTTGGCAACACTAGATTTAAAAGAAGCATACCTGCACATCTCAATCAGGGAATCTTGCAGAAGATACCTATGCTTCAAAGGCTACACGGACTATCAGTACTCTGCACTGCCCTTTGTGAATACCCTGGGCACAGCAGATAAGCCAAAGTGCCTAGCTCCAGTTATTGCATTCTGCAGGCAAAGAAATATTCAAATATACCCATACCTGGACGCTTGTCTAATTCAGGCAGAAAGCCAGGACATACTTTTGAATCATCTGGCCTTTGTACCAAGGGTACTAACTTGTCTGGGGTACACCATAAACGAAAATAAATCACACCTGGTACCCTGTCAATGAATTATATTCCTGGGAGCAAGCTTGAATACAACTTCCCAGATGGCTTTCCTCACGCCAGAGAAACAAATTCATTTGACAACCTACTTCAAACAAGTGGTCACAAAAACCCTGCTATCTGCAAGACAAATACTGCAAGCCTTGGGGTTCATGGCCTCCTGCATTCTTCTAATTCCATATGCAAGACTGCATGTGAGGAAACTACAATGGTATCTAAAAAGCATGTGGTGTCAACATTCTCAGGATCTAGAAGCAATGAGCCCGATCATACCTTGCCTACGCCTAGAGTTCCTTTGGTGGGCAGAGGCCTGCCACCAAAACAAGGGACTACCATTCACACTACCCCTGCTGCCCAAATCCTAACAGACGCATCAGACTATGCATGGGGGGCTTACCTGGCAGGGAAGTGCATTCAGGGCAAATAGAACCCAAATCAAATGCACCTGCATATCAATCAGAAAGAAATGTTAGCTGTACAGAATGCTCTAACAGCCTTCAAGGACCACATTCTTCCAGGACAACTAATGATAAAGATGGCCAACACCACTGTTATGTGGTACATAAGCAGGGGGGGCACACATTCTTATCCCCTCTGCAGACTAGCCATGGCATTGTGGAAAACAGCTTTGAGCTACCAAGTGCATCTACAAGCTCAATTCCTGCCAGGGAAATTAAATGCACTGGCAGACGGACTAAGCAGAAACCTCATGGACCCATGAGTGGAAACTGGAACAAAGGATTTTCAACATGTTGACAAGCAAATGGGGGAGCCCAGATATAGCCCTATTTATCTCCCCCAGAACTACCAATTGGACAAATTTTGCACAAGGACTCCCCACAAGCTTGGAAAGTGGATGCCCTGTCCTTCAGCTGGAAAAACCTCAGTCTATGCCTTCCCCCCTTTTCCTCTGCTCTCCAAAGTACTACTAAAGATCAAACAGGACAAACCAAGGATGAATTTGATTGCACCAGACTGGCCATGCCAACACTGGTACCTCCTCTTGCGCAGTGTGTCACTGTTGGCCTCATGGCACCTGCCTCAGACTCCTTCCCTGTTGTCTCAACAAGAGAACCAGATTCTGCACCCTCAGCTTCCAACATTGAACCTAGCAGCCTGGCTAATTACCTAATCTCTCCTTTACCATCCCTCAGTAAACCAGTGATTGATATCATTTTATAGGCAAGGAGGCCTAGTACTAGAAAATCCTATGCTGAAAAATGGAAAAGATTCTGTGCCTGGAACCAATCTCAAGGGATGAGCACAGCAGCGCCTAATTTACCTCAGATTGTACAATACTTAACTGAGATGCTTCACAAGGGCCTGTCTTTTTCCTCCAACATTCATGCCTCAGCCATTTCATCTCATAACACAGGGCCTCCCCTCTTCTCTCATCCACTGCTCAAGCAGTTCCTCAGAGGGGCCAAAAATGTAAGACCACCCAGAGAGCTCCAACCCCAGCCTGGGACCTTAACTTTGTCTTGGAGAAACTCACTCTTCCTCCTTTTGAGCCAGCTGCTACTGCAGATTTAAAATTTATTTCTTGGAAAACAGCTTTCCTTTTAGCAATCACTTCATCAAGAAGGGTATCTGACTTACAGGCCCTTATAGAAGTGGAGCCTTTCATCATCTTTCATGCGGACAGGATGTCCCTCAGAAACCAATCCATCCTTCATGCCCAAGATGGTATCCAGTGTGGCTCTAAATCAGTCAATTCATTTGCCAACCTTTCCTAATCCACAGAACAAAGGGAAACGGATACTGCACTCCTTAGATGTGCAGACAACTTAGATCCTACTTGGACAGGACTAAACCTCAAAGGAAATCTGGAACTGCTGGTGGCATTTGCTGCAGGAGCAGAGGGGAAAGCTATTTCTAAGCAAACTATTTCTAAATGGATAGGCTATTGCATTAATTTCTGCTATAAGCACCATGGAAAACTTATCCCACAGGGCATCAGACCCCACTCAACCAGGGCTGCATCTACGTCTACAGCCTTTCTCAGAGGTGTCCTTACCAGTGACATCCTAGAAGCTGCCACCTGGAGTTCTGTACACAGTTTCACCAAGCATCATTTGCCAATTTTCTCTAAATCCAGAGTTGGCTTTGCCACTGCAGTCTTGCAGGGCCTTATAGCTGGTCCTAATGCTATCTAAATTCCTCGGGAATCTACCCAAATGTGATGACTGCAGCAGTAAAACACGAAGAACATAGTACGGTTCTGTACACTTGGCATAAATGTAGATGTTCGAGTGTATTCACTGTTGCAGTCCTGTTTACCCTCCCTCCAGCCCCCTGGCTTATTTTGGCTGTACCTCTACTTTCCTTTACTATGCTCAAAAGCTTTTTGGTGTATTTGCTTTTTTGTTGGAGATGTATCCTTGTATATTTATATATTTAATTGCTTCCCATTAGGGGAACACCTAACATCTGGGGCAAGAAAAACTGATGTAATGGCGTCGGCTGCATGTTTTGTACCCCTGACGACCTGACATCATGGAAGAAGAGAGAGCAACCGAAGTAGGACCCAAGACTTTGTTAATCAGGCCGAATGAGGACTACTGCAAGCAGATAACCCAAATGTGATGACTGCAACAGTGAATACTCTCGAACAGCTACATTTATGGCAAGTGTACACAACTGTACTTTCTTGTTGCTCTATATTGTTACTGCTCTACCCACAGGTATTTCTCTTACCATTGTTGATAATTTCTTGGTATCTCTAACTTTTTACCTTTATGGTATCCTGTTACCATTGTTGGTATTTACATTTTGCCTCCATTTCCTCTTTCCCCTCTCTGTCCCTTCTGTGCGAGAGTGTGTTTGGAAGGTCTGAAAAGAAGGTAACTACGGGATTTAAACACTGCTCTTCATGCAGTGGTAAACTGCTGAAGTGACCTCCATGAGGAATGTGTTTACTGTTTGGGGGTTCCGCATTTGTCGGCGAAACCCCCGTGTGATATCTGTGCTAGTTTCAGTCAGCAGACGCTGAATGTATGTCGTAACCAACTTAAAGGGCCTGCTTGCTTCGCCTTTCTCAGAGGCCATTTCTGCGACTGAGGTCTCGCCCCCTCCTTCTTCAGATAAGAAACGTCCTCAATCGAACCCCTCTTCACCGGCCAGTGACAGAGGTAAAGGTCACAAGCACAAGGCCCATAAGTCATCATCTGAACACCGATGTTCATTGTGTTTCACTGTTGCAGTCATTACATTTGGGTAATCTGCTGGCAGGTTGCCCTCAGTCGGCCTGATTAACAAAGTCTTGGGTCCTGCATCAGTTGCTGCCCCTTCTTCCATGACGTCAGGTCATCAGGGGTATAAAGCATGCAGCCGACACCATTACATCAGTCTTTCTTGCCGTGCAGTGCCCGAAGCAGTTCGCAAGTGCCGGTCGGCCGACTCCTGAAATTTTCATTTTCGAGTTTCAGAGCCGAAGTCTTCAACTAAAAGCTAAGTACCCTGTTCGGGAAAACTTTTTCTTGTTCCTTACCAATGTCAGTAGCAGTTAATAATTGTATTACTTGTGGGAAGCAAGTATCTCATAAGGATTTTCATTTGTGCTGTATTCCTTGCCTAGGCCCTGACCATGACGTACCTTGCTGTCAGTTTTGTGCTTTATTTAATCGGCGCACTATACATCGTCAGTACATTTTTGCTTCTAAATATTTCGGCTCTCAGTTTAATTATCCAGAAGTGACTGTTAGTCATCTGACTACCGGAATACCGAAAAAAAACGCAAAATAAAAGACAGAGACAGGCCGTTTAGGTCCAAAACTGCCGACTACGCTTCTAAGCCAGTCGCCAGTTCTCAGTAAGGTGCTTTCGCAGCCCCTGATACCTGCTACTTCTGGGTCGCAGGCCTCTACTGAGACCCATTCAGAGTCCAGTATGCCACGAGATGCTTCACATATGGAACCCGCGGATGCCTCTACCTTGGCTGGGTCCGGAGCCACTGAGCAGGCACTGGCTTCGGAAGGTGTATTCAGGCCTACAGACTTGCATATTAAACTGACTCCAACTTCAATACTAAGACCTAAATCTCGATCTATGTCTAAAAAACTGACAACCAGGCCACATGCTCAGGCCCCTATTCCTAAAAAACAAATGATAAAAATGGCTGAAGATTTAATTACTCTAATCAGGGGTAGTCAAACCCCCCCCCCCCCCCAAAGAGGCCTAGGATTGAATTTGACTATGAATCTTCTGAACTGGACTCTTTTTCGTCTGACTCTTCTAATGATCTGGATTTGTCCATACTACTTATGAGGACTCTGATGCAGAGGATTCCATTCCCTCTGCTTCTCCGCCTGAGGATTTCTCTTTTGGGGAAACTTTACATATCTTAAGGGAGCATTTCCACTGGGAAAGTCAGGATTTCTCTGAATCCAAAAAGAGGCTTGGGGATTTCCTTCTTCCTCAGCATAGGCCTTTGGCTATACCTCCTGTACTAGACATTGTTGATGTGATTTCGGAATCCAGTATGGCCCCTGATTCCTTGCCTCCAGCCCCTAGTAAACCAGACTGGTACTACAGGGTTCCCGAGTCCCACAAATTCCTTTTCAAAAATCCTGTTGCGGACCCTGAAACCATTTCTTAGGGACCCAAGGGAATTAAGGCTTCTACTACTAAAAATCCTACCCCTTCTGATAGAGACTCCAGGGTGCTGGATAGATGGGGTAAAAAGGTTTATACTTCTGCAACCTTGGCAATCAGAGCTTTAAACTGTCAATTCCATATGCTAAAACATCAGCATCTCATGGGACTGCTCAAACAGAAAATGATGTTGATTTTTGACTGTGTGGTGGAAAATAAAGATTTACAGGATTTATTGCCTTCAGCTGAACAAGTTGGAAAACATACTTTGCAATGCGGTTTTGATTCTTTAGAGGCCTCTTGCAGGGCTGTTGTTACTGGGTCTGTGCTTAGAAGGCATGCTTGGCTTAAGGAGCAATCTCTGCCTAATCATGTTAAAGCAAAACTTTTGGATGCTCCTTTACAGCAGGACCGCCTGTTTGTCAATAAGGCTGAAGAAGTTCTAAAAAAGATGGAAGGTAAAGCTAAATCTATGAAAACTGTGAAAGATTTCTTACAAGTACAACCTTCTAGATTTAGTAGGCACTGACAACCCTCTCCTCCTCCCAACAAATTCCAACATGTGAGAGATGCAACCATATAGCCAAACTGGAGGCTAAGCTCTCTCAACTCAGTACTGGCGAAACCAGTCAGGAGGAGAAGGAAACCGCACTCACTACAATTCCAGTCTCACATAGACCTACCACGACAGCAAACCAAACACATAAACGCAGAAAAACATACTCTGAGGCTCTAAATAAAAACCTGCTTAAGCAGGAGAGACCTCCAAAGCAGACACCCAAGCAACCGCTACCCCAGAACAAAACACGTGCAACACATAGCTCACAAAGCCAGTGTGCCGAACAGTCACAGCCCTTAAGGCTAAACAACACACCTGGTACACTTGTAATAGGTGACTTTATCGTCAGGCACACTGACGTCCCGCTCACCAGGCTGAACAAGGAGAAGGTCACGGTGAGCTGCCTGTCTGGTGCTAGGATCCGCCACATAACACAAGCACTCAGGTTACTCCAAGGCAAGTGTCATTGTCCATGCTGGTGTGAATGACCTGAGACGTACCTCCCTGGACTACATGAAAAGAGACATAGAGGAGCTCTCTGAGCATGTAGCCCAGGCCGGTATGACCCTAACCTTGAGTAGCATCTTACTCTCACCAAGAATGATGCCACATTATGAAGACAAGATGATCAATTTCAGCAATTGGCTTAAGTATTGGTGTCATTCAAAGGGGATCCAATGCCTGTCAGCCTGGGATGGCATGCTCGACATGCCACGATGCTTCACTAGGGACGGCTTGCACCTGTCACCCCTGGACTTTCGGATATTAGCAAAGGCTCTTGCTACCCCCATAGTGCCTTTTTTAGCGAAGGCTCAAAAGACAAACCCACCTCCATAGGTATCACAAGGGATAAGAAACTGAGTAATGCTACTCAACGCCAGAAGTCTAAACCTCAAGATGCACTTTTCGAAACTCTCCTTAGCATGGAGAACATCGATATCTGTGCAGTAACAGAAACCTGGTTCAAGGCTCCCGAGAGCACCCCAGCACTACCAGGTTATACCTCATACCATGCTTTTCAGCCGCAAAACTTGGACCGAACCACAAAAGGAGGGGGAGTATCAATATTCGTCAGATACCCACACCTCCAGGTTGGTGGCACAGCACAAAGCATCAGAGACTATCCATGTGCAACTAACAGTGGGTAAAACTGCCTTCCAGTTTATAGCCTGCTACAGACCACCCTCCCAAACCCAGGAACCCCACTCGGCCTTCCTGAGAAAACTGGAAAATATGAAAGTCTCTCCAAACACCATTATATTGGGCGACTTCAACTTCCCAAACATAGACTGGGAGCATTACTCTAGCTCCAACACCCTAGCCCAAAGGTTCCTAGAATTTATAAACTCAAATGCTATGGAACAACTTGTTACCACTCCCACAAGAGGGGAAAACATACTGGACCTGATCATCACCAGCATGGGGACTCTATGCTCCAGACCAGAAGTGTATCCATTACTGGTAAGATCAGACCATAAACTAATCTCACTGGATATTCACATCCCGACCCCACCACCTGCCCAGAAAAGCACAGTGAAAAACTTCTCTAAAGCAAATTTCACACTCCTCAAAACCAAGGTGGAATCCTTCAAAGCCCCCGGGCCTGTGGAAAATATGGCCCAGACCGCAGAATCTTTTATAAATGCATTCTATGAACACCTTCAGGAATGCATGGATCATGCAATCCCAAATAAAACCAAGACCCAATCCTCCAAAGGCAGACGTCCTGTCTGGTGGACCCCAGCCATAAACAAACTATACAATAGAAGGCGGAAGCTACTACATGATAGAGCAACATCCCAAAAAGGGAAGGCATCTCTGATCAGTATTAGCAAAAAACTACGGGCACTCATAAAATCGTCTAAGGCCAACTTCGAGAGAAAAATTGCACAGGACACTAAGGATAATCACAAGGCTTTCTTTAGTTATGTTAGGAACCTGGGTGGGAATTCCTAGATATGCTCAGAATTAGTCCAAAATGACAAAAAATACACTGAACCCACAGACATTGCCAACATCCTAGCTGACAGGTTCAGCGCAAACTTCTCCCCCCCCCCCCACCAAAAGGGCAAATATCTATCCCAGCAGAGTGCTGCCTCCCTGACATCTCAGATGCTCAGATAAGAGCCACTCTCTCCAAAGCAAACACAGCATCAATGGGACCAGACTGTGTCCTGGGCTGCGTCCTACATGAACTCCAAGAAGAGCTAAACCCAAACATAAAGCTACTGTTTAATCTCAGCCTTGCTACAGGATATGTACCCCAAAGAGTGGCGTACAGCAACAGTGGTCCCTCTCCACAAAGGTGGTGCCTCAATGGATCCTGGAAACTATCGCCCCATAAGCCTGACTAGCTTGGTCTGCAAAGCTATGGAAAGGATCATCATGGACCTCATAAATAAAGATATTGGGGACCTACAGACACTGGATCCTACCCAGTTCGGCTTTAAGGGCAGAAACCTGGTCGATTTCTTTGAAACAGTCACCAAGGCCATTGACGAGGGGAAGGTGGTCCACACAGCCTACCTGGACCTCGCAAAAGCCTTCGATACAATACCCCACTCGGGCATTATAGATAAGCTCACCAGCTTAAATATAAACCCCTATGTCACTAGATGGGTTGCAAACTGGCTCAAGGACAGAACCCACATGGTTAGAATTGCTGGAGCCATGTCAGACTGCAAACCAGTTACAAGTGGCGTCCCACAAGGCTCAGTCCTGGGACCTCTCTTGTTCGGTTTATATTTCTCGGAGGTACAGGCCAACATGGAAGGACTGTGGCTGACAAAGTTCGCAGATGACTGCAAACTAGGCGCCATAATCTACTCTCCAGCCGACGCAAGCATCCTCCAAAAGGGCCTCATAGAAACAGACAACTGGTGCCAGAGCCATGGCCTCAAGCTAAACGCCAAAAAGTGTATAGTCATCCCCTTTGGCAAAAACAAAGTGCCCACAAATTACCACATAGATGGTAATCCATTAAGTACAGAAGAAGTAATTAGGGACCTGGGGACCCAAATTTGATAGCAATCTCTCATTTGACAACCATGTGGCCAAAGTGGTTAGAACATTTTATACAGCCCCACCTAATCATGAAGGGATTCACATCTAGATCAGGGGAGGTCATCGTGCCTCTTTACTCATCCCTCATCAGGCCCATAATTGAGTACAATGCCCCTTTTGGGATGTACCTTACCAGACACCTGCAGCAACTGGAAAGACCCCAAAAGTACCTCACCAAGAGGATCAAAGGGCTCAAACAGATGCCATATGCTGCCCGGTTAAAGAAACTCCAGCTCTACTCAGTGGCATACCGCCTGCTCAGAGGCTATCTGTGCCTGATGTATAAAGCCATGTCCAACCCGGAGTTAATGGACATGCTGCACCTCAGAAAGTCCAAATCCCATCGAGCTACGCGTTCGAGAGACTTGAACCTCAACACTGAAATTAATAGGACATGCTGGAGGGACAGTTTCATAACCCAGAGGCTCCCTTCATTCTGGAATAAAATCCCAGTCCAGGTTAGGCAGAGTCCCTCATTGACTCTCTTCAAGAGGAATCTTGATGAGTGGATGAGAGATCATAGGTTTACCCCGGGTATCACTTCTGTATCACTGTTAGACAGAGGCACAGTATACTAACCTCGAAAAAGGGCATAGCAAAATTAATTTAAAATGGGTGGCGAAAGCTAAACACTCTGGCTAGGCTTATAAATGCCCTAGGGCAGATAGCCTAGTATGAACCTATGAACTGGCCTACTAAGAACTAGTCATTTCCAGCTCCTTCCAGAGCCACTCCAGCCAAACCCAGACATTCCAAAAGCACCAGGTTTCAGTCCCAAGGGACTTTCAGAAATAAGCAATGGGGTGCTTCCACTTCCAAATCTGGAAACAACAAGGCACCACCCTATGGTAAACGGTCTCAATGACTTCCCTTTGAAATTACCAAGCACTTACCTCTTAGCCACCCTTTTGGGGGGAAAACTGTCTCTTCAAGAAACTGGCAACTTATAACCCAGGACAAATGGGTTTTAAATATAGTGTCCTAGGGATGCAGATTTCATTTCCACACGCTGCCAACTCCAAATGGGTGGCCAGACCTGCCCCCAAATCAGTGGGCAGAGCCTCAGAAACAAGTACTTTCCCTCCTAAACATGGGGGCTATTCAACTAGTACCAGAAGAGGAAAAGGGCTATTCAACTAGTACCAGAAGAGGAAAAGGGACAAGGTTTCTATTTCAGACTTTTCCTGGTACCCAGAAAAGACCAATCATGGTGTCCAATTGTGGACTTGTCTACTCTGAACACCTTTCTGGACATTCCAAAATTTAAGATGCTGACCCTTCACCAGTTACTTCCTATGCTAGACAAGGATGCCTGGTTGGCAACTCTAGATTTAAGAGGCTTACCTGCATATCCCAGTCAGGGAATTTTGCAGAAGATACCTACGCTTCAAAGCAGACTGCATGCATTATCGGTTCTCTGCACTGCCCTTTGGCTTGTCTACTGCTCCCAGGGTATTCACAAAGTGCCTGGCTCCAGTAATTGCATTTTGCAGGCAAAGAAATATTCAAATGTATCCATACCTGGACGATTGTCCAATTCAGGCAGAAAACCAGGTCATTCTTCTAAAACATCTGGCGTTTGTAAAGAGTTCTAACCTGTCTAGGGTACACCATAAATGAAAAGAAATCTCAACTGGTACCCTCCCAAAAAATTACATTCCTGGATGCACGCTTGAATACAGCTGCCCAGATGGCTTTCCTTGCACCAAAAAAGCAAATTCATTTGGTGACTTACTTCAGACAGGTGGCCACAAAAACACTGCTATCTGCAAGGCAAATCCTGCAAGCCTTGGGGTTCATGGCCTCCTGCATTCTTCTAATTCCATATGCAAGACTGCATATGAGGAAACTTCAGTGGTACTTGAAACGTTTATGGAGTCAACATTGTCACAGCCTGGAAACTGATTCCTATCATAACTTGCCTGCACCTAGAGTTCCTATGGTGGGCAGAGGCCTGCCACCAAAACAAGGGACTGCCATTCACACCACCCCTGCCTCCCAAACCCTAACTACATACGCATCAGACTATGTATGGGGGGGGGCTCATCTGGCAGGGAAGTGCTTTCAGGGCAAATGGAGCCCAAATCAAATGCACCTTCATATCGACTAGCTGTACAGAATGCATTGACAGCCTTTAAGGACTACCTTCATCCAGGACAATTAATTCCTGCCAGGAAAGCTGAATGTTCTGGCAAACGAACTAAGCAGAAATTTCATGGACCCACACGAATGGTAACTTGAACCACAGATTTTCAACATGTTAACACGGAAATGGGGGAGCCCAGACATCGATCTTTTTGCCTCACCCCAGAACTACCAGTTGGACAAATTTTGCACAAGAACTCATCACAAAAAAGTGAAATTGGATGCTCTTTCCTTCAACTGGAAAAACCTATGTCTATGCCTTTCCCCCCTCTGCCTCTGCTCTCCAAAGTTCTACTAAAAGTCAAACAGGACAAACCAAAAATGATTTTGATTGCTCCAGACTGGCCTCGCCAACACTGGTACCCACTCCTGCATAGTGTCACCCATTTCACCGTGGCACCTGCCTCAGACACCTTCCTTACTGTCTCAGCAGGAGAACCAAATTCTGCACCCTCAGCTCCAAACATTGAGTCTTGCAATGTGGCTAATAACTTAAATTCCCCCTTAGCATCCCTCCACAAACCTGTGATGGATGTAATTTTGGAATCGAGAAGACCTAGTACTAGAAAATCTTATGCTAACAAATGGAAAAGATTCTGCACCTGGAATCAGTCTCAAGGGGATGAGCACAGCAGTGCCCAATTTACCTCCGATTTTGCAATATTTAACTGAGATGCTTCACAAGGGCCGGTCTTTTTCTTCCATAAAAATCCATGCCTCAACTATTTCAGCTCATTACAACACAGAACCCCCCCCCCCCTTCTCTCATTCTCTTCTAAAGCAGTATCTCAGAGGGGCCAAAAACTTGAGATCACCCAGGAGAGCTCCAACCCCTGCCTGGGACCTTAACTTTGTATTGGAGAAACTCACTCTACCTCCTTTCGAGCCAGCTGATATTGCAGACTTAAAATTTATTTCCTGGAAAACAGCCTTCCTTTTAGCAATCATTTCAGCTAGAAGGATATCTGAATTACAGGCCCTTATGGCAGTGGAGCCTTTCATCATCTTTCATGCGGACAGGGTGTCACTCAGGACCAATCCATCATTCATGCCCAAGGTGGTATCCAGTGTGGCTCTTAATTTATTAATTTGACAACTTTCTTTCCCAGTCCACAGAACAAGGGGAAGCGGATTCTGCATTCATTTGGATGTACACAGAACACTTAGATTCTACTTGGACAGGACTAAATCTCGAAGAAACTCTGAACAACTGCTGGTAGCATTTGCTGCAGGGGCAGAGGGGAAGGCTATTTCAAAGCAAACCATTTCCAAATGGATAAGCCATTGTATTTATTTCTGTTATAAGCACCATGCAAAACCTATCCCCCAGGGGATCAGCTCTCATTCCAGCAGGGCGGCATCTACTTCAACAGCCTTTCTCAGAGGTGTTCCTAACAAGGATATTCTAGAAGCTGCTACCTGGAGTTCAGTTCATACTTTCACCAAGCATTATCACTTACCAATTTTCTCTAAATCCAGAGCTGGCTTTGCCACTGCTGTTTTGCAGGGCCTTATAGCTAGTCCTAATGCTGTATAAATCCATCCTCCTAACCATAGCTTTGGGAATCTACCCAAATGTATTGACTGCAACTGTGAAACACGAACATAGTACAGATGTTCATCGTGTTACCCTGCTGCAGTCATCACACTTGGGTTATCCTGTCGTCAAGCGGTCCTGCAGTCGGCCGGATTTCCAAAGTCTTGGTCCGACGTCGGTTGCTGTCGCCTCATCCCTGATGTCAGAGCGCCAGGGGTACATATATTGCAACCGACGCCATTTTCTTCAGTCTTTCTTGCCGCGCGGTGCCCGAAGCAGAAGCAGTTCGCAGTCTTCTATAAAGCTATGTACCCCGTTGGGGAAATTTTTCTTGCCTCAGACCGATGTCAGAAAAAGTTAACAATTGTGTTTCTTGTGGGAAGCAAATACCTCATAAAGATTTTCATTCTTATTGTATACCCTGCCTAGGCCCTGATCACGTCGTCACTTGTCGTTTTTGTGCTAGATTTAATAAATGCACTATTAAAAGACGTTTTGATTTTGCACCGCACTTTTTTGGCAGAAAATTTAATTATAACATGCTGTCGGAGCTACCGACTACCGGCATGCACAAAAAACGCAGGGATAAGGATAGTCAGCCCAGGCCTAAGCCTGATTCCGAGGCCTCGGTTGATCCGGTCTCCGGTTACCTGTGAGGCCCCGACACAGCCTCCGACTACCGCAGTTGAGGAACCCGAGACCACTACGGATATTTTGACGGAATGTACTAGGCCGACGCAGCCTTTTACTTCAGGCCCTACCGACTTACCTTCCAAGGATGCCAGTTCTTCTGAAACACCTTCGCTTTCTGAAGGCATTTTCAGACCGAGACTGTCAAAGCATTTTCTAAATCAGATGCCTTCCAAATCGAAAAAAGCTTCACTTCAGTCTCCTGTTCAAGGCCCTATGCCTAAGAAACGGATGCTTAAGATGGCTGAAGATCTGATTAATCTTATCAGGGGTTCCCTGCCCCCTCCTGACAAAAGGCCTAGACAAGAGGAAGAATCTGCTTCCTCTGAACAACTGTCTATTTCTTCAGATTCCTCTGAAGACCAAGACTATTCCTTCTCTCCTTATGAAGATTCTGATGCTGAGGACTCTATTCCCTCAGCTTCCCCTACTCTTTTGGGGAAACTTTACACACTATGAGGGAGCATTTTCACTGGGAAGGCCAGGATTACTCTGATTCCAAGAAAAGGCTCAGAGAGTTTCTTTTACTCCCCCAACACAGACCTCTAGCCATCCCTCCTGTTCTGGACATTGTGGATGATGTTTATTTGGAGTCCAGTTTCAACCCTGATTCTTTGCCTCCTGCCCCGGCCAAGCCGGACAGATATTACAGAGAACCTGATTCCCATAAATTCCTTTACAAAAGCCCAGTAGCTGACCCAGAGACCATCTCCCAGGGTCCCAAGGGGGCTAAGGCTTCTATGGCTAAAAATCCAGTACCTTCTGAGAGGGATTCAAGAGCACTAGACAGATGGGGGAAAAAGGTTTACACCTCAGCCACTTCAGCTATGAGAGCTCTAAACTGCCAATTTCATATGCTTAAGTGTCAGCAATTTCTGATCTCTCAGTTAAAACAAAAGATAACCACCCTTCCTCAACAATCTGAATTGAAAGAAGTACAGGATTTGTTGCACGCCACCGAGCAGGTGGGCAAGCATACCTTACAATGTGGGTTTGATTCCTTGGGGGCCTCCTGCAGAGCAGCTGTCACTGGATCAGTTATACGTAGGCATGCCTGGTTAAAGGAGCAGAGTCTGCCTGAACATGTTAAAGCAAAACTACTATATGTTCCTTTGCAGCAGGATGTTCTTTTTGGTGTTAAAGCAGAAGTAGTTTTAAAGAAAATGGAGGATAAGGCAAAATCAATGCAGACAGTCAAAGATTTCCTACAGGTACAACCCCCTCGCTTCAGCAGAAACTGGCCAACCAAAAATTGGTCCTTTCCAGCCACTGGCAGGCCTCAGAGGGGTAAATACAGGTGCCCAAGGGGCAGAGGACAACCACAAGCTCAGTATAAGCCTCGCCAATGGACCACTCCAACCCAGAAGGGAGGAGAAGACAGGTCTCAAGCCACCAGAAGGCAAACTCAATGACTTGCACCTCAACTGGCCAAACAAAGCTCTTTTGTCAGCCCCCCTGGGGGGGGAAACTAGCATTATTTGTAGACAACTGGCACATGGTCACAAAGGACAAATGGGTCCTGGACATAATTTTGAGGATACAGATTCCACTTTCACACCTTGCCAATAAAAAGAGGAATGCCAAACCTGCCACAAAATCAAAGGGCAGAGGCTCAAAAACAGATTACAGCTCTCATGGCCATGAGAGCCATTCAAAGGGTACCTACTCTAGAGCAAGGCAATGGATTTTACTCAAGGCTATTCCTGGTACCCAGAAAGGAAAATGCTTGGAGACCAATTCTGGATCTTTCAATTCTAAACACTTACAGGTTCCCAAATTCAAGAATCTAACACTAAAGCAGCTACTTCCCATGTTGGGCAAGGAAGCATGGCTGGTAACGTTGGACCTCAAGGAGGCATACCTGCATGTCCCTATCAGACAAAGTTGCAGAAGATACCTCAGTTTCATTGCAGGTTCAACCCATTATCAATTCTCTGCACTGCCTTTTGGCTTATCTACTGCGCCCAGAGTATTCACAAAATGCCTGGCACCAGTAATTGCATACTGCAGACAAAGAGGAATTCAAATATATCCATACCTGGACGACTGCCTCATCCAAGCAGAAAGAAAAGACATTCTCATTCAACATCTGGCTTTTGTGAAGCATCTACTAAATTGCCTGGGTTACACAGTAAACGTAAAGAAATCAAAACTAGTACCCTCACAAAAAATGACATTCCTGGGTGCCAGCTTGGACACAATGGCCCAGAAGGCTTATCTTACACCAGACACGCAATTACAACTGACTCAATATTTCAAGACAATGGCAACAAAGACCCAATTAACTGCAAGAATAATTCTGCAGGCTTTGGGCTTCATGGATCTTGCATTCTGATAATACCATTTGCAAAACTGCATATGAGGAAATTACAATTGTACCTAAAAAGCGTATGGTGTCAACACAGCCACAGCTTGGACACAGTGATATCTCTCATTCCCTGCCTTCAACAGGAATTCCTCTGGTGGGCACAGGCATGTCACCTCAACAAGGGTCAGCCTTTCACCTTGCCCCCACCCGGGCAAGCTATCACAACAGATGCTTCAGACTACGCCTGGGGGGCTCACATGGCAGGGAAATGCATTCAAGGCCTATGGACTGCAGAACAAAGAAAACTGCACATAAACCAAAAAAAGATGCTTGCTGTACAGAAAGCTCTGACAGCCTTCAAGGATCTTCTACAGCCTGGACAACTGGCAATAAAGACGGACAACACCACAGTAATGTGGTACATAAACAAACAAGGGGGCACACATTCCTACCCTCTTTGCAGGCAGGCAAGCAATAATTTTATGGAACACAGCTCTGACCTACCAAGTCCAGTTACAAGCTCACTTCCTGCCAGGACAGAAAAACACATTGGCAGACGACCTAAGCAGAAACATCAAAGATCCCCACGAGTGGAAGCTAGACCCACAAATATTTGCAATGATAACTCAAAGATGGGGCCTACCAAATATAGACCTGTTTGACAGTCCTCAAAACTACCAGCTGACAAAATTTTGTACAGGACATTCCACCAACAAGCATGGAAAGTGGATGCTCTCTCCTTCAGTTGGAAAAACCTGACAGCATATGCCTTTCCTCCCTTACCTCTTCTCACAAAGGTTCTTTTGAAAGTCAAAAAGGAGAAACCTCGAATGATTCTCATAGCCCCAGACTGGCCACGCCAGCACTGGTATCCACTATTGAAGAATATGGCTCACAGCCCACCATGGATATTGCCTCAAATACCTCATTTACTCACACAGCAAGACAAGCAGATTCTACACAGCCAGATCAAAACCTTAAACCTGGCGGCATGGCACATCAATTAAGTAGCCAACCAGCTCCTCTTTCTCAAGCAGTACTGGATGTTATTCTAGAAGCCAGGAGGCAAAGCACCAGGAAGGCTTACTCGGACAAATGGAAAAGGTTTTCTGCTTGGAACCAAGCTAAAGGCCTAGATACAACTCAGCCTCATATGCCTCACATTCTGCAGTATTTAGCTGAGATGCTGCATAAAGGACTTTCCTTCTCCTCTTAAAATCCATGCTTCAGCTATTTCAGCTCACTACAACACAAATCCACCTTTATTTTCAAATCCACTCCTAAGGCAGTTCCTCAGAGGGGCAAAAAACATTAGACCACCTAGAAGAGCTCCTACGCCTACATGGGACCTCAACTTTGCTCTGGAAAAACTAACATTACCTCCCTTTGAACCAGCTTTTTCTGCAGACCTTCAGTTCCTATCTTGGAAGACTGCCTTGCTCCTGGCTATAACTTCTGCTAGGAGAGTTTCAGAATTACAGGCTCTTATGGCAGTGGAACCTTTCCTCATTTTTCATAAAGACAGAGTTTCTCTACGAACTAATCCTTCCTTCATGCCTAAGGTGGTTTCCAGCGTAGCTTTAAATCAAACCATCCATTTACCCACTTTCTTCCCCAATCCACAGAACAAAGGTGAGACTCCTACATTCCTTGGACATTCACAGGCAGCTTCGATATTACTTGGATAAAACTAAGGCTTTCAGAAAAACTGACCAGCTCTTTGTTTCCTATGCTACAGCTACTCAAGGGAAGGCCATTTCCAAGCAAACCATTTCTAAATGGATTGGCCATTGCATACGATTCTGCTATACCCATCATGGGAAACTAGTACCTCCTACCATTAGGTCCCACTCAACTAGAGCAACAGCTACCTCTACAGCTTTTCTCAGGGGGGGGTTCCTACCAAGGAAATTTTAGAAGCTGCAACTTGGAGTTTTGTGCACACCTTCATCAAACACCATCACTTACCTCTTTATTCTAAGTCCAGGGCAGGCTTCACCACTGCAGTTCTGCAGGGGCTCATTGCCTCCTCCAACCCTCTATAATGCCTCCACCCTACCTTAGCTTTGGGACTCAACCCAAGTGTGATGACTGCAGTAGGGTAACACGATGAACATAGTACAGTTTTGTACCTACCATAAATGTAGATGTTCGAGTGTTCACCCTGCTGCAGTCCAGGTTACCCTCCATCCAACCCTCTGATTTACTGGCTAAACCTCTGCTATGCCTTACTGATGTATTTGCTTATAGCTGAAGGTTTTTTTGTGTCTGTACAGTGTTCCCACTTTTTGATACTGATTTGAATCACCTTTATGGGGGCACCTGACATCTGGGGCAAGAAAAACTGAAGAAAATGGCGTCTGTTGCAATATATGTATCCCTGGCACTCTGACGTCAGGGATGAGGCGACAGCAACCGACGTCGGACCAAGACTTTGGAAATCCGGCTGACTGCAGGACTGCCTGACGACAGGATAACCCAAGTGTGATGACTGCAGCAGGGTGAACACTCAAACATCTACATTTATGGTAGGTACAAAACTGTACTTTGTGTACACTTAACATAAATGCAGATGTTGGAGTGTATTCACTGTTGCAGTCATGGTTACCCTCCCTCCAGCCCCCTGCTTTTCTCTTACTGTACTTCTACTTTCTTTTGCTATGCTTAAAAGCCTTTTTGGTGTATTTGCTTTTGTTTGGAGGTATATTTTTGTATTTTAATTTGACATCTGGGGCAAGAAAAACTGATGTAATGGTGCCGGCTGCATGTTTTATACCCCGATGACCTGACGTCATGGAGGAAGGGACAGCAACCGACGCAGAACCCAAGACTTTGTTAATCAGGCCGACTGAGGGCAACCTGCCAGCAGATTACCCAAATGTAATGATTGCAACAGTGAATACATTCGAACATCTGCATTTATGGCAAGTGTACACAGCTGTACTTTCTGCCTCGGTGCTGACAACCACATTGGCCCCGAGCTTGGCTCCAGTGAAGTTTACCGAGGTAGCCTTGGCGCCCACACCGGCACCGACAGTTACAGCACTGCCTACGTCTTTGAATACCGACCAGTATTATGGCTTTGATACTGACCAGTATTTCCACTTCATTGTGACTGACTTTGCCCGTTTCGACCCAGTTATCGGTTCCGACAACGAAACCATTCCTATCATCCACTCCTAGAGTGACTTCTGCTCCGAGCCCATTCATGTCTCCGACCATACTGTTACCTGTTGTAAAATTGGAATCTGTGCCGTTTTGTGACACCATTGCCCCTATACTCATCCAATGTGGACCCTTTTGCCGGACAAGCCTGCAGTCCCTTTTTAGACCGGCCTCTCTCCCCTTCAGGTGCATTGGTGAGATCCACCAAGAGCCTTTCTGAATTGGATGTGGTGTGACTTTTTGATTAGCTGCTGACTGCTAGGGGAATCTCAAATCCGCCTAGACCCTATCCCGCTCCTGGCTTTGGGTCTGTTTCTCCTGCAACCCCTACTTACTGTCCTCCCTTGGCTTTGGTCCGTTTCTCCTACAACCCCCTACTTACTCTCCTCCCTTGGACCCCTCTGTTCCAAGGCTCATCTATCCAACTTTTAATAGAGGAATTCCTTCCTCAGCACCAACAACTCTGTCTGAGGTTCTGAGATCCCTTTGGGTGAACCCACCCTTCCTCGATATCATGCTTGGGGGGTTGAGCCCCCCCAGTCCCGGTGTCTGTTCTGACAGTTATGTCTGCCCCGACTTTGGAGCAGAGGGTGACTAACCGCTCAGAGCTTGATTGAGGCTCCGTCCCTGGGGGTGAACCGTCGGGAGCTGGGTGTGACCCCGGTTCCGATTTTGTCTTCTTCGGTTCTGGGCTCCCATTCCTCTTTGGGCGGGCCAGCTTTTTGGGTGATGGAGAGGATGCTTGCCAGCAATCCTCCACAGTTTGTTATTCCCCCAGTTCCCTCTGAGCCGCAGCTGTCAAAGTCCACCCCCCAGGACGAGAGCGCATGGCTTAGGAGACCCCTGTTCAGTACATTTCACTTTCCGAGTCTTCTTCGGATGTTCCCACCGAAGAACCCCCTCAGAAACGGATGTGTAAGAGGAAACACACGGACTCCCTGGAGGAGTTGCTCACAGAGGATATGGACTACAATGATGAGGAAGGGTCCCCATGGTCGCCCCCTAACGATGTCTCCTTTGGGGACATCATGGAAATCTTGAAACAGAGGAGTGACTGGAAATCCTCAACCCCTTCCTCAGAGGAATTTGTATTTCTGCAGGCCTTTCGCTCTCGGCCCTCTACATTTTGGGTGACACCCCCGCCGATGAGCTGGTTAATCTCATAGTGCCACACTAACCCACGCACGTTCAAGCTTGCACGGCCCAACAACAGAACTAGAAACAATTAACAACATATGTTTTTTGGAAGTGCATTTCTTTAAATGAACGTTCTGTATACTTTAAATTTGCAATTTAGTGCTAGCCATTTGTTTATTGGCTAAGCAATTATATAAATATGGAGTCTGTTGAATGGAGTTATCATAGTTATTTTTCCTCACTGAAGAAGGTATTTTACCGAAACTAGTTTGAGGCATGTATTTTTCATATTCATGGTGATGAGAGTGTGATATAGTGTCTTTGACACTTTATTTAATTCAATAAAGCCTTGGGGACCATTTGCTGGCTTTTGTTTGTTTCTAATCTCATAGTGCAACAGGCGTGGAAGAACCCAGACTCTGTTAAGGCCATCTTGAGGAGGTCAAAGTGCTCTCCCCTCCAGAGGATCAACCCCATTAGTCCAGAGGCTTGCCAGTGGGCACGCTGTGGTGGCGGCGGCTGCCACGAAAAAGGCTTTGCAAAAAAGAGTCCTGCTGTTTACCCGCCCAACAGAGTCCGGGCAGTGGACAGGTTTGGGAAGCAAGTTATTTGCGTCACCGACCTTCGCCGTTAGGTCTCTGAACTTTATGGCACATTTTACGAGGCTCCAGAGAGCTCTTAACTCCAGACTCTCCGGAACCCTCACGGGTCAAGTATCGGATGGAGCACGAGATAAAGTTGCTTCCCAACTTGCCACCCTCGAATCCATATCTAATTCATCCATGAGGTTGCTGTCACACGCAGCTGAAGGAGCAGCTGGAGGTGCAGGTGTAGTCATGAGACGTCACGCCTTGATGTGCATCTGTGATATCGCGGACTCCAAGTCTTCCTTTCTAAATGCCCCTTTCGAGCCCTCTGCTCTGTTTGGTGCGAAGTTCAAGGATACACTAGCCAGGTGCGAGCAAGACAGGAAGACCTTGTCTGCCATTGGCTTATGCTTTTCTAAACCTCAGCGTTCATTCTCCAGGAACCAGAGGAGCGGAAAAATGTGGCACAAGGAGTCTCAAGGTCCTTTCCGAGACGCATGTGGTGAGGACTCCTCCAGAAGCAGAGGGGGTTCCAATAATGGAAGATCTCCCTTTTGGGGCAGAGGGGGTCCCCGGAACCAGGGCTCCAGAGATTCCTTCTCAGGTAGACCATATCAGCGCTCCTGAGGCACTGCCTGATTGCTTTCCTCTGGAAGCAGTCGGGGCACGTTTCTCTCTGCACCAAGATGCCTGGCTATCCATTACGAATGTTCAGTGGGTGCAGAGAATCATTACCAGAGGCTACCATAGTCCACTAATATCCTATCCAAGACCTCCGAAATCCCTTCGTGATGTCCCACCCTGTCAAAGGAAGGAGGCTGCTTCCGAGATACGAAAGCTACTTCAACAATGAGCCATCTAAAAGGTCCCCTCAGATCAGTGTGGATCAAGGTTCTTCTCAAGATTCTTTTTGGTGCCAAAGAAAGCAGGTGACTGAAGGCCCATTCTGGATCGCAGTCATCTAAGCAAGTCAGTAGTTCAGACCAAATTCCACATGGTCACGATTCAATACATCCTCCCCTATCTGCAGGAGGGTGTGTGGATGCACTTATTAGACCTCTGGGATATGTATTACCATATCAAGATGGACAAGCCCTCCAGGAGCCTCCTTCACTTTTGGCTGGGAGCCAACCACTACCAATTCAGAGCCCTGCCTTTCAGTCTCTCGATGGCCCCCAGAGTGTTCACGAAATGCCTTGCAGTGGTAACAGCTCATCTGAGACTTAAGGGATTCCAGGTGTTTACATATCTAGACGAGTGGCTCCTCTCCACCCCCACCAAGCGTCTCCTAGTCATGGCCCTCCGCTACACCTTGGCCCTAGTGGAGTCATTAGGCATCACCAGAAGTCAAACCTTCATCCATCACAACTGGAATTCATTGGGGCAGTATTCAACACGCAGTCAAGCCCAATCTCTCTTCCTCCCCACAGGCTTCAGAGACTCTGGGCACAAGTTCAGGTAATACTCTGCCAAAGCAAGGTGTCTGCAAGGGAGATTCTCCAAGCCTTAGGATCTATGGCCGCAGCCATTCCCATTGTCCCCTTAGCCAGACAATGCTTGAGATTACTACAGTGGCTCCTTCAGGCCCAGTGGATACCCATTCTCCACCCCCTGAGCTCAAAGATTCTCCTCACCAACATTTGCAAATAAGATCTCATCTGGTGGATGCGTACAGATGAAAATCTTTGGTGTCGTTCCTTCCAGGTTCCACAGCCCAGCGCCACAGTGACCATGGATGCTTCCCTGATGGGGTGGGGAGGGGGCCACTTCCAGGGAAAGTTGGTCCAAGGCACGTGGTCTGATGTAGAGGTCAATTTGCATATCAATGTCCTGGAGTTAAGAGCAGTGCTGCTGGTGTTGCAAGCTTTTTATCCGTTTCTTCCTTCCAGAATGATTGCTGTCCAGTCAGACAACATGTCCGTGGTCTGGTACATAAACAGGGAGGCACCAAATCTTACCCCTTTGTCGCGAAGCCATGAGAATCTGGCAGTGGGCAGTACCTTCCAACTGCTTCGTGATCGCAACGCACATCCCAGGGAGCTCCAACGTGATTGCGGACAGACTGAGCAGATGCATACTTAATCTGCACGAGTGGTCTCTCAACCAGAGTGTGGCGATGGAAATTTTCAGTTGCTGGGGCCAGCCATGCTGCAACCTTTTCGCCTCCCCTTCAAATGCAAAATGCAGCAGCTACTTTGCCCTCTTTCCCCCTCTCGGGGAGTCACCGAGAGACGCTGTAGTCCACGATTGGCCCACTGGTCTCCGTTTCCCCTGATTCCCCTCTTTCTGCGGAAGGCGATTCAGTTGAGAAGCAAAGTGATCCTCATTGCTCCATTTTGGCCTCATCAAGTGTGGTTTCCCTTCCTCCGTCCTAATCTGTTATGACCTCCTTGGATCCTAGATACTCATCATGAACTAATTTCTCACCCACAAGGGCTGACTTCTCCGAATCTGTCCACCCTCAAGCTGACAGCTTGGTTTCTCCACTTCCATTAGTTGCCAGGCAAGAAACCCTTTCTTCACCTGTCCGGGATATTATTTTGCCTTCTCATAAACCATCCACCAGAAAACTTTACAAGGATAAATGGAAAAGATTCTCTATTTGGTCACGTAATCAGGAGCTAGACCCATTCTCAGCCCCCGTAGCCACTATTCTTCATTATTTGGCTGAGCTGTTTGACAAAGGTGCCTCGGCTTCTACCATCTGAATCCATCGAGCAGCTATTTCCAACTTCCATAATGGGTCTGAAGGGAGTACCACTTATTTCCTCTCGTCTTTACAAGACCTTCCTCAAGGGTATTTGTCACAGCAGGCCTCCCATCAGACAGCCGGTGGAGGCATGGAATTTGTCCTGGGTTCTGTAGGCTCTTCCTCTGCCCCCATTTGAGCTGGCTGCCACCTGTGACCTAAAATTCTTATTTTGGAAATCCTTATTCCTGGTGGCTATAACTTTAGCAAGACTAATTTCGGAATTACAAGCGTTATGTATCAAGAGCCCTTATCTGATCTTTCATAAGGACAGAGTATCACTTCGAACTAACCTATCCTTCCTCCCCAAAGTGGTTTCTGACTTTTCCAGTAACCAGTCCATTGAGCTCCTTGTGTTTTTCCCAAATTACTCTAACAAGGGAGAATACTGCCTACATTCCCTGGATGTTCATAGACAGTTACGCTTTTATCTGGATAGAACTAAATCATTCCGCAAGTCAGACCAGTTGTTTCCTTTGCAGGCCCTAGAATGGGAGGTGCAGTATCAAAAGTTACTTTGTCTAAATGGCTCAGGGATTTCATTTCCTTCACTTATTCACTTACGGAGGGATCTAAGCCGGGCCAAATCAAAGCTCACTCAACTTAGGGCTATTGTAACATGTTGCCTTCCACTCCAGGGCCTCCATGGATGACATTTGTGCTGCTGCCATTTGGGCTAAGCCCCACACTTTTATCAAGCATTACAAGTTGGATATGATCTCCAGGGGAAGAGCAGCCTTTGGCTCAATGTTTCTCAGGAATATTCTTCTGTACGGGCCACCAAGGATGTTCTTTGTGTTTCAGTGTTGCAGTCATTACATTTGGGTTATCTGCTTGCAGGTAGCCCTCAGCCTGAGTAACAAAGTCTTGGGTCCTGCATCGTTTGCTGTCCCTTCTTCCAAGACGTCAGGTCATCAGGAGTATAAAACATGCAGCCGATGCCATTACATCAGTCTTTCATGTCTTGCAGTGCCCGAAGCAGAAGCAGATGTTCGTGCTATGCTGCTGCAGTCATCACATTTGGGTTATCCTGCCATCAGGCAGTCCCTGCAGTTGGCCTGAATTCCAAAGCCTTGGTCCAGCGTTGGTTGTCGTTGATTCTTCCCTGACGTCAGTGCAACAGGGGTATAAAAGAGGCAGCCGACGCCATTTTCTTCAGTCTTTCTTGCTGCGCGTTGCCCGAAGCAGATGTCCTTCAAGGATGCATCTGCAGTCATCACATATGGGTTGTCCTGCCTCAGGCAGCCCTTCGGTCGGCCGGATTCCAAAGTCTGGGTCCGGCGTCGGCTGTCGCCCTTTCCCCGACGTCAGAGCGCCAGGGGTATAAAAGCGTCAGCCGACGCCATCTTCCTCAATCTTTCTTGCCGCGTGGTGCCCAAAGCAGAAGCAGTTCGCAAGTGCCGGTCAGCCAGCTCCTGTAATTCAGCTAAACCGAAGACTTCAAAAGCTAAGTACCCCGTTGGGGACTCTTTCTTGCTTCAGCCGATGTCAGATAAAATTAATAATTGCTTAACTTGTGGGAAACAAATACCTCATAAGGATTTCCACTCTTACTGCCTACCTTGCCTAGGCCCAGACCACGACGTCTCGGCCTGTTCCGCCTGCGCTTCCTTCAACCGACGCACTCTTAGACGTCGGGCGGAGTTCGCAGAGGAATTTTTTGGGGCTAGTTTTGCTTACAATATGCCGTCGGAGACTCCGACTTCACATTTAATAAAGAAACGGAAGGACAAGGACCGACACACGCGGTCCACGGTTTTGGCTGAAACCACGGCCAGGCCTACCGCGAGTGTCTCGGCTGAAGCAGAGTCCTTGATACTTCCGTCCACCGAAACCGTACAACCGACAACCTCGGCCCCAGAGGCCGCAACTGTACCTGTTATTGAATCTCCATTAGAATCTGGTGTCCAGGAACCTTCCGACACCATTCCCTTAGACAAAACTACACCAGCACGTGGTGCAGCAGGCCTCCTGCATCCATGTCTATTAAGGCATTCTCTAGGGCTAAAGCTGCTAAACTCTCAAAATCTATGCCTCCCAGGGTTATTCCTCAGGGATCCTCTACAGGTTCTCAGATCCTTAGTCTTGCGGAGGACCTTATTTCTTTAATTAGGGGCTCACAGCCTCATCCGGACAGGGGCTCTCAACCTCCTACAGAAAAAAGGCCCAGGGTTGAGCCCCCTGATCCACACTCCTCAGATGAGGCCTCTGATGGTTCTGCTCTCTCGGACTACCAGGAGGAGGCTTTTTCGGCCTATGAGGATTCTGATGCAGAGGAATCTATCCCTTCGGCCTCCCCTCCTGAAGAGCTGTCCTTTGGGGAAACTCTGCACACTATGAGGGAGCATTTCCAATGGCAGAGCCAGGAATTCTCTGATTCCAGGAAGAGATTAAGGACCTTCTTGCATTTGCCTCAGCATAGGCCTTTGGCTATTCCCCCTGTTTTGAATGTCATTGATGATGTGTACTCTGAGTCTAGCACAACCCCTGACACTCTCCCTCCGGCTCCTGCCAAACCTGATAGGTATTACAGGGTCCCGGAATCACATCTTTTCTTTTACAAGGCCAGCTCTGCTGATCCAGAAACTATTTCCCAGGCCCCTAAAGGGGTTGCAGCTGTCACTACAAAAAATCCACTCCCCTCTGAAAGGGAGTCCAGGGCTTTAGAGCGATGGGGTAAAAAAGTGTATACTTCTGCTACCCTTTCTATGAGGGCTTTAAATTGTCAATTTCATATGATACAGTACCAAGAGTATTTGTTAGATGAATTGCATAAAAAACTGTCTTCACCTGAACCCCTAGATCGCAAATCACTTCAGGATCTGGTACATAATTCTCAACAGGTTAGCAACCATTTCTTGCAGTGTGGTTATGATCCATTGGAAGCTTCATGTAGGTCAGCTATGACAGGTGCAGTCATACGTAGGCATGCTTGGTTGAAGGAACAATCTCTGCCAGACCATGTTAAAGCAAAGCTTCTGGATGCTCCACTGGAAAAGCAAAAGTTATTTGGCTCCACTGCTCAGGAGGTCTTAAAGAAATTTGAAGAAAAGGCAAAATCTGTACAAACAGTAAAAGATTTTATGCAAGTCCAACCACCAAGATTCAGCAGAAATTGGCCTTCCAAGAACTGGTCCTTTCCAGACACAGAGAGATTTCAGAGAGGCAAGAACAGGCGTGCCAGAGGTAGAGGGCAAGCTAGAGGCTCCTACAGAGGACGTCAATGGCAGCCTCCCAACCAGAGAGGTAGTGCAGGGCCTACAACTGCTGCACAAGGACAGACTCAATGACTTTACTTTGACACCGCCAACCAGGGCTCAATTGGAAGCACCTTTGGGCGGAAAGCTTTCCTTATTCTCAGAAAATTGGCACATTATTACAAGGGACAAATGGACACTACAAATAATAGACAAAGGATACAGGTTCCATTTCCACACATTACCGAAAAGAAAAGGCATGCCGGACCTGCCACCAAATCAAAGGGCAGAGGCTTTGAAACAAATCTCCAACTTAATGCAAATGAAAGCAATAGAAAAGGTTCCTCTTTCAGAAGAAGGCCAAAGATTTTATTCCAGACTCTTCCTTGTTCCAGGAAAAGGAAAGCAATGGAGGCCTATTCTCGACTTGTCCACATTGAATACTTATCTCATTGTGCCAAAATTCAAAATGCTGAGTCTACAGCAACTCCTTCCCATGCTGGGCAAGGGGTCTTGGCTGGTAACTCTGGACCTCAAGGAGGCATACCTGCATGTCCCTATCAGACAAAGCTGCAGAAGACACCTCAGATTTCTTGCAGGTTCAGAGCATTATCAATTCTCAGCATTGCCCTTTGGCTTATCTACTGCACCCAGAGTATTCACGAAATGCCTGGCATCAGTAATTGCACACTGCAGACTTCAGGGGATGCAAATATACTGGTATCTGGACGACTGCCTTATACAAGCGGACAGCCAACAAACTTTGGTAAAACACTTGAATTATGCCATCCACCTTCTTCAGGCCTTGGGATATACAGTCAACATTCACAAGTCAAGACTTGTACCATCCCAAAGAATAACTTTTCTGGGTGCGAATCTAGACACAACCACCCAAATGGCTTTCCTCACAGAAGAAAAACAGTCAACTACCAGATTACTTCAAAAACCTGTCAAGACAAACTCAGCTGACTGCAAGGAAAATCCTGCAGGCCCTGGGTTACATGGCGTCTTAAATTCTTCTGATTCCTCAAGCAAGGCTACATATGAGAAAACTACAATGGTACCTAAGGAGTTTATGGACTCAGCACAGTCACAGCTTGGAAACTTTGATACCACTCATCCCATGCCTTCAAAGGGAATTTCTGTGGTGGGCTCAAGCAAGCCAGTCAAACAGGGGTCTGCTCTTCAGCAAACTAATAGCCAGCCAAACCATTACAACGGACGCTTCAGACCACAGATGGGGAGCGCACATGGAGGGAAGGTGCATTCAAGGACTATGGTCACAAAAAGAGCTACGCATGCACATAAACCAAAAGGAAATGCTGGCAGTGATTCATGCAATCAAGGCCTTCAAGCTATTTCTACATCAAGGCCATCTGCTAATAAGAACAGACAACACCACAGTTATGTGGTACATAAACAAGCAAGGAGGTACCCATTCCTACCCTCTTTGCAGACTGGCAATGAATCTATGGGAACTTTCCTTGACACTCAATATAGAGCTGCAATCCCAGTTTGTGCCAGGAAAGGACAATATACTGGCGGACAGCTTAAACAGGAACATCATGGATGCACAGGAATGGATGCTGCACCCAGACATCTTCCATCAGATAACACAATCATGGGGGAGACCGGACATAGACCTCTTTGCCTCCCCACACAATCATCAGCAGAAGAAATTTTGCTCAAGGACATACCACCCACAAGCATGGAAAGTGGACGCCCTCTCTTTCAGCTGGAGAACTCTAACAGTGTATGCATTCCCACCTCTTCCATTAATGACCAAGGTCTTACTGAAGATCAGGGCAGAGCAGCCAAGAGTGATTCTGATAGCTCCGGACTGGCCAAGACAGCACTGGTACCCATTGCTAAAGAGCATGTCACGGACAAAACCATGGCTTCTTCCACAATGGCTGCTTCTCCTGACACAGCACAATTACAAAACTCTGCATTCCAATCTGAAAACATTGCAACTAACTGCCTGGAAAATACCTTGATTCATCACCAGGATAAGCTATCCAAGAGAGTGAAGGATATCATCATGGAAGCTCGCAGGCCTTCCACAAGAAAGGCATACTCGGCAAAATGGAAAAGATTTCACACCTGGAGCACCTCAAAGGGCCTAGATGCAAAAGTTATGAGCATGGCACATATCCTGGAATATTTGGCAGAAATGCTCCACAATGGCCTGTCTTACTCTTCCATTAAAATTCATGCTTCAGCAATTTCAGCAGAGTACAATACTGATCCACCTGTCTTCTCTCATCCTCTCCTAAGACAGTTTCTGAGAGGAATTAAAAATATTAATCCTCCAAGGAATCCACCAGTGCCTACTTGGGACCTCAACTTCGTGTTGGAAAAACTAACACTGCCTCCCTTTGAACCAGCAGCATCTGCAGAACTACAGTTCCTGCCTTGGAAGACTGCTTTCCTTCTGGCCATAACCTCAGCAAGAAGAGTATCTGAGCTACAGGCCCTCATGGCAGTGCAGCCATTTCTTATCTTTCATCAAGACAGAGTCTCTTTGAGAACCAATCCTTCATTTATGCCAAAGGTGGTATCCAGGGTCTCATTAAACCAAGCTATTCACCTGCCTACCTTCTTTCCGAATCCACAAAATAAAGGGGAAAAGCTTCTGCACACCCTGGACATACACAGACAGTTGCGCTACTACTTGGACAGAACTAAAAGTTACAGAAAAACTGACCAGCTGTTTGTAGCATATGCTGCTAGTGCACAAGGAAAAGCAATTTCAAAACAGACAATTTCTAAATGGATAGGAAATTGCATTCGTTTTTTATTCCTTTCATGGAAAAACTGTGCCAGCTAACATTAGACCTCATTCGACCAGAGCCACAGAGGGGTGGCTACCAAGGACATTTTAGAAGCTGCTACATGGAGCTCCATGCATACATTTTCCAAGCATTACAATTTACCCTTGTATTCCAGATCCAGAGCAGGCTTTGCTACGGCAGTCCTGCAGGGCATTTTAGCTACACCATCCTTTACATAGATCCTCCACCCCCATATTGGTTATGGTATTCTACCCATATGTGATGACTGCAGATGCATCCTTGAAGGACATAGTACAGTTTTGTACCTGCCATAAATGTAGACGTCCGATAGGTATGCATCTGCAGTCAGGTTTCCCTCCCTCCTTCCCCTCTGTGGGTTTCCCTCCCTCCTTCCCCTCTGTGGAATTCATTGGGTACCTATCCCTCTCATAGCTTGCTGGGGTTATCTATTATGGTGTATTTGTTTTATATATATATATATATATATATATATATATATATATATATATATTTCTGTGCATGTGCATGTTTGGAATTTATTGCATTTCTCCAAATTTAGCATTCCTTAGAGGGCACCTGGCATCTGGAGCAAGAAAAACTGAGGAAGATGGTTTTGGCTGATGCCTTTATACCCCAGGCGCTCTGACATCGGGGAAAGGGCGACATCAGCCGACGCCGGACCCAGACTTTGGAATCTGCCGACCGAAGGGCTGCCTGAGGCAGGACAACCCATATGTGATGACTGCAGATGCATACCTATCGGACATCTACATTTATGGTAGGTACAAAACTGTACTTTTGCAAGTGCCGGTCGGCCAGCTCCTGAGATTTTCAAACAGAATTTCAGCCGAAGTCTTCTATAAAGCTAAGTACCCTGTTTGGGAAACTTTTCTTGCCTCAGACCGATGTCAGACAAAGTTAATAATTGTATTTCTTGTGGGAAGCAAATACCTCATAAGGACTTCCATTCTTATTGTATTCCTTGCCTAGGCCCAGACCACGACGTTTCTGGTTGTCTGTTTTGCGCTTGGTTCAATAAACACACTATTAAGTGTTGGGCTGATACTGCCCGACATTATTTTGGCAGAAAATTCAACTACATCATGTCGTCGGAACCTCCAACAACCGCTATTTTTAAAAAACGCAAGGACAGGCAGCCTAGGCCTAGACCAGATTCCGAGTTCTCGCTTAGGCCTGCCGCCAGATCTTCGGTATTCAGTGAGGCGCCTACGCAGCCCCTGACTACCACAGACTTAGATGCGACTACCTCTCAGACAGAATCTACTGGGCCACTGGAGCCGGATCCTCCTCAACTCTCGTACGCCAGCCCTGGCTGCGATCCGGAGACTATGGACAGGCCTTCAGTTTCAGAAGGCGTCTTTAAACCGACAAGACTCTCCTTTAAGTCATACGCTAGGCTTCCAAAGGTTAAGAAACCGGGTCCACAGACTCCCACACAGGCCCCTATGCCTAAAAAGCAAATGCTCAAAATGGCTGAAGACCTGATTACCCTTATCAGAAGTTCCCAACCCCCTCCTGACAAAAGGCCTAGACTGGAGGAAGATTTACCTCCTCCTGACCAGGAAACCATTTCCTCAGCAGACTCTGAGGAACAGGATGACCCCTTCCCTCTCTATGAAGACTTAGATGCTGAGGAATCAATCCCCTCTGTTTCCCCGCTGAAGACTTCTCTTTTGGGGAAACCCTGCACACCATGAGAGAGCATTTCCACTGGGAAGGGCAAGACTACTCTGACTCCAAGAAAAGACTCCGTCAGTTTCTTCTTCTACCTCAGCATAGACCCTTAGCCATTCCTCCTGTTTTAGACATTCTGGATGATGTCTACACTGAATCCAGTCTAAATCCAGATACCTTACCTCCAGCTCCACCTAAACCAGACAGATACTACCGAGTCCCTGACTCTCACAAGTTTTTATATAAAAGTCCTGCTGCAGACCCAGAAACCATTTCCCAGGGTCCCAAAGGGGTTAAGGCCTCCACTGCTAAAAATCCACTACCTGCGGAAAGAGATTCCAGGGCATTAGAAAGATGGGGGAAAAAAAGTGTATACCTCCGCCACTTTGGCCATGAGGGCATTAAACTGCCAATTCCACATGATTAAATACCAGCAGTACTTGCTTACTCAGTTAAAACAGAAAATGATCCCTCAGACAGATCAACTAGATTTCAAAGGGATGCAGGATTTGTTGCATGCAGCAGAACAAGTGGGAAAACATACCTTGCAGTGTGGTTTTGATTCTTTGGAGGCCTCATGTAGAGCAGCGGTCACAGTGTCTGTAATACGTAGACATGCTTGGCTAAAAGAGCAGGCCCTACCAGAACATGTTAAAGCAAAATTACTGGATGCTCCACTGCAAAAGGATGCATTATTTGGTGTCAAAGCAGAGGAAGTATTAAAGAAAATGGAAGAGAAGGCAAAATCTATGCAAACAGTTAAAGATTTTTTACAGGTGCAACCGCCTCGCTTCAGCAGAAACTGGCCATCAAAAAACTGGTCCTTTCCTGCTTCAGACAGACCCCAAATGGGCAGATGCAGACGCCGGGCACAAGTACCTTCAGGTCTAGACAATGGCAAACAACAACTCAGAGGGGGAGACGACAGATCTCAACCTTTCAGAAAACAAACTCAATGACTTTCCTCTGCGCCTGCCAAGCAAATTAGCCCAGGCAGCACCTCTAGGAGGAAACCTGGCTCTTTCCCCAAAATTGGCACATCATAAAAAAGGACAAATGGGTTCTGGACATTAATACCCGAGGCTACAGATTCCATTTTCACACTTTACCACGGATGAGAGGCATGCCAAATCTGCCAGCAAACCAATGGGCAGAGGCACAAAAGCAAATTTTAGCTCTCATGAACATGAGGGCAGCTCAAAAGGTACCTGCAAAAGAGCAGGGCCAAGGATTTTACTCAAGACTGTGTCTAGTACCAAGAAAGGACAAAGCCTGGAGACCCATCTTAGACCTTTCATTTCTAAACAATTTCCTGGACATTCCCAAATTCAAATGCTCACACTACAGCAGCTTCTTCCCATGTTGGGCAAGGAGCCTTGGCTGGTAACATTGGACCTCCAAGGGGCATACCTGCATGTCCCTATCAGACAAGATTGCAGAAGATACCTCAGATTTTTGACAGACACAACGCATTATCAATTCTCTGCATTGCCCTTTGGCTTATCTACTGCGCCCAGAGTATTCACGAAATGCCTGGCATCAGTAATTGCATACTGTAGACAACGAGGAATACAAATTTATCCATATCTGGATGACTGCCTGATCCAAGCGGACAGCAAAGACATCCTACTACAGCATCTGACATTTGTAACAAAGTTACTAAGTTGCCTAGGGTACACAGTAAACAAAAAAATCAAAACTAATACCCTCACAAGAAATAATTTTGCTGGGTGCCAGCTTGAATACAACGACCCAGATGGCATACCTCACGCCAGACGAGCAAAAACAACTGGCTCAGTACTTCAAAAAGATGGCAACTTCTACCCAACTCACTGCAAGGAAATTCCTGCAGGCATTGGGGTACATGGCATTCTGCATTCAACTAATTGCATATGCAAGACTGCATATGAGAAAACTACAATGGTACCTAAAAAGTGTATGGTCTCAACACAGACACAGCCTCGAAACAAGTATAACTCTCATTCCCTGCATTCAGAAGGAGTTTCTATGGTGGGCTCAAGCATGCCAAGCAAATAAGGGCCTTCCTTTTGTCTCGCCTCCAGCAAACCAAACCTTGACAACAGATTCATCAGACTATGCCTGGGGTGCACACATGGCAGGACAATGCATACAGGGCAAATGGTCTGCAAGCCAAAGGCAGCTACACATCAATCAAAAGGAGATGCTAGCTGTAAAAAAAATGCACTAACAGCCTTCAAGGACCTCTTGCATCCAGGACAACTTCTCATAAGGATGGACAACACCACAGTTATGTGGTACATAAGCAAACAAGGAGGAACGCACTCCTACCCACTATGCAGACAGGCAATGGACTTGTGGAACACAGCATTAACTTACCAAGTACAGCTGCAAGTATAATTCCTGCCAGGAAAGGAGAGCACATTGGCAGATGAATTAAGCAGAAATTTGACAGACCCTCACGAATGGAGACTGCACCCGCAAGTATTCTCAGTGATAACTCCAAGGTGGGGACCACCAGACATAGATCTGTTTGCCTCAGCCAGCAACTGCCAGCTACAAAAATTTTGCACAAGGACTTATCCTCTGGCCTGGAAAGTGGATGCCCTATCATTCAGTTGGACAGCATTGTCAGTCTACGCCTTCCCTCCTCTGCCTCTACTGACCCAGGTATTACTGAAAGCCAGATCAGAGAGACCACAGATGATCCTCATTGCTCCGGACTGGCTACGTCCACACTGGTACCCACTACTATGAAACTTGGCTCGCAGCCCTCCATGGATCTTACCTCAATTCCCTCTGCTGTTAACCCAACAAAACTCTCAGATCCTTCAGTCAGCTAAGGACCTTAAATCTAGCTGCATGGAAAATACCTTAAATTATCAAACAACACTTCTCTCTAAGGACGTACAAAATGTCATTTTGGAGGCCAGGAGGCACAGCACCAGAAAAACTTACTCAGACAAATGGAAAAGATTTTGTGTATGGAGTTAGGCCAGAAACCTAAATCCTGGCATCCCAAATATTCCACTCGTACTCCAATATCTAGCTGAGATGCTACACAAAGATCCATGCTTCAGCCATTTCAGCTCATTATGATACGATTCCTCCCATTTTCTCTCATCCTTTAAGGCAGTTTCTCAGAGGGGCAAAAAATATAAGACCCCCCAGAAAACCACCAACTCCAACTTGGGATCTAAATTTTGTACTGAAAAAATTAACATTTCCTCCTTTCGAACCAGCCTTTTCAGCAGAGCTTCAATTTTTGTCATGGAAAACAGCCCTGCTGCTGGCTATCACCTCAGCATGCAGAGTCTCAGAACTGCAAGCTCTTATGGCAGTGGAACCTTTCATAATTTTCCATCAGGACAGAGTATCTTTGCGCACCAATCCTTCCTTCATGCCAAAGGTAATATCCAGCGTGGCTCTCAGACCATACACTTGCCCACCTTTTATCCAAACCGACAGAATAAAGGAAAGAGACTCCTTCACTCTTTGGACATTAACAGACAGTTACGTTACTATTTGGACAGGACTAAGGCCTTCAGAAAATCTGATCAACTCCTTGTGTCCTATGCACTAGGCTCAGAAGGAAAGGCTATTTCAAAACAGACCATCTCCAAATGGATAGCTCATTGCATCCGCTTTTGCTACTCACACCATGGGAAAGCAGTACCTGTTAGTATTTGGTCTCACTCTACCAGGGCTACAGCAACCTCAGCAGCCTTCCTCCGAGGAGTCCCAACCAAGGACATTCTGGAGGCAGCTACCTGGAGTTCAGTGCACACCTTCACCAAGCATTACCACCTTCCTCTGTACTCAAAAACAAGAGCTGGGTTTGCCACTGCAGTTCTGCAGGGCATCCTAGCTGCACCTAACCCAGTTTAGTTCCTACCACCCAACCATAGCTTTGGGACTCTACCCAAGTGTGATGACTGCAACAGCATAGCACGATGAACATAGTACAGTTTTGTACCTACCATAAATGTAGATGTTCGAGTGGTTATGCTGCTGCAGTCCAGGTTACCCTCCCTCCATCCCCTGTACCTAACAAGGCTTTTATTATACCTCCAGGTACATCTACCTTTGGGATGCATGTCTACATGGTGTATTTGCTAACAACTGCTACTATTGTTTTACACTCAGGTATGATGTCCTTCAAGGATGCATCTGCAGTCCTTACAAATGGGTTGTCCTGTCGTCAGGCAGCCCTTCAGTCGGCCGGATTCCAAAGTCTGGGTCTGGCCTCGGCTGGTGTCGCACTTCACCCGACGTCATCACTGCAGGTCTTCGGGTATAAAGGCATCAGCCGACGCCATTTTCCTCTGTCTTTCTTGCCGCATGGCGCCCGAAGCAGAAGCTGTTCGCAAGTGCCGGTCGGTCAGATCCAGAGATTACTACTACCGAATACTACTTCGAAGACTTCTAAAAAGCTAAGTACCCCGTTGGGGACTCTTTCTTGCCTCAGCCGATGTCAGAAAAAGTGAATAACTGTTTAACTTGTGGGAAACAAATACCTCATAAAGATTTCCACTCTTACTGCTTACCTTGTTTAGGCCCAGACCACGACGTAGCAGCTTGTTTAGCCTGTGCCTCCTTCAACCGACGGACGCTTAGGCATCGGTCGGAGTTTGCTGAACAGTTTTTCGGCTCAGATTTTGCGTACATTATGCCGTCGGATCCTCCGACTACTCAAATTATTAAGAAACGCAAAGAAAAGGACCGACACTCGCGGTCCGCGGTTTCGGCCGAAACCACGGTTAAGCAAACCGCGAGTGTCTCAGTTTCGGCCGAAACCGAGCAAACAGGTCAATCTTCAGCCGAATCCATGACTACCACCGAGGCCCCTTCTACCCTAGCTGAATCGGCCTCTGAAGTTTTGCCTACTACTGTGGTTTCTCAAGAATTATCAGACACCATCCCTTTGGATGTCTCTACCCCAGCACGTGGTGCTGCTAGGCCTCCTGCAGCCATGTCTATAAAGGCCTTTGCCAGGGCTAAAGCAGCCAAAACTGCTAAGTCTGTGCCTGTTAAGCCCCCCTCTCACAGGCCCAGTTCCAGTTCCCAAATGCTTACTCTGGCAGAGGATCTCATCTCTTACCCAGACAGGGCCTCTCAACCTCCAGAAAAGAGACCTAGAGCAGAGCCCCCTGAGCCAGTGTCCTCAGATGACTCTTCTAATGATACAGACAATACAGACCAACCAGAGGCTCCTTTCTCTACTTATGAAGATTCCGATGCTGAAGAATCGATTCCTTCTGCCTCTCCACCAGAGGAATTTTCTTTTGGGGAAACCTTACATGCCATGAGAGAGCAATTCCAATGGCAGGGACAAGATTTCTCAGATTCTAGAAAAAGGCTTAGGACCTTTTTACACTTACCGCAACATAGGCCTTTAGCTATACCTCCAGTTCTTCCTGTTGTGGATGATGCATTTAATGATGCTTGCACTGCTCCTGATACTTTACCTCCAGCCCCTGCTAAGCCCGATAGGTTTTACAGGGTCCTGGACACTCATCACCACTTATACAAGGCTCCTTTTGCAGATCCTGAGACTATCTCCCAGGGGCCTAAGGCAGTAGCTTCGACCTCAGCAAAACCCTCTCCCTTCTGAAAGGGAATCCAGGTCCTTAGAGAGATGGGGTAAAAAAGTATACACCTCTGCTACTCTCTCAGCTAGAGCTTTGAACTGTCAGTTTCATATGATCCAATACTAAGAGTTTATGCTTGATCAGTTAACTAAGAAACTGTCCTCTGATGATTCCTTAGATAAGAAATATGTTCTAGAAATGGTGAATAACATTCAGCAGGTTAGTAACCATTCTTTAAAATGTGGCTATGATGCACTGGAGGCTTCATTTAGATCAGCCATGACTGGCACAGTTATAAGAAGGCATGCATGGTTGAAAGAACAGGTTTTGCCGGATCATGTTAAAGCAAAGCTATTAGATGCTCCTATGGATAAGGTCAGTCTATTTGGTTCTCCTGCCCAACAGGTAATGAAGAAAATGGAAGAGAAGGCAAAATCTGTACAAACAGTTAAAGATTTCTTACAGGTTCAGCCCCGAAGGTTTAGGAGGAACTGGCCTTCCAAAATTGGTCCTTTCCAGACTCCTCTAAAACTCAGAGAGGCAGGAATAGGCGTTCAAGAGGCAGAAATCAATCTAGACGAGGTGCCTACAGGGATGCCAGTGGCAAGGCAATAACCAACGAGGCACAGATACAACCACTACCACTGCAACAGGACAATCACAGTGACTTGGCTCTGACTCCGCCTACCAGGGAACAAATAGCAGCACCCTTAGGCGGAAAGTTAGCCTTATTTTCAAAAAACTGGCACTATATCACAAGCGACAAGTGGATTTTGCAAACTATAGACCAAGGCTACAGGTTTCATTTCCACACTTTACCAGTAAAAAGAGGAATGCCAAACCTACCACCAAATCAAAAGACAGAAGCTCTAAAACAAATAGCTCAATTAACAAAGATGAGAGCTGTGGAAAGGGTACCACCTACAGAACAGGGCAAGGGATTTTACTCCAGACTCTTCCTAGTACCAAGAAAAGAGAAAAGTTGGAGACCTATTCTCGACCTGTCTGCTTTAAACACATTCATCATTGTTCCAAAATTCAAAATGCTGACCCTACAGCAACTTCTTCCCATGCTGGGCAAGGAGTATTGGCTGGTAACTCTAGATCTCAAGGAGGCATACCTGCACGTCCCCATACGACCAAATTGCAGAAGATACCTCAGATTTCTTGCAGGATCAGAGCATTATCAATTCTCAGCATTGCCCTTTGGCTTATCTACTGCCCAGAGTGTTCACGAAATGCCTGGCATCAGTAATCGCTCACTGCAGGCTTCAGGGAATCCAAATTTATCCATACCTGGATGACTGCCTGATACAAGCGGACAACAAAAACAAGCTGACACATGTCTTACAAAGAGTCATTTGCTTACTACAAGCCCTGGGATACACAGTCAATTTAAAAGTCAAGACTGATACCATCCCAAACAAGAACATTCTTGGGTGCAGAATTGGACACAGTAAAACAGATGGCATTCCTAACTGCAGAAAAACAAGAACAACTTCCTCTTTACTTCTTGGCATTAACAAAGCAGAACAAACTAACAGCAAGGAAAGTACTGCAGGCCTTGGGCTTCATGGCATCCTGCATAATCCTGGTCCCCCTTGCCAGACTGCATATGAGAAAGCTACAGTGGTACCTAAAGAATTTATGGTCTCAACACAGGCACAGCTTAGAAACCGAAATACCACTAATCCCATGCCTGAAACAGGAGTTCCTATGGTGGGCTCAAGCATGCCAGTCAAACCCAGGCTTGTCCTTCCACAGCATTCAACCAAGCCAGACCATCACAACGGACGCCTCAGACCTCGGTTGGGGGGCCCACATGCTGGACAAGTGCATTCAAGGCTTATGGACTCCAGACCAGCTGCACCTGCACATAAATCAAAAGAAATGCTGGCAGTAAAACTAGCAATCCAGAATTTCAGACCATTCCTCAAAGAAGGCCAATTGATGATAAGGACAGACAACACCACAGTCATGTGGTACATCAACAAACAGGGAGGCACTCATTCATACCCCCTATGCCGAATGGCTCTGGACCTATGGAATATGGCTCTGAGTTACAACATTCAGTTACAGGCAATATTTGTACCGGGAAAAGAAAACATCCTATTAGACATGTTAAGCAGAACTACCTCGGATGCTCACGAATGGATGCTACACCCGGACGTCTTCAAGGCCATCACAAAGAAATGGGGAATGCCACAAATAGACCTATTCGCATCCCCACACAATCACCAGCTCAAGAAATTCTTCACAAGGACATACCCCACCCACTTGCTTGGAAGGTGGACTCTCTATCCTTCAGTTGGAAAGGCCTGACAGCATATGCATTTCCACCTCTTCCTTTGATGCACAAGGTACTACTGAAAATCAAAGAGGAACGTCCAAGGATAATCCTGATAGCTCCAAATTGGCCAAGACAACATTGGTATCCATTACTGAGGAGCATGTCTCTGGGGGGAAACGTGGACACTACCCCTGATTCCTTTGATGTTAACTCAGAGCGACTACAACATCCTGCATCCAAACCTGAAAACTCTGCAACTGACTGCCTGGAACATTACATAAGAGCAACTAACCCAGATTTATCCCAAAAGGTTAAAGACATTATCCTTGAGGCCCGCAGACCTTCAACAAGAAGGAACTATGCAGGAAAATGGAAAAGGTTTGTCATTTGGAGTACTGAAAGAGGGAAAGATGTGTCAAAGGTAGATATTGCCAACATCCTGGAGTATTTGGCAGAGCTTCTCCATACAGGCCTGTCCTATTCCTCCATCAAGATACATGCATCAGCTATTTCTGCAGAATACAGCTTGATCCCCTGTCTTCTCACATCCTCTACTCAGGCAGTTTCTGAGAGGAATTAAGAATGTAAAACCTCCTAGGAAACCACCATTACCAGCATGGGACTTGAATTTTGTGCTAGAAAAATTGACACTCCCTCCATTCGAACCAGCAGCAACAGCAGATCTTCAACACCTATCCTGGAAAACTGCTTTCCTGCTGGCAATTACTTCAGCAAGAAGGGTTTCGGAACTACAGGCTTTAATGGCAGTACAACCCTTCCTAATCTTCCATCAAGATAGAGTGTCCATGAGAACTAATCCTACATTTATGCCTAAGGTGGTATCCAGAGTGTCTCTAAACCAGGCAATCCACCTACCTACCTTCTTTCCCAATCCACAGAACAGGGGGGAAAGACTGCTGCATACCTTGGATGTACATAGACAGTTGCTACTACCTGGACAGAACCAAGAGCAATAGAAAAACTGACCAACTTCTAGTAGCATATGCAACAGGAAGGGAAGGAAAAGCAATTTCCAAACAGACAATCTCCAAGTGGATAGGAAATTGCATAAGATTCTGTTACTCCTACCATGGAAAACAAATTCCACAGAACATAAGGCCTCATTCTACAAGGGCTACAGCCACTACCACAGCTTTCTTACGAGGAGTGGCTACCAAGGACATTATAGAGGCTGCTACTTGGACCTCCGTGCATACATTTGCCAAGCATTATAACTTACCTCTATACTCTAGATCCCGAGCAGGGTTTGCCACTGCTGTTTTGCAAGGGATCCTAACTACACCATAATTTCTTCTTCCTCCTCCCTAGTTTGGCTATGGTATTCTACCCATTTGTAAGGACTGCAGATGCATCCTTGAAGGACATAGTACAGTTTTGTACCTACCATAAATGTAGATGTCCGAACAGGATAGCATCTGCAGTCAGGATTACCCACCCTCCTTCCCCTGTGTGGTACTCCTAGGGTATTTGCCCACCTAATAGCTAGCTGGGGGGGATTTCTTATGGTGTATTTGTTTGTATATATGTACATACATGCTTATTTTTTGTGTTTGCCTTCTACTTTTTTGGAAACATTGGCATTTATCCAAATATTTAGCTATCCAAGAGGGCAACTGGCATCTGGGGCAAGAAACACTGAGGAAAATGGCGTCGGCTGATGCCTTTATACCCGAAGACCTGCAGTGATGATGTCGGGTGAAGTGCGACACCAGCCGAGGCCAGACCCAGACTTTGGAATCCGGCCGACCGAAGGGCTGCCTGACGACAGGACAACCCATTTGTAAGGACTGCAGATGCTATCCTGTTCGGACATCTACATTTATGGTAGGTACAAAACTGTACTTTTTGCAAGTTTCTTATTTTGCCTTATTAGTTTGGGGCACCTGACATCTGGGGCAAGAAAAACTGAAGAAAATGGCGTCGGCTGCCTCTTTTATACCCCTGCCACACTGACGTCAGGGAAGAAGCGACGACAACAGACGCCGGACCAAGGCTTTGGAATTCAGGCCGACTGCAGGGACCGCCTGACGGCAGGATAACCCAAGTGTGATGACTGCAGCAGCATAACCACTCGTACATCTACATTTATGGTAGGTACAAAACTGTACTTTTGCAAGTGCCGATCGGCAGACTTCTGAAATTTTCATTTTCGAGTTTCAGAACTGAAGTCTTCAACTAAAGTACCCCATTGGGGAAACTTTTTCATGCTCCTTACCAATGTCAGTAAAAGTTAATTGTATTACTTGTGGAAAGCAAATACTTCAAAGATTTTCATTTGTACTGTATTCCTTGCCTAGGCCCTGACCATGACGTACCTTGCTGTCGGTTTGTGCTTTGTTTAATCAGCACATTATCTGTCATCTGTATATTTTCACCTCTAAATATTTCATTTCTTGGTTTAATTATCCAGAAATGTCGTTGGTTAGCCATCCGACTACCGGGATTCCGAAAAACGCAAAGATAAATACAGAGACAGGCCGCTGAGGTCCAAAACTGCCGACGACACTTCTAAGCCAGTCACCAGTTCACCGGTACTCAGTGAGGTGCTTTTGCAGCCCCTGATACCCGCTACTTCTGATTCATAGGCCTCTATTGAGACCCATTCGGAGTCAGATATGCCGCGAGATGCTTCAACTATGGAACCCGTGGATGTCTCTACCTTGGATGGGTCCAGAGCCGCTGTGCAGGCACCGGCTTCTGAGGGTGTATTCAGGCCTACAGACTTGCATATTAAACCAACGCCTCCTTCTTTACTTAGGCCTAAATCTCGAACCATGCCTAAAACAAACTGATGCCCAGACCACATGCTCAGGCCTCTATGCCTAAAAAACAAATAAGAATGGCTGAAGATCTAATGACTCTAATCAGGGGTAGCCAACCCCACACACACACACACACACACACACACACACACACACACACACACACACACACACACACACACACACACGCACACACTTCTAAGAGGCCTAGGACTGAAGCTGATTATGAATCTTCTGATCAGGAATCTGTTTTTTCTGATTCTTCTGATCTGGATTTGCCCTTATCTACTTAAGATTCTGATGCAGAGGACTCCATTCCCTCTGCTTCCCTTCCTGAAGATTTTTCTTTTGGGGAAACCTTACATACTCTAAGGGAGCATTTCCACTGGGAAAGCCAGGATTTTTCTGATTCAGAAAAGAGGCTTGGGGATTTCCTTCTCCTACCTCAGCATAGGCCTTTAGCTATTACTCCTGTACTAGACATTGTTGATGATCCTTTTTCGGAATCTAGTTTGGCCCCTGATTCCTTGCATTCTGCTCCCAGAAAATCTATCGGATACTACAGGGTCCCTAAGACCCACAAGTTCCTTTTTAAAAATCCTATTGCAGATCCAGAGACTATTTCACAGGGGCCCAAGGGCATATTAAGGCTTCTGCTGCTAAAAATCCTACCCCTTCTAATAGAGACTCCAGGGCGCTGGATAGATGGGGTAAGAAGGTTTACACTTCGGCAACCTTGGCCATTAGGGCTTTAAACTGCCAGTTTCACATGTTAAATTATCAGCAACATGTTATTGGACTGCTTAAACAGAAAATTATGTTGATTCCTGACTGTGTGGAAAATAGAGAATTGCAGGATTTAATGCATTCTGCTGAACAAGTTGGAAAGCATACTTGCAGTGTGGTTTTGATTCATTAGAGGCCTCTTGCAGAGCTGCTGTTACTGGGTCTGTGCTCAGAGGGCATGCTTGGCTTAAGGAGCAATCTTTGCCTGATCATGCTAAAGCTAAATTTTTGGATGCTCCCTTAAATCAGGACTGCCTGTTTGGCAACAAGGCTGAGGAAGTTCTTAAGAAAATGGAAGATAAAGCTAAATCTATGCAAACTGTTAAAGATTTCTTACAAGTTCAGCCTCCTAGATTTAGCAGGCACTTGCCATCTAAGCCCCTTCTAGGTCTTCTCAAGCCAAACCCAGACACAACAAAAACCCCAGGTTTCAGTCTCGGGACACACAGGACTAAGCAGTGGGGGGCCTCCACTTCCAAATCTGGGAGTAAACTGTCTCAATGACTTCCTTTTAAAATTTCCAAGCACTTATCAACTGACTCCCCCTTTGGCGGGAAGGATTGCTCTTCATGCAAAGAATTGGGAACTCATTACCCAGGACAAATGGGTTTTAAATATAGTGTACAGGGATACAGATTTCACTTCCCACACGTTGCCGACACCAAGCGGGTGGCTGGACCTACCCCCAAATCAATGGGCAGATGCCCAAATAAAGTACTTTCTCTCTTAAGCATGGGGGCTATTCAACTGGTACCAGAAGAGGAAAAACAAGGTTTCTACTCGGGACTTTTCCTGGTACCCAGGAAAGACCGTTCATGGCACCCTATCCTGGACCTGTCTACTCTAAACACCTTTTTTGGAGATTCCAAAATTCAAGATGCTGACTCTTCAGTTACTTCCTGTGTTAGGCAAAGATGCCTGGTTGGCAACACTAGATTTAAAAGAAACATACCTGCACATCCCAGTCAGGTAATTTTGCAGAAAATACCTACGCTTCAAAGCAGGCTACACGCATCAGTTCTCTGCACTGCCCTTTGGCTTATCTACTGCGCCCAGGGTATTCACAAAGTGCCTAGCTCCAATTATTGCATTTTGCAAGCAAAGAAGTATTCAAATATAGCCATACCTGGGCAATTGTCTAATTCAGGCAGAAAAGCCCAAGACACACTTTTGAATCATCTGGCCTTTGTTCAAAGGGTTCTAACTTGTCTGGAGTACACCATAAACGAAAAGAAATCACATCTGGTACCCTGTTAACAAATTATATTCCTGGGAGCAAGCTTGAGTACAACTTCCCAGATGGCTTACCTCACGCCAGAGAAACAAATTCATTTGACAACCTACTTCAAACAAGTGGCCACAAAAAATCCTGCTATCTGCAAGACAAATACTGCAAGCCTTGGGGTTCGTGGCCTCCTGCATTCTTCTAATTCCATATGCAAGACTGCATATGAGGAAACTACAGTGGTATCTAAAACGCCTATAGTGTCAACATTCTCAGGATCTAGAAGCAATGATTCCTATCATACCTTGCCTACGCCTAGAGTTCCTTTGGTGGGCAGAAGCCTGCCACCAAAAGAAGGGACTACCTTTCACACCACCCCCTGCCACCCAAACCCTAACAGACTCATCAGTCTATGCATGGGGGTCACCTGACAGGGGAAGTGCATTCAGGGCAAATGGAACCCAAGTCAAATACACCTGCATATCCATCAAAAAGAAATGTTAGCTGTACAGAATGCTCTGACCGCCTTTAAGGACCACATTCTTCCAGGACAACTAATGGTGAAGATGAACAACACCACTGTTATGTGGTACATAAACAAGCAGGGAGGTGCACATTCTTACCCCATCTGTAGACTAGCTATGGCATTGTGGAACACAGCCTTTAGCTACCAAGTGCACCTACAAGCTCAATTCCTGCCAGGAAAATTAAATACACTGGCAGACGGACTAAGCAGAAATCTCATGGAGCCACACAAGTGGAAGCTGGAACAAAGGATTTTCAATATGTTGACAAGCAAATGGGGGAGCCCAGATATAGACCTTTTTGCCTCTCCCCAGAACTACCAATTGGACAAATTTTGCACAGGGACTCCCCACAACCAAGCCTGGAAAGTGGATGCTCTGTCCTTCAGCTGGAAAAAACTATCAGTGTATGCCTTCCCCCCTCTGCCTCTGCTTTCCAAAGTACTACTAAAAATTAAACAGGACAAACCAAGGATGATTTTGATTGCTCCAGACTGGCTGCGCCACACTGGTCTCCCTCCTGCGCGGTGTCACAGTTATCCCCATGGCACCTGCCTCAGACTCCTTCCCTGTTGTGTCAGCAGGAGAACCAGATTCTACACCCTCAGCTTCTAACACTGAACCTTGCAGCCTGGTTAATTACATAATCTCTCCTTTGCCATCCCTCAGTAAACCTGTGATGGATATCATTTTAGAGGCAAGGAGGCCATGTACTAGAAATTCTTATGCTGAAAAATGGAAAAGATTCTCTGCCTGGAACCAATTTCAAGGGATGAGCACAGCAGCGCCCAATTTACCTCCGATTTTACAATATTTAACTGAGATGCTTCCCAAGGGCCTTTCTTTTTCCTCCATTAAAATCCATGCCTCAGACATTTCAGCTCATTATAACACTGAACATTCCCTCTTCTCTCATCCACTGCTCAATCAGTTATTCTTCATGTTTCACTGTTGCAGTCATTACAACTGGGTTATCCTGCTGGCAGACTACCCTCAGTCGGCCTGAATTCCAAAGTTTAAGTCCAGCGTCTGTTGCTGTCACCTCTTCCATGACGTCAGTGCTCCAGGGGTATAAAAGATGCAGCCGACACCATTTTCTTCAGTCTTTCTTACCGCACGGTGCCTGAAGCAAAAGCAGTTTGCAAGTGCCGGTTGGCCGACTTCTGAGATTTTCGTGTTCGAGTTTCAGATCCGAAGGCTTCTTTAAAAGCGAAGTACCCCGTTGGGGAAATTTTTCTTGCTCCAGACCGATGTCATAAAAAGTTAATAATTGTATTTCTTGTGGGAAGCAAATACCTCATAAGGACTTTCATTCTTACTGTATTCCTTGCCTAGGCCCTGACCACAACGTTGCTAATTGTCGATTTTGTGCTAGGTTTAACCAACGCCCTATTAATTGTCGGTACGATTTTGCATTTCACTGTTTTGGCAGAAGATTTAATTATACAATGTCATCGGATAGCCATCCGACTACCGGAATTCACAAGAAACGCAAAGAAAAAGAGGACAAGCATCCGAGGTCCAAAGCATACGATGATGCTTCTTCTAAACCAGTCGCCGGTTCTCAGGTGCCTTTGCAGCCCTTGACCACTACTTTAGACTCGCAGGCCGCTACTGAATCCCACATGGAGTCGACCAGGCCGCAGAAAACTCAGGTATTGGACCTTCGGAGACTATTCCCTCAGATGGGTCCGGAGCCGCTGAGCAGGCATCTGCTTCTGAGGGTGTTTTCAGACCTACTCAAATATATGTTAATACTACTTCAGCTTCAAAGACAGACTAAAGCACCTTTAAAGTCAAAGAAACCAGTACAACAGCCTCATGGACAGCCCTCCATGCCCAAAAAACAGATGCTCAAAATGGCCGAAGACTTAATTACTTTGATCAGGGGTTCCCATCCTCCTCCTGATAAGAGGCCTACGTAAGAGACAGAATATGAATCTTCAGATCAGGTTTCCATTTAATCTGATTCCTCTTCTGTTCAGGAATACTCTCTTCCTCCCTATGAGGATTCTGATGCTGAAGAATCCCTTCAGCCTCTCCTCCTGAGGATTATTCTTTTGGGGAAACTTTGCATACCATGAGGAACATTTCCACTGGGAGAGCCAAGATTATTCAGAATCTAAGAAAAGGCTCTGAGACTTCCTTTTACTACCACAACACAACACAGGCCCCTAGCTATTCACCCGTGTTAGACATTGTAGATGATGTATTTTTAGAGTCCAGTCTGACCCCTGATTCCTTACCTCCAGCTCCTGTTAAGCCGGACAGATACTACAGGGTTCCTGACTCTCATAAATTCCTTTTCAAAAACCCTGCTGCTGACCCAGAAACTCTCTCTCAGGGTCCCAAAGGGGTCAAGGCTTCCACTGCAAAAAACCCTACCCCCTCTGACAGGGATTCTAGGGCTCTGGACAGATGGGGAAAAAAGATTTACACTTCTGCTACCTTGGCTATAAGGGCTTTAAATTGTCAGTTTCATATGCTCAAATAGCAATATATTATGCCACTGCTTAAACAGAAAATATTGATAAATTCTGAATGTGCAGAAAACTAAGAAATGCAGGATTTATTGCATGCAGCTGAACAAGTTGGAAAGCATACTTTGCAATGTGGTTTTGATTCCCTGGAGGCCTTCTGCAGGGCCGCTGTTATGGGTTCTGTCATTAGGAGGCATGCTTTGTTAAAGGAACAAAATCTACCTGATCATGTTAAAGCAAAATTATTAGATGCTCCATTACAGCATGATATCTTGTTTGGTGTTAAAGCAGAAGAGGTGTTAAAGAAAATGGAGGACAAAACTAAATCTATGCAAACAGTCAAGGATTTCTTACAGGTGCAGCCTCTAAGATTTAGCAGACACTGGCCTACAAAGAATTGGTCCTTTCCAATGTCAGACAGGCCACAAAGGGGCAGATACAGATGCCCTAGAGGCAGATCCCAGCCCCAAGGTTCGTACAGGTCTAAACAATGGGGTGCTTCTACCTCCAAAAGTGGAGAAGACAAATCACAGCCATACAGGAAACAGTCCCAATGACTCCCCCCTGTCTGCGCCAAGCACTTATCTTCTGGCAGCACCTTTAGGGGGAAAACTAGCACTTGTTTCTCAAAATTGGCACATAACCCAGGACAAATGGGTCTTGGGCATAGTGTCACAGGGCTACAAGTTTCACTTTCATACCCTGCCAAGGGCAAAAGGTTGGCCAGACCTGCCGAAAAAACAATCGGCAGAGGCACAAAAACAAGTCTCATCCCTCATGGACGAGGGCCATTCAACAAGTACCAGGGCAAGAGCAGGGACAAGGATTTTGTTCAAGACTGTTCTTGGTACCCAGAAAGGACAAAGCCTGGAGACCAATACTGGACCTATCTATTCGAAACGCATATCTGGATATACCAAAATTCAAAATGTTGACTCTCTACAGCAGCTTCTGCCCATGCTGGGCAATAAGGCTTGGCTTGTGACTTTAGACCTAAAAGAGGCATACCTGCATGTCCCAATCAGACCTCAGATTCAAAGCTGACTCAATGCACTACTAATTCTCTGCACTGCCCTTTGGCTTACCTACTGCGCCCAGGGTCATCACAAAGTGCCTGGCACCAGTAATTGCATTCTGCAGACAGAAGAATACAAATATATCCTTACTTGGACAACTGCCTCATTCAAGCAGAGAACAAGGACATTCTACTACAGCATCTGGCGTTTGTAAAGAGATTACTACCATGCCTAGGGTACACAGTCAATGAACAGAAATCAAAACTAGTACCCTCTCAAGAGATAATATTCCTGGGTGCAAGCTTAAATGCAACTGCCCAGATGGCTTTTCTCATGCCAGACAAAGGCAACTGACTACCTATTTCAAACTGTTGGCAACAAAGGCCCAGTTATCTGCAAGAAAAATTCTGCAGGCTTTGGGCTTCATGGCATCCTGCATTCTATTAATTCCATATGCAAGACTGCATATGAGGAAACTTCAATGGTACCCAAAAAGTGTTTGGACTCAGCATTGCCACAGCCTGGAAACAATAATTACTCTCATTCCCTGCCTGCAACAGGAGTTTCGATGGTGGGCGAAGGCCTGTCATCAGAACAAGAGACAGCCATTCACCTTACCCCCAGCCAGGCAGACATTAACAACGGATGCATCAGATTATGCCTGGGGGGGCCCAAATGGCAGGAAGATGTATTCAAGGCACATGGTCTGCAAACCAAATGCATCTACATATCAATCAAAAAGAGATGCTAGCTGTTCAGAATGTCTTGACAGCCTTCAAGGACCTACTTCATCCGGGACTACTACTGATAAAGACAGACAATACCACCGTCGTGGTATATAAACAAGTAGGGAGGCACTCATTCTTACCCCCTTTCAGACTAGCCATGGCTTTGTGGGACACAGCATTGACTTACCAAGTACATCTGCAGGCACAATTCCTGCCAGGAAAGATAAATACTCTGGCAGACGAACTAAGCAGAAACCTCATGGATCCCCACGAGTGGAAATTGGATCCACAAGTCTTCAACATGATAAGGAAATGGGGATGCCCGGACATAGATCTATTTGCCTTTCCTCACAACTGCCAACTAAAGAGATTCTGCACAGGGACTTATCACAGACAAGCATGGAAAGTGGATGCCCTATCTTTCAGCTGGGAAAACTTAATAGTATATGCCTTTCCTCCACTGCCTCCCCTCCCCAAGTTACTCCTAAAGGTCAGACAAGAGAAGCCAGAAATTATACTGATTGCCCCCGCCAGTACTGGTATCCAATCCTAAGGAACTTGTCTTAATGCCCAGCCTGGACCTTACCTCAAATACCTCATCTACTGTCACAACAAAACAATCGGATCCTGCACGGCCAACTCAAGACCTTAAATCTGGCAGCATGGCAGATAATGTAGTCATACAAAACACACATCTCACAAAAGCGGTGATGAATGTCATTTTGGAGGCCAGGAGGCCTAGTACTAGAAAATCTTATGCTGGAAAATGGAAGAGATTCTGTGCTTGTAACCAGGCACAAGGAATTGACCTAGCTGTACCAAATATTCCTCAGATTTTGCAATACTTAACTGAGATGCTGGACAAAGGCCTTTCCATTTCATCAATTAAAATTCATGAATCTGCCATTTCGGCTCATTACAGTTCAGAGCCACCAATCTTTTTTCATCCTTTTTTAAGGCAGTACCTCAGAGGAGCCAAAAATTTAAGGCCTCCAAGTATATCACCAATACCTGCATGGGACCTCAACTATGTCTTGGAAAAACTCACCCTGCCTCCTTTTGAGCCAGCCACTACAGCTGATATAAAGTTTTTTATCTTGGAAAACAGCTCTGTTCCTAGCAATAACCTCTGCAAGATGAGTTTCAGAGCTAGAGGCACTCATGGCTGTGGAACCTTTTATCATTTTTTATCCAGACAGGGTTTCTCTGAGGACATAACTGACATTTATGCCTAAGGTTGTGTCCAGTGTGGCCCTTAACCAAACTATTCATCTGCCTACCTTTTACCCAAACCCACAGAATAAGGGGGAGAGATGTCTGCATTCTTTGGACATGCACAGACAGCTACACTTCTACTTGAAAAGAACCAAAGCTTTCAGAAAGACTGCAATTACTAGTGGTGTATGCTGCAGGGTCACAAGGAAAGGTTATCTCAAAGCAGACCATTTCAAAGTAGATAAGCCACTGCATTTGTCTCTGCTATTCACAACATGGCAACCCAGTGCCTAAGGGCATTAAGCCACATTCAACCAGAGCAGCAGCCACGTCAACAGCCTTCCTCAGGAGAGTACCAACCAAAGACATTTTAGAGGCTGCTACCTGGAGTTCAGTGCACACTTTTACAAAGCACTATCACTTACCACTCTACACTAAATCCAGGGCAGGATTTGCCACTGCAGTTCTGCAGGGCCTTATAGCCGCTCCTAATGCTGTTTAGCACCAGCCTCCCAACCATAGCTTTGGGATTCAGCCCAATTGTAATGACTGCAACAGTGAAACACGAAGAACATAGTACAGTTGTGTACACTTACCATAAATGTAGATGTTCGAGTGTATTCACTGTTGCAGTCTAGGTTACCCACCCGCCATCCCCCATTTCTTTGCTGGAACTTTTCTGTACTTCTCTAATCTATACAACCTATGTGGTGTATTTGCTTGTAGATGAAGGCAAAAGATACTTTGGTGCATGTATGCTTTATTGCCATATTTTTAGCCTACCCTTTTGGGGCCACCTGACATCTGGGGCAAGAAAAATTTAAGAAAATGTCGTCTGCTGCATCTTTTATACCCCTGGCGCACTGACGTCAGGGAAGAGGTGACAGCAACCGACGCCGGAACTAGACTTTGGAATTCAGGCCAACTGAGGGTAGCCTGCCAGCAGGATAACCCAATTGTAATGACTGCAACAGTGAATACACTCAAACATCTACATTTATGGTAAGTACACAACTGTACTTTCCTCAGAGAGGCCAAAAATTTGGGACCACACAGGAGAGCTCCAACCCCAGCCTGGGACCTTAACATTGTTTTGGAGAAACTCGCTCTACCTCCTTTCGAGCCAGCTGCTACTGCAGACTTAAAATTTCTTTGTTGGAAAACAGCTTTCCTTTTAGCAATCACTTCAGCTAGAAGGGTATCTGAATTGCAGGCCCTTATGGCAGTGGAGCCTTTCATAATCTTTCATGTGGACAGGGTGTCCCTCAGAACCAATCCATCCTTCATGGGCAAGGTGATATCCAGTGTGGCTCTTGATCTGTCCATTCATTTTCCAACCTTCTTTCCTAATCCTCAGAACAAAAGGGGAACAGATACTGCATTCCTTAGATGTGCACAGACAACTTAGATTCTACTTGGACAGGGCTAAACCTCAAAGAAAATCTGAACTGCTGGTGGCATTTGCTGCAGGGGCGGAGGGGAAGGCTATTTCAAAGCAAACCATTTCTAAAACGATAGGCCATTGCATTCATTTCTGCTATAAGCACCATGGAAAACCTATTCCCCACGGGATCAGACCTCACTCCACCAGGGCTGCATCTACCTCTACAGCCTTTCTTAGAGGCATACCTACCAGGGACATCCTAGAAGCTGCTACCTGGAGTTCTGTACATACTTTCGCCAAGCATTATCATTGCCAATTTTCTCTAAATCCAGAGCTGGCTTTGCCACTGCAGTCTTGCAGGGCCTTATAGCTATCTAAATTCCTCTTCCCAACCATAGCTTTGGGAATCTACCCAAATGTAATGACTGCAACAGTGAAACACTAAGAGCATAGTACAGTTGTGTACATTTAACTATAAATGTAGATGTTAGTGTATTCACTGTTGCAGTCCTGGTTACCCTCCCTCCAGCCCCCTAACTTCTTTTGGCTATACCTTTACTTTCCTTTACTATGCTTAAAAGCCTTGTTGTATTTGCTTTTTTGTTGGAGGTATATCATTGTACTTTTATATTTAATTGCTTCCCATTGGGGGACATGAAAGACTGATGTAATGGCATCTGCTGCATGTTTTATATCCCTGACGTCATGGAAGAAGGGACAACAACTGACGCAGGACCCAAGACTTTGTTAATCAGGCTGACTGAGGGCTACCTTCAAGCAGATAACCCAAATGTAGTGCCTGCAACAGTGAATACACTCTAACATCTACATTTATGGTAAGTGTACACAACTGTACTATATGCACCCTTGTATATAGCTGTATATATAGATATGCACACACATACATATATAGATGTGTGTGTATATATATATATATATATATATATATATATATATATATATATAGATATATAGATATAGATATGTAGATAGATTAGATCTATATATATATATATATATATATATATATATATATATATAGATATAGATATATATATGGTTCTACCTTACATAGTCGACAGTGCAGAACATCGACAATGCAATCGCGATCGCCAGAAGATCGAAAATGCAGAAGACCGACGGATGAAAACACAGACGCTGAGGATACCGACGTGAGAAAAGGCTGTGTAGGTATGCGGTAGTGATGGACGTTAGGGTGCGAGTAAGGTAAGTGTGGATATTGACGGTCTGTGGGGATAGGGGTGGGTTAAGTGAGTTAGGGTTAGGGCGCGGGTTAGGAAAGTGTGCGGTAGTGAAAGTCTTTGGGTTAGGGGCGGGTTAAGTCAGTTAGGGGTTAGGGTGCGGGTTAGGTAAGTGTGCGGTAGTGAAAGTTTTTGGGTTGGGGCGGGTTAAGTGAGTTAGGGTTAGGGCGCGGGTTAGCTGAGTGTGCGATAGTGACGGACCTTAGGGTTAGGGTTTGGGTTAGGGTTGTAGATAGTTGTGTATGTGTGGTTTAGTGTGGGTTTGTAAGGATTTTGGTGTGCTTGTGTTGTGTGTGTGGTTTTTGGACAGGGGATGTGTTTTGTTTGTTGATTGTTGTTATTGTGGTGTGTGCAGCGTATGAGGTTTCGTGTTTGTGAACAGTCTGTTATTTCGTTGTCGGGCATGTGAGGTGTCGTGTTTATGCACTGTCGATTATGTGGTGTAGATGATTGCATTGTCGGTGTTCTGCACTGTCGACTATGTAAGGTAGAACCATATATATATATATATATATATATATATATATATATATAGATATATAGATATATATAGATATATATAGATATATATATAGATATAGATATATATATATATATGCACACTTTTTATTGCTATTATGTTTTTTTTTTAGTTTCTCCCTTTCAGCACTCCCTTGTAACTAAATGTCCATTTAAGAGGACATTCCTCTTCCCTTTAGACTTGCATTAAAACCTTAATTTGTCATTCTTAAAAATTATTTTTTGTCAGAGTGAAAAACAGTTTTAAGTGTGTTTAAGTTAGAGGACTTGGTTACTTGTGTGGGTGTTTATCATCTTTTTCTTTCATAATGTCTCAAAAGGATAGCAAACAGGTTTTAAAAAGTCTCCAAAAACACAAAACCAGAAACTGTAAGACACCAACCATAAACAAAAGTAAACCAGTTCTGATAGAACACTCTAGTAGTGCTAACAGTGATCCACATGGATGTGTTGTATAAAAATAGTAAATTTATTGAGCGCGCTTTCGTCTTTGAAAACAAGACTTCATCAGAAAACGGTTAACAATTCAAAAACACAATGCTTTTATACCCGTGAACTAATGTATAATTAATTAGCAATCAATTGCAATCTTCCCTGTCATCCTTTAAAGCAGCATACCCATATTTCATAATTTTAAATGTTTTTTTTTAAAAAGCTACAAATAAATGAAGAAATAAAAATGCAATGAAATATTATTCTAATACATTACATATAAATTGATAAAAATACAATAAAATATGACTCTAATACATTCCATATAAATTAATAACAATTAGATACAACTTTTTCTTAAAAGAAAATGTTTAAAGCTTAAATTAATGGTATTTTAATACAAGCATAATGCTACATGCTTCATTAATACCTGGGGGGTGGGTGGAATTCAGTCTTAGCTGCCACTTTAACTCTTCCCTGTCTAACATGTTTTTCCAGTCACCACCTCTGTTACCAAGGTTCTCAAGTATACCAAATAGAAAAGTTTTACATGGACTATTACCCTTTAGATGCTTATAGAGAGCATTATTATCATCCTCACGTCTAATGGCATAAAGGTGTTCGTAGATCCATCTACGCAAAGCCCTTTCGGTTTTGCCAATACAAAACTGTTGGCAATTCTGACAAATAGAAATATAAACCAGTTGCTTGGAACCACATGAACCTCTCTTCAAAAACACCTTTCTCTTAGGGGAACCGATTTCCACCCAGTCAACCCCTAAAATGTATGAATGGTGTGCAAAGGAACCACAACTCCCAGTTCCTCTTAATGTGTCATTTGTTTTTATAGGATGCTCCAGTAAAACATTAAGGTTATTAATAGTTTTGAACACAAAGTGAGGTTCTTTACCTACAAAGTCCATAAGACCATCCTCACCCTTGAACATTACCCAATTTCTCTTCACTATTTGTTGAATGTCCTTACTAAGCCCATATGTCAAAACCATGGCTTGACTATAATTTTTGTCCTCTTAATAATCAACAGGGTTTGTTGAAACCTCCAGGGGTTTACCCAGTAAGAGTACAAATTTCTTGCCCCATTCATTTAAAACAGTCTCACAAACAGAATGTAACAAAGAGGTAGGGTAACACCTATCCATAAAGTGGTTAACCAGGGTGGCTATCTCACTCTTGCAAATCTCTTTACTAGAGCACATTCTTGCTACCCTAACCATTTGACCTTTCACAATGTTTTTCTTAGTGTAACCTGGGTGACAACTGTTGTACTCCAAATAATCATTTGAAAACGTAGGTTTTCTGTATATTCTCGACACAAATCAACCCTTGGTACTATCCACGGAAATAGTTACGTCCAGATAGTTTATAGACTTGTTGTCTTGTGTAACAGTAAATTTGAAGTAATCACAAACGGTGTTGATGTAATCAAAAAATTCCTTTATAGTTTCATCTCCCCTGCATAGAATAAAAATATCCAAAAAACAGAGATAGTTCCACCATTGATCTAAGAATTTGCTGTTAAACGTATATAATTTCTCCCAGGAATACATGACGAGGTTCGCAAAAAGGGGGGCACAACTAATTCCCATAGCAACCCCTTTTGACTATTTGTAAAACTCCCCCTCGAATATAAAAAAGTTATTTTTTAAGATGTGGCTCCAGGCAACTGGTTTATATTTCTATTTGTCGGAATTGCCAACAGTTTTATGTTGGCAAAACCGAAAGGGCTTTGCATAGACGGATCTACGAGCACCTTTATGCCATTAGACTTGAGGATGATGATAATGCTCTCCATAGGCATCTAATGGGTAATAGTTAATGTAAAACATTTCTATTTGGTATACTTGAGAACCCTGGTAATGACAGCAGGGGTGGCGATTGGAAAAACAGGTTAGACAGGGAAGAGTTAAAGTGGCAGCTAAGACTGAATTCCACCCACCCCCCAGGTATTAATGAAGCATGTAGTATTATGCCTGTATTAAAATAGCATTCATTTAAGCTTTAAACGTTTTCTTTTAAGAAGAAAAAGTTGTATACAATTGTTATTAATTTATATGGAATGTATTAGAATCATAGTTTATTGTATTTTTATTATCAATTTATATGTAATGTATTAGAATCATATTACATTGTATTTTTATTTCTTCATTTATTTGTACCTTTAAAAAAAAATACTTAAAATTCTGAAATATTGGTATGCTGCTTTAAAGTACAATAGGGAAGATGTGTAATTGCTAATTATTCATTAGATGTCCTTCAAGGATGCATCTGCAGTCATCACATATGGGTTGTCCTGCCTCAGGCAGCCCTTCGGTCGGCCGGATTCCAAAGTCTGGGTCTGGCGTCGGCTGATGTCGCACTTTCCCCGACGTCAGAGCACCTGGGGTATAAAAGCATCAGCCGACGCCATCTTCCTCAGTCTTTCTTGCCGCGTGGTGCCCGAAGCAGAAGCAGTTCGCAAGTGCCGGTCGGCCAGCTCCTGTAATTCAGCTACCGAAGACTTCAAAAAGCTAAGTACCCCGTTGGGGACTCTTTCTTGCCTCAGCCGATGTCAGATAAAGTTAATAATTGTTTAACTTGTGGGAAACAAATACCTCATAAGGATTTCCACTCTTACTGCCTACCCTGTCTAGGCCCAGACCACGACGTCTCGGCCTGTTCAGCCTGTGCTTCCTTCAACCAACGCACCCTTAGACGTCGGGCGGAGTTTGCAGAGGAATTTTTTGGGGCTAGTTTTTCGTATAAGATGCCGTCGGAGACTCCGACTTCTCATTTAGTTAAGAAATGGAAGGACAAGGACCGACACACGCGGGCCGCGGTTTCGGCTGAAACCATGGCCAGGCCTACCGCGAGTGTCTCTGTCTCGGCTGAAACAGAGTACTTGGTGCTTCCAATTACCGAAACCGCTCAACCGACTACCTCGGTCCCGGAGGCCCCAGCTGAGTCTGTTATTGAATTTCCAACAGAAACTGGTGTCCTGGAACCTTCCGACACCATTCCTTTAGACAAATCTACACCAGAACGTGGTGCAGCCAGGCCTCCTGCATCCATGTCCCATTAAGGCATTCTCAAGGGCTAAAGCTGCTAAACTCTCAAAAGCTTTGCCTCCCAAGGTTATCCCTCAGGGACCCTCTACTGGTTCACAGATTTTAAGCTTAGCAGAGGATCTTATCTCCTTAATTAGGGGCTCTCAACCTCATCCGGACAGGGGCTCTCAACCTCCTCCTCCAGACAAAAGGCCCAGGGTTGAGCCCTCTGATCCCCACTCCTCAGATGAGGCCTCTGATGGCTCTACTCTCTCGGACCACCAGGAGGAGGCTTTTTCGGCCTACGAGGATTCTGATGCAGAGGAATCTATTCCCTCGGCCTCCCCTCCTGAAGAGTTTTCCTTTGGGGAGACACTACATTCCATGAGAGAGCATTTCCAATGGCAGGGCCAGGAATTCTCTGATTCCAGGAAAAGATTAAGGACCTTTTTACATTTGCCTCAGCATAGGCCTTTAGCTATTCCTCCTGTTTTGAATGTCATTGATTATGTGTACTCTGACTCTAGCACAACCCCTGATTCTCTCCCTCCGGCTCCTGCCAAACCCGATAGGTACTACAGGGTCCCGGACTCGCATCTTTACCTTTACAAGGCCCACTCTGCTGATCCAGAAACCATTTCCCAGGGCCCTAAAGGGGTTGCAGCTGCCACTGCTAAAAATCCTCTCCCCTCTGAAAGGGAGTCCAGAGCTTTAGAGAGATGGGGTAAAAAAGTGTATACTTCTGCTACTCTTTCTATGAGGGCATTAAATTGTCAATTTCATATGATATAGTACCAAGAGTATTTGTTAGATGAATTGCATAAAAAATTGTCTTCACCTGACGCCCTAGACCGCAAGTCACTTCAGGATCTGGTACATAACTCACAACAGGTTAGCAACCATTTCTTGCAATGTGGTTATGATGCATTGGAAGCTTCATGTAGGTCAGCTATGACTGGCGCAGTCATACGTAGGCATGCTTGGCTGAAGGAACAATCTCTGCCAGACCATGTTAAAGCAAAGCTGCTGGATGCTCCTCTGGAAAAGCAAAAGTTATTTGGCTCCACGGCCCAGGAGGTCCTAAAGAAATTTGAAGAAAAGGCAAAATCCGTACAAACAGTCAAGGATTTTCTCCAAGTACAACCACCAAGATTCAGTAGGAATTGGCCTTCCAAGAATTGGTCCTTTCCAGACACAGAGAGGTTTCAGAGAGGCAAGAACAGGCGTGCCAGAGGTAGAGGGCAAGCTAGAGGCTCCTACAGAGGACGTCAATGGCAGCCTCCCAACCAGAGAGGTAATGCAGGACCTTCAACTGCTGCACAAGGACAGGCTCAATGACTTTACTTTGACACCGCCAACCAGGGCTCAATTGGAAGCACCTTTGGGCGGAAAGCTTTCTTTATTCTCAGAAAATTGGCACAGTATTACAAGGGACAAATGGACACTACAAATAATAGACAAAGGATACAGGTTTCATTTCCACACTTTACCAAAAAGAAAGGGCATGCCAGACCTGCCACCGAATCAAAGGGCAGAGGCTTTGAAACAAATTTCCAGCTTAATGCAAATGAAAGCTATAGAAAAGGTTCCTCTCTCAGAACAAGGCCAAGGATTTTATTCCAGACTATTCCTTGTTCCAAGAAAAGAAAAACAATGGAGGCCTATTCTCGACTTGTCCGCACTGAATACTTATCTCATTGTGCCAAAGTTCAAAATGCTGACTCTACAGCAGCTCCTTCCCATGCTGGGCAAGGGGTCTTGGCTGGTAACTCTAGACCTCAAGGAGGCATACCTGCATGTCCCTATCAGACAAAGTTGCAGAAGACACCTCAGATTTCTTGCAGGATCAGAGCATTATCAATTCTCAGCATTGCCCTTTGCCTTATCTACTGCGCCCAGAGTATTTACGAAATGCCTGGCATCAGTAATTGCACACTGCAGACTTCAGGGGATTCAAATATACCCATATCTGGACGACTGCCTTATATAAGAGGACAGCCAACAAACTTTGGTAAAACACTTGAATTATGCCATCCACCTACTTCAGGCCTTGGGATATACAGTCAACTTTCACAAATCAAGACTTGTTCCATCCCAAAGAATAACTTTTCTGGGTGCAGATCTAGATACAACCACCCAAATGGCCTTCCTCACAGAAGAAAAACAGTCAACTACCAGATTACTTCAAAAATTTGACAAGACAAACCCAGCTGACTGCAAGGAAAATCCTGCAGGCCCTGGGTTACATGGCTTCTTGCATCCTTCTGATTCCGCAAGCAAGACTACATATGAGGAAACTACAATGGTACCTAAGGAGTTTATGGACTCAGCACAGTCACAGCCTGGAAACTTTGATACCACTCATTCCATGCCTTCAAAAGGAATTTCTGTGGTGGGCTCAAGCAAGCCAGTCAAACAGGGGTCTGCCTTTCAGCAAACCAATAGCCAGCCAAACCATTACAACAGACGCTTCAGACCACGGATGGGGAACGCATATGGAGGGGCAGATGCATTCAAGGTCTATGGTCACAAAAAGAGCTACGCATGCACATAAACCAAAAGGAAATGCTGGCAGTGATACATGCAGTCGAAGCCTTCAAACCCTTTCTGCATCATGGCCATCTGCTAATAAGGACAGACAACACCATGGTTATGTGGTACATAAACAAGCAAGGAGGCACCCATTCCTATCCTCTTTGCAGGCTGGCAATGAATCTATGGGAACTTTCCTTGAAACTCAATATACAGCTAGAATCCCAGTTTGTGCCAGGGAAAGACAATATACTGGCGGACAGCTTAAGCAGAAATATCATGGATTCACACGAATGGATGCTGCACCCAGACATCTTTCTACAGATAACACAATCATGGGGGAGGCCGGACTTAGATCTTTTTGCCTCCCCCCACAATCATCAACTGAAGAAATTCTGCACAAGGACATACCACCCACAAGCATGGAAAGTGGACGCCCTCTCTTTCAGCTGGAGAACTCTAACAGTGTATGCATTTCCACCTCTCCCATTAATGACCAAGGTTTTACTGAAGATCAGGACAGAGCAGCCAAAACTGATTCTGATAGCTCCGGACTGGCCAAGACAGCACTGGTACCCACTGTTAAAGAGCCTGTCACGCACGAAACCATGGCCTCTTCCTCTATGGCCACTTCTACTGACACAGCACAATTACAAAACTCTGCATTCCAACCTGAAAACCTTGCAGCTAACAGCCTGGAAAATACCTTGACTCCTCCTCAGGACAGGCTATCCCAGAGAGTGAAAGATATTATGGAAGCTCACCGGCCTTCCACAAGAAAGGCATATTCAGCAAAATGGAAAAGATTTCACATTTGGAACACCACAAAGGGCCTAGATGCGACAGTGATGAACATGGCACATATCCTGGAATACTTGGCAGAAATGTTCCACAGTGGTCTGTCTTACTCTTCCATTAAAATTCATGCTTCAGCAATTTCAGCAGAGTGTACAATACTGATCCACCTGTCTTCTCTCATCCTCTCCTAAGACAGTTTCTTAGAGGAATCAAAAACCTCAATCCTCCAAGGAAACCACCTCTACCTACTTGGGACCTTAACTTCGTGTTGGAAAAACTAACACTGCCTCCCTTTGAACCAGCTGCATCTGCAGAACTACAGTTCCTGTCTTGGAAGACTGCTTTCCTTCTGGCCATAACCTCAGCAAGAAGAGTATCTGAGTTACAGGCCCTTATGGCAGTACATCCATTACTTATTTTTCATCAGGACAGAGTTTCATTGAGAACCAATCCTACATTTATGCCAAAGGTAGTATCCAGGGTTTCATTAAATCAAGCTATTCACTTGCCTACCTTCTTTCCAAACCCACAAAACAAAGGGGAGAAACTTCTGCACACCCTGGACATACACAGACAGTTGTGCTACTACTTGGACAGAACTAAAGGTTACAGAAAAACTGACCAGCTGTTGGTAGCATATGCTGCTGGTTCACAAGGAAAAGCAATTTCCAAACAGACAATTTCAAAATGGATAGGGAATTGCATTCGCTTTTGTTACTCCTTTCATGGAAAAACTGTGCCAGCTAACATTAGACCTCATTCCACGAGAGCCACAGCCACCTCCACAGCCTTCTTAAGAGGGGTGGCTACCAAGGACATTTTAGAAGCTGCTACATGGAGCTCCGTGCATACATTTGCCAAGCATTACAATTTACCTTTATATTCCAGATCCAGAGCAGGCTTTGCTACGGCAGTCCTGCAGGGCATTTTAGCTACACCATCCTTTACATTCCTCCACCCCCAGATTGGCTATGGTATTCTACCCATATGTGATGACTGGATGACTGCAGATGCATCCTTGAAGGACATGGTAGAGTTTTGTACCTACCATAAATGTAGATGTCCGATAGGTATGCATCTGCAGTCAGGTTTACCCTCCCTCCTTTCCCTCTGTGGGATTTCCTGGGTACTTACCCCTCTTATAGCTTGCTGGGGGGATCTGTTATGGTGTATTTGTTTTTATATTATTGTGCATGTTTGGATTTTTAAATGCATCTCTCCAAATTTAGCCTTCCTTAGAGGGCACCTGGCATCTGGGGCAAGAAAAACTGAGGAAGATGGTGTCGGCTGATGCTTTTATACCCCAGGCGCTCTGACGTCGGGGAAAGTGCAACATCAGCCGACGCCGGACCCAGACTTTGGAATCCGGCCGACCGAAGGGCTGCCTGAGGCAGGACAACCCATATGTGATGACTGCAGATGCATACCTATCAGACATCTACATTTATGGTAGGTACAAAACTGTACTTTCGTGGGTATAAAAGCATTGGGTTTTTGAATTGTAACTGTTTTCCAATGAAGGCTTGTTTTCAAAGACGAAAGCGTGCTCAATGAATTTACTATTTTTATACAACACATCTGTGTGCATCACTGTTAGCACTACTAGAGTGTTCTATCGGAACTGGTAGGTTTTAAAAAGTGCAAGAAATGTTAGTAGGAAAATGCCCCTTGGCGATTTGTGCACTTTGTGCTTATACTGTTTAGGGGCCATTCACTTAAGAGTCTTGCTCCATCAGCCATAATTTCAATCACTGGGCATTGATGGAGAGTAAAAATAAATTGATATTGAAAGGCCTCTTGAAAATGCCTTTCTCTGAGGCTGTCTGTCGAAAAACCTTAGAGAACTTCAAAAAGGTGTTCATCAGAGCCGAGATCACTTCTGACCCAAAGCAGAAAGCTCCGAAACTGATGAGCTCCACAAGCTCCTTTGGATCAGACAGCCACTCCTGGCTCCAGTATTCCCTCTGAGCAGGGATCTCCATAGCTTCAAAAAACTTCATCAGTGCAGAAACATGGGAGCCGATCACCCTCAATGGAAAAGATTTTCTCCAGGTCACCTTCTCCAATCTGGGCACCTTCAAGATCTCCTTCCTTATCCACCAGATCCACCAGGAGTCTATCAGATTAAGACGTGGACAGGGTCATATAGACTTTTGAAGACACCTGCATTGACCCAAATTCTTGTGGATCCGAACCCAAAGGTATCTGTACAGACAAAAACCCCTTCTCTTGCTGCAGTTTCTCCTCTAATCCATCCTCATGCTTCAGAGTTGGAAGATTCTGACATCCAGGTTGTCTGTGTTGCCTGCAGGGCTTCTAACCTCCCCAGTTCCAACATCAGCCCTGAGCATTTCTTTGCCTTCAGAGCAGGAAATCTGTAGGAGCTGACACTCCCCAGTCGGATCCATGGAGACCTTTCAGATTTCTTCTGAGCCAGTTTGGTCTCAGGGGGCCACGGCTCTGGTGAGCTCAGCTCCTACCTCTGCTTTGGAGCTTCCTTCTGTTTTGGAGTGGTCTTCAGCTCCGACAACTAATCTGTCTGATCAGGGGATCTCTTTGGAGCGGTGGGGGTCTGCCTTCAAAGCAATGAGGAGGGCCTTGACATTTTCACAATTTGAGACTCTACCTTCGTCAGCTTTTCCTCCCTCTTCACGTCAGTCTTCTCACACATCTTCTCCACAGGTCTGCAGAGATGCTAGGACTCTTAAGTACCTCGGTATTGCCCCCTCTTCTGAAACCTCTCCAGGGTATTATGCTGAAGAGGTCCTTTGGAAGAGGACATGTAAGAGGAAACATCTGGACTCTCCAGAAGAGTCTGACATCTGATACTGACCCTCGAGGCAGAAGGGTCCCCACAATCACATCCTGAAGATGTCCCCTTTGGAGACATTCTGGGATTATTAAAACAGAGGTGACTTGGCAGTCCTCCTCCCCTTCTGCTGAGGAGTCAGTATTCCTGAAAGCCTTTGTGTCTCACCCTTCAACTAATTTGGGTGACTCCACCTTTCGATGAGCTTATCAATCTTGTCTTTCAAAAGGCTTAGGAAATCCTGGACACCATAAATCCTACTCCTAGGAGGCCAAAGTAAATACGTTACTGCCATCAAAGATAATTTTCCTTTCAAAAGGCAAAGGAGTTGATTCTATGGTCGTGGCAGCGGCCACCAGAAGGGAACTCTCTGAAATGAATACTTCTATCCATCCTCCTAATAAAGACTCTGGCTAGGTATGGGAAGGCGTGTCTTCGCATCAGCGACCTTTACCTTATGGTCTCTGAATTTCCTGTCCCACTTTACTACACTTCAGAGGGACCTGATTAAAGAATTAGCAGACTCCCTTCAAGGAGCGGTAGCCAATGCAGTGGCATAAAAAGTCCATGCTTAGCTCACATCCTTAAATTTAGGAGTCAACTCTTTTATGCGGCTGATTTCTTATGCAGCAGATGGAATGAGTAGAGCAGCAGGCTCGGGTATCTCTATCCAGAGACAGGCTTGGATGCCCTTTGCAACTTAGAGCCCTTCAAGTCTTCATTCATTAACACCTCCACTTTGATGGCTCATCTCTCTTTGGGCTAGAAGTGAAGGAAATCACCAGGTGTAAGCAAGAAGGTATGAACTTGTCTGCCAATGGAGTATGTTTCTCTGCTACTACCAGACCCTTTCCCAAGGGCCAAAAAGGTAGTGGGAAAATGTGGTTCAGAAAATCAGAGATCTTATCAAGACACACAAGGTGAAAGTTTCCCCAGAGGCAGAGGGGGGAACAACAATGGGAGACATTGCTTTTGTGGCCGGGGGTACACAGAAACAAGGTTGCAGGGAATCTTTCTTTGGGAGACCTTTCCAGTGCTCCTGAAGGAGTGCCCGATTGCTCCCCTCTGGAGGCAGTCGGGGGGGGGGGGTGATTGTCCTTGCACCGAGAAACCTAGCAAAACATAAATGACAGATGGGTGCAGGACATAATATCCAGAGGCTATATCACCTCCTTCTCCTTTCCCAGTCCCAAAAACAGTTTTTTCAGATGTTCCACCCAGTCAAAAGGAACAAACAACTGTAAAAGTTCAGAGGTTGCTAAACAAGAGAGTCATCTAAGAAGTCTCCATAGACAAGAAAGGGTTCAGAACTTATTCAGATTCTTTTTAGTTCCAAAGAAAACAGGGAACTGGAGACCCATTCTGGATCTTGGCACACTAAACAAACCAGTAAAAAAAAAAAAAAATTAAGGATGTTCTGTAGTCCTATCTCGCCTACATCCTTTACCTGTGGGACTCTGTCTATTTACTAGCTCGAAAGTCTCTTATTAGCTGGGCTAAGATGGTATCCCACAATACACTGCTCCACATCCCCAGATCTCATTTGCCGCTTGTAGAGCTCGGACGTGGTCTCGACTTGGCTGTGGCTAAGTATTGCTAAAACCTTTTTTCTGTGAAAAATTTTTGCTGATTGTTATACTAATAGAGCTTTTTCATAGCTATTGTTGCTGCGTTAGTGTTTTGTGAGTTGAGTGTTTTTGTGTGTTGTGGTATCCCTAACTTCCCTTGGGCTAGGCCCGTTTCAGTTAGAGGACCTAGTCCTCCATTGTGGTGTTTGTCTGGCTGTCGTTTTGGTGCATTGTAGTTTTGTAAGTGGAGAACCGTTTTAGAGGTTCTCCCCTGTGCCTTGGTTGTTTGTACTTGTGTTGACTCTTGGGCTCTGTGTTAGCAGTTCCCATCTTTTGTCAGTAGCGGCTGCTACGGTTGTTGGCCTTAGAATATCTAAGGAGCAGAAAGAGCATAAGCCCTCGGGCTTTAAAAAGTGTACGAAGTGTGCTTATAAGATGTCCATCACAGATGGACACTCGGTCTGTGTTTACTGTCTTGGAGCCATCCACCTACAGGAGTCGTGCAGTTTCTGCCATGCCTTTAGTCCCCGGGTGCTCCAAGAGAGTAAAAACAAATGAATCCTAAAGGGACTGCTAAAACTGTCCTTTGAGGAGGATTTAGGTTTGGCTCCCAGCTCCCAGTCGAAGTCTAAATCCTCAGTCCAAGAAAAGGTCTCTGGCTCCATCTATTGCTTCGGAGCCACCTTCTAAAATCACTATTGTTGAGTCTGCTTCCTCGGCTCCACCGTCATCGGAGCCGCAGGAGGTAGCTGTGTCTAGTGAGTCTGCGTCTGCTCCGATCATACTGGAACCAATTCGGAGCCGGTCGCCAAGTTTGAGGCAGTGTTCTCTGGATAGGAGGTCTAGGTCTCCATCCATCTCCTCCAAGTCCTCCAGGCTTTCCGATTTGGATGTAGATAGGGTGGTGCAGAAGCTCCTACAGTCGCTGGTGTTGGCCAAACTTTTCTCGGCTCCTACCCAGTCTGCTCCGGAGCTGGCTCCTAAGGTTGTTTCTGCTGTTCCTCCGAGCGCATCCTTGTCGTCGGAGCCAGTAAGTTCCGAGGGACGTTCCTGCGCCGGCTCCGATCCCCCAGTAGGGTTTATTGGTGCCCGCATCGGCTCCGACCTTGTCGGTTCCGTCCACAGGGTTCGAGACTCTGGTCTCCTCTGTCCGGCCCGACAGGGATGCCCCAGGACACCCTTCGGTTCCGAGCCTCCCTCTCGGTGCCTCGGTTGCGGGGACACCGGTCCTGGTAATGGCCTTGGAGGGCAGTCGGTCCTCCGATTCAGGAGGTCCTGCCTTCGAGGCTATTCTGAGCGCGTTGGCTAGGTCAGCTACTTCTCTCGGATAGTTTCTACCTTCCCCCACAACACCGGCGAGAGCTTCTGCCGCCCACCTATCCTTGGACAGCAGAGCGCCAGGGCCTAAGGATACCCCCACGAGCAGTCCCCTTCTTTCTGACGGGCCCTCAGAGCCTGTTCCTGAGGAACCCCCCAGAAAGAAGTTGTGCAACAGGAAGCACGTAGACTCCCAGGACGAGTCCCTCACTTCCGATACTGACCTCGAGGAATCAGAGGGGTCCCCTAAGTCGTCTTCTGAGGAAGTTTCATTCTCCGATATCCTGGAGATCTTGAAACAGAGGAGACTGGCTCTCCAAAACCCCCTCCGAGGAGTAGTCCATATTCCATAAGGCCTTTGGCGCTCAGCCTTCCGTGTCCTGGGTGTTTCCACTCTTTGAGCTCCTGGACCTTATTTGTCGGAAGGTGTGGGAGACTCCTGACTCCATGGAGCTTGTTCCTCGATGCCCCAAAACATTTTTGTCTCCTCCCCAAGAGAAGGAATTTTTAACAAAGGGAGTCCCAGTAGATGCTATGGTGGTGGCGGCTGCCACACAGAAGGAAGTTGCTGAGTCTTCCTCTTCGGTCCATCCTCCTAGCAAGGAGTCTAGGACTATGGACCGGTACGGGAAGTGTACCCTGTCTTCAGCTACCTTTACCTTGTGGTCACTGAATTATTTATCTCATTTCATGCGGCTCCAGAGAGTTCTCCTTAAGGAGTTAAGAGATACTCTAGCGGGCAACGTACCTGAGGCGGTGGCCCAGACTGTCAACGCTCAGCTCTCTACCCTCAACTCCATCGTTAACTCGTCCATGCGACTTATTTCGTATGTGGCCGAGGGAGCAAGTAGGGCGGCGAGCTCAGGGGTGGCCCTCAGGAGGCAAGCCTGGCTACGCCTATGTCACTTTGCGGAGGCCTTTAATTCTTCCTTCACTGATGCCCCCTTTGATGGTTCCTCCTTGTTCGAGACCAAAGTGAAAAACACCCTCACCAGGTGCGAGCAAGAGGGAAAGACCTTGTCTGCCGTAGGAGTCCGTTTTTCCCTCCCGTTAAGACCTTATCCCAAGGCTCAGCGAGGGGGAAAGATGTGGTTCAAGAAATCACAAAGGCCTTTTCCTGCTGCACAAGGTGAGATCCCCTCCCGAGGCAGGGGAGGGGGGTCGTATTCAGGGAGACGTTGCCCCAGAGGCAGAGGGGGGCCCCCGCAATTCTGGGGACCTAGATTCCTTTTGTGGTTCCCCATACTCTCATTTCTGAGGGTGTGCCTGACTGTGCTTCTCCGGAGCCAGTCAGGGGTCGAATTTCCTGGTATCTGGAAGCCTGGGTCGACATCACCCAGGACCGATGGGTATTAAGGATAATTGCCGGAGGTTACACCATCCCATTCTACTCCGCACCCCCTCCCGTCAAACAGATCCCAGACATTCCACCCAGTCAAAGGGATCAAGCAGCATCAGAGGTTTCTCAGCTGCTAGAAAAAGGAGTCATCCAACCAGTCCCCCCAGACCAGATCGGATTAGGGACTTGCTCAAGATTCTTTTTGGTGCCGAAAAGAACGGGGGACCCGAGACCCATTTTGGATCTCAGCCAACTCCATCATTACGTACGCAAGTCCAAATTCCAGATGGTCACACTACAATCGATTCTCCCATTGTTGGGAAAAGAAGTATGGATGTGCTCCATTGACCTGAAGAATGCTTACTACCACATCAAAATGGACAGAGCGTCCAGATGTCATCTACGCTTCCAGCTGGGAGCCAGGCATTTCCAGTTTCGAGCCCTGCCCTTTGGTCTCACCACAGCCCCCAAGGTGTTCACCAAGTGCATGGCAGTGGTGACGGCTCACTTGAGACGTCAAGGATTCCAGGCGTTTCCGTACCTGGACAACTGGCTCCTCTCCACCCCCCACCAAGCATCTACTTCTTCAAAACAGAGATACTACCATCAATCTAGGTCATCAGTTAGGCATTACAATAAAGTGGAAAAAATCTGCCTTGCTACCCTCACAGCATGTTTCATTTACAGGAGCAGAGTTGGACACTATTCGATTGAGGGCATTCCTACCACTGGAGAGGATCACGGGGTTGCAACAATAAGTTCGTACAATGATGCCTCTGAGACGTGTGAAGACAAGGCTAGTTCTTCAATTACTGGGGACAATGGCATCTACTATCATGATGGTCCCATTAGTGAGGTTACATATGAGAATCCTGCAATGGCTTCTATTCACCCAATGGTCATTTCAAAGACTACCGCTATCCCATCCAATCTTAATCACAGGCAAATGCAAGCAGGACCTCAGTTGGTGGCTATGCGCCAACAACTTAAATGTAGGAAAACCATTTGTACCACCCAACCCGGTAGCCACAGTGACCACGGACACCTCCCAGATAGGGGGGGGGGGGCATTATCTCGGCAGGATGGTCCAAGGCACATGGCAGGAGCACAAGATAAACTTGCACATAAATGTCCTGGAGATGAGGGCAGTGCTTTTTGCGTTGCAGGCACTTCAGGATGTCCTCCCTCTAGGGACTATTGCAATACACTCAGACATGTCAGTAGTGTGGTATCTCAACAGTCAAGGAGGAATCCGATCTTACCCCCTGTGCAGGGAGGTCATGAGAGTGTGGAATTGGGTGATAGCTTCCCAACGGTCCTTGGTGGCAACGCACATCACGGGGAAAACCAATGTGATTGTAGACAGGCTAAGCAGAGCGATCCTCATACCCTACGAGTGGTCCCTGAACTGCCAGTTGGCGGAAAGCATATTCAGCAGATGGGGTCAGCCTTGCTGCGATCTGTTTGCCAGTCCCCCTCAGTGCGAAATGCAGCAGCTACTTTTCGCTGACCCCCCCCCCCACCGGGGGAATCTCCAAGGGACGCTCTTGCGCACAGGTGGCCCTCGGGTCTACTTTATGCTTTCCCTCCGTTTCCCCTTATCTCAAGGGTGATTCAGAAAGCACTATCCTTGGGAGGCAGGTCGATTCTGATCGCCCCACACTGGCCTCGTCAAGTATGGTTCCCCTTCCTTCAGCCTTACATTGTGGATACTCCCTGGATTCTGGACCCTCGTCCGGACTTGCTGACACACATGTCGGGACAGGTCCACCCCTCCCTGGGGACCCTCCGGCTGACTGCCTATCTACTCCACTTCCATCCATAGTCAGATGGCATGATTTTTCTCCAGACGTGGTCCATATTCTTTCGTCCTCTCATAAACCGTCCACTAGGAAGATCTACTCTAGTAAGTGGAAAAGGTTCTCGATATGGGCCCAGTCCAAAGGTGTTGACCCCTACACAGCCCCCATCGATTCTGTTTTGGAATTTCTGTCGGCTTTGTTCTACCAAGGGTCTGCCTCAGCCTCAGCCACCATCAAAGTTCAGCTGGCGGCTATTTCAAATTTTCATGTAGCTTATGAACCTAGCTTAATGGCACACAGACTGTGTAAAGCATTCCTGAAAGGCACTCTTCTGCTTCGTCCCCCCTGTATCTTAACCTGTTATGCCCTGGGACCTCAATTTTGTTCTGCAGGCTCTCACTCTCCCACCCTTTGAACCTGCGGCATCCTGCGACTTAAAATTTCTTACATGGAAATCTGCCTTTTTGATAGCTATCACTTCAGCTAGACGAGTCTCAGAAATCCAGGCCCTATCAGTCAAGCCCCCGTATTTTATATTCCATAAAGATAGTTTCTCTGAGACCAAATCCGTCCTTTCTTCCCAAAGTGACTTCCTTATCTAATATTAATCAGTCCATTGAACTTCTGGTCTTCTTCCCCAATTTTTCCAACAAGGCAGAGTACCAGTTTCATCTATTGGATGTTCATAGACAAATGCGCTTTTGTCTGCATAGGACAAAAGATTGACGAAAGTCAGACCAGCTCTTTGTTTTGTTTTCAGAGAATCGCTTGGGGTCTGCAGTTTCCAAGGTCACCATCTCTAGGTGGATAACTGGTTGCATCTCCTTTATTTATCAGGCAGGGGGAAAGAGTCTGCCCTTTCCAGTCAGAGCACATTCTACAAGAGCTGTTTCCACTTCCACAGCCTTTCAGACTAGGTTATCGATGGATGATATATGTGCAGCTGCAACATGGGCTTCTCCTCACACGTTTGTCTCCCATTACAAATTGGATGTGGTGTCCAGGGGCAGATAATCTTTTGGCTCCACAGTGCTCAGGAGTATTTTCCATTGAGCCACCCAGGATGTAGGTGCTAGGGACGCTGTCCCACAGGTGAAGAATGTAGGCGAGATAGGACTACATAACATCAGTAAGTTATGTACTCACCATAACATTAGATGTATGTAGTCCATCTCACCTCACATTCTTCATTACCCTCCCACCGTCCCCCAGGCCTGGAGGATTTGGAGGAACACCATGTCCTTCTCGTATTGCAGAGTCCCTTTAGATAATTTGTTGGACCTCGTTGTTAAGGGTGTGTGTGTGTTGGGGTGATGTATACTATACTTATGTTGGCAGCAAACTAGATCTGGGGATGTGGAGCAGTGTATTGTGGGATGCCATCTTAGCCCAGCCAATCAAAGACTTTCGAGCTAGTAAATAGGCAGAGTTCAGCTCCGAACCCACAGGTGAAGAATGTGAGGCGAGATGGACTACATACATTTAACGTTATGGTGAGTACATAACTTACTGTTCTGGATGGTAACACTGCAGTTGATACTTCCCTTCTTGGTAAAAAGACAACTGGATGTGCTCTATAGACCTCAACGATGCGTACTACCACATCAAAATGGACAGATGGTCCAGGAGGTGGTTCTGCTTCCGGCTAGGAGCCAGTCACTTCAGTTTCGAGCTCTGCCCTTTGGTCTCACTACAGCAACTAGAGTGTTCACCAAATGTGCGTCAGTAGTGGCAGCTCATCTGAGATGCAAGGGAATACACATATTCCCATACCTGGATGACTGGCTCGTATTCGTCTCGACCAGTCATCAATTGATTCAGTCCAAGAGATTGTCCTTCAGCTCTGCTCTTTACTAGGCATTACAGTCAATTAAGAAAAATCTGTGCTACAGCCATCACAGTCTTTAAAATTCATAGGAGCAGAAATAGATACAACAGCTCAGATAGCAAGACTCTCTTCACACAATACAAAATCTCCGTTGGCTTGTCAACACACTCATAAAAAAAAAAATCCAAAGCCACTGCGAAACTGGTTCTACAGGTACTAGGAAAATGGCTGCTTCCATCATTCTAGTTCCTCTGGCTTGCCTCCAAATGAGAGTACTCCAATGGATGCTATTTGCTCAATGGTCTATCTTGGAACTTCCTTTGTCTCACAAGATGATCAAAAACTGCAAGAAAGACCTGCAGTGGTGGCTCCACTCGGTCAGTTTTTCAGGGCCGATCCTTAATTCCCCCTCAGCCTGGAGCCACGTTGACCATGGGTGCATGTTACTCTTCTTACACACCTAAGAGGAGCAAACAAGATCTGAGGTAATCACGGGGAGGAATTATGGGTAAAAGTATAGCCCATGAGCTTTGCGGAAGGCCTCGAGCTGGAAAATTGGCAGAGATTGATCCGACATATCGGATCCAACTCACAAGTGAAGAATAATGGACAAGATGAGCAACACAGATGGAACGTTGTGGTAAGAAAATAACATCTCTTTTTCTGTGGCTGTAAATATATCACTGGTATTTTCCAAAGGCGTTATTAGCCAGTCGTGTATTTGGGAGCAGCGTTATTGACACTTGGCTGAAAAGGATGGCTTTGGTAGAAATTGGTGTCATTTTTTTTCTTGTACCTTAGATCAACAACTTAAAGAAATATCACAGGCTACAAATTGAGAGTGCCTGTTTTCATGATTGTATAAAAGTGGGAATAGTCCCTAAAGGTCTTTAATATTGGAAGTTTCCTGTTGGCCTGTAAGCTGATTCTGATCTGCATAAGGAATTATTACAACTTTTTGACAAACAAGGATGTGAATTAATGGAAGTTGTGGCTTCGGCTAATAGCCATGAACAGGCTAGTTGTGGATATTGCCAGCTTAGACAATAGTATCACTAGTGACTTACTGTTTTCTATATATAAATGTAAATATTACAGGATTTTCAAAAAGGTTGATGCAATGGTTGAGCAAATGAAGAAAAAAAAAGGCCAATAAAATGGAAAGGAATGGGTGCGATTATAAGAAAAACAAGACTTGTCTTCTAATGTGAATAATAATTGATGTGAAGTTGTTCTATCTCACCGTTCATTCTTACAGATGGGTTCGGATCTAATCGTCTGCTGCAAATCCGCCAACTACAAAGCTCGAGGTCTTCAGACAGGTTGAGGCCAAGTCCCTATCCCATGATGCACCTTGAGTTACCTCCGATCTAGTTTGCCGCTGCAGCGGATCGGAGATTTCCTCAGCTCGGGGTAGTATTGTATTTTTCTTCTATAAATATTTCTTGTATTTTACATTATTGTAGTTCAGGTTTTCTTCATATTTTTCATTACCTTTAAATATTATGTATTACTTGGCTATCTCTAGCTCTTTATAGCATTTTAAGGCTGTTTTTTGTTAGGCCTTTACTATCTCTCTTCCCTTTCTGGTGTGCCTTTTAGGTAGAATAGAAGTAATTATAGTTGTAACAGTGTGTTATTAGTGCTAGTAGTTAGAATTTATAGAGCCCGTTTTGTTTTAGGATTAATTATGGTTTAACATAGTGGTGTACTAATTGAGATTTTTCAGTTCTTACAGTTACTCTTTTTGTCTTTAGCCCGTGTGTTTTAAGGGCTAATTACACTTCAATACTTGTGTGTGTTGACTTTAATAGGTTTTTCACCTGTATGTGTAGTTGTGAAGTTGTTCCATCTTCACTTGTGTGTAGTTTGATATTTTTATAGCAAAGTTTATTCTGTGCATTTGCATTATGGCTGATCAGGATAAGGAAAAGCAACCCAAGTCTGGGTTTAAAAAATGTTTGTGTGTACTGTCTGGCTGCTTTGAATTTGTAAGAGAGTTGCTCCATCTGACATTCTTTCAGTAGTTGTGTACTACATGACAGAAAAAGAAAGCTAATTGACAGAGGACTTTTAAAATCATCCTTCCAAGAAGCTTTGGGCGACCATGACAAAACTAGTAAATCCCCAAAATCTTCTAAGTCTTTTTTGGAGCAGAGCGCCTTAGATCCATCATCAAAAAAATTATCAACGTCTGCTCCACAGTCTTCAGAGCCGAGCATCTTTTCATTTCAGAGCTGGTCCCCAGTCTTGGAACTGGTCTCTGCAGTATTAAGTCACCGCTCCTACAAGTCTGTTCCACCCTTGATCCATTCTTCTTAGTCTTCGATAAGCCTCTCAGATTTGTATGTGGATCGTGTGGTGCAGAAGTTGTTACAGGCACCAGTGTTTGCCAAATTTATCCGATCCAACCCAAGTGGTTTCGGAACCGTAAACCGTTCCCCCATCTACTTCATTTCCTCCTTTGAGCCATACCAGTCCTTCGGAGCCAGAGGAGTTGGAACTGATGATTGTGGAGCCTTCGATGCCGACGCCTGTTTCAGTGCCTTCGGTTCCGATTACTCACTTCCTTGATGCCAGAGGAGTCTAGGAGCCGACACACTCCGGTCTGGTCTAGGGAGTATAGTCAGACCGATCTTTCGGTTCCAACTTTGCCTCTTGGGGCTTCGGCTCAGATGAGTTTGGCTCCTACCTCTACATCAGAGCCCACTGTTCTGGTGCCGAGGGAATCCTCTGTTCAGATCTGGAGATTCTCTCCCACCGGAGCAGGGATACTTTTGAGGCCATGAGAAGAGTAATGTCCCCCAGGACATCAGCAACTTCAGGACCCAACTATCTTTTCTCTAAAAGCATCTGTCTACTTCTGCCCCACAGATCCCTTTGAAGTGTAGTGACCCTGAGCCTAAGGAACCCCCACAGGGTGATCCCTGCTCTTCTGAGACCTCACCAGAAGCTCCCACTGATGAGGTTCCCAGGTAGAGAATTTGCAAGAGGAAGCATCTAGACTCCCCGCAGGAGTCTATCACATCTGACACCAACTTGGATGAATCAGAAGGATCCCCATGGTCCCCCTCTGAAGATTATCTCCCTTGCAGATATCTTGGCAATCCTAAAGCAGAGGGGTGGCTGGAAGCCCACCAACCCTACTGAGGATGTCGGTCTTCCTGAAAGCTTTTGTCTCTCGGCCCTCCACCTCCTGGGTGTGTCTGCCCTTCGATGAACTTATGGAACTGGTCTCACAAAGGGTGTGGGAGTCTCCAGACATCATGGGGCCTGTCCCTAGGAGGCCCAATAAATGTATTTCTGTCCCTCACAATAAGACCTTTCTCACAAAGGGAGTGCCTGTTGATGCCATGGTGATGGCGGAAGCCACCAAAAATGAGATGTCAGAAACTTCCTCTGTCCATCCTCCTACCAGAGACCCTAGGATCATGGATAGATATGGGAAGTGCATGTTTAGTTGAGCGACTTTTGCCATGCGTTCACTGACCTACCTCACATTTCACAAGACTGCAAAGAGACCTAAAAGAGATTGGAGATGCTCTACAGGGTACAGTAGCTGAGTGAGCTACAGACAAGGTTGTGTCCTGGTTTGCCCCTTAATTGCATAGTGAACTCTTCCATGCATCTGATTTCAAATGCAGCTGATGGAACAAGTAGGGCAGCGGGTACAGGTATTGCTCTTAGGAGATGCTCCTGAATGAGCTTATGTTCCTTTGCGGAGCCCTTTAAGTCATCTTTTGTCAGCACCCCTTTTGATGACTTATCTCTTTTTGGGCCCAAAGTTAAAGAAACTCTGACCAGGTGTGAGCAGGAAGGAAAGATAGTCTGCTGTCAGGGTCCATTTTTCCACCCCTACTAGACCCGATCCCAAAGGTCAAAAGGGAGGAAAGATGTAGTTCCAAAAAGCCCAAGGAGCCTTTCTGGACATGTGGTGAACCCCCCTCCAGAGGCAGAGGGAAGGGGCAATAATGGAAGACACCACCCTTGCGGCAGAGGGGGTCCACAAAATCAGGGTGATGGTGACCAGTTCTTTGGGAAAGCCCTACCAGCACTCCAGAAAGGAGGCCCGATTGTCCTACTCTGGAGGAGTCGGGGGTTGCTTATCTTTGTAACCAGACACCTGGCTAAAAATAAATGACAACTGGGTACAAAGCATAATTTTCAGAGGATATTTTATTCTCTTCACCACTCCTCCCCCCTTGATAAAAATCCTGGACGTTCCACCCAGTTACAGAGAACAAGCAACAATAGAGGTCCAAAGGTTGCTAGAAAAAGTCATCCAACCAGTCCCAGCAGACCAGATAGGATCCGGACCTTACTCAAGATTCTTTTTAATTCCAAAAAAGACAGGGGACTGGAGACCTATTTTGGACCTCAGCAGACTAAACAGATCTGTCAAGGAGAAGTTCAGAATGGTCAAGCTACAGTCGACACTTCCCTTCTTAGGGAAAAACAATTGGATGTGCTCGGTAGATCTCCAGGATGCATACTACCATATAAAAATGGCCAGATCATCCAGGGATCATCTGTGCTTCTGGCTGGGAGCCAGTCACTGTCAGTTTCGAGCCCTGCTCTTTGGTCTCACTGTAGCCCCCCAGTGTGTTCAGCAAATGTATGGCACTGGTCACCTCACCTGAGACGTTTGGGATTCCAGGTGTTTCCATACTTAGACGATTGGCGCCTCACTGCCACCACCAGGCATCCGCTTATATAAGCCAGGGACACCACACTTACTCTTTGCAATCACCTGGGGATTATCATAAACTCAGAAGAATCTGCCTTGTCACCATCGGAGCAGAATTGACCACCACCGCTTTAAAACTTCCATCAGAAAGGATATCAGTGCTTCATCAGCAAATTCTGTGTGTCATATCCAGAGACAAGGTGCCAGCCTCAGAAGTGATGATAGTTTTGGACGATGGCAGCTGCAATAATAGCTATTCCATTGGGTCATATGCATATGTGGATTCTACAATGGCTCCTGTTCACGCAATGGTCCTAGCAAGAACTCAGTGTCTTATCTCCTCATTCTAACAAACTCTTGCGAGAAGGATCTTCGGTGGTGGCTGACCCCTCTCCAAGTAACGATAGGTTGTTCTTTTATCCTACCCTCACCATCGACCACTGTGACCACAGACTCTTTTCTGATCAGGTGGGGGGGCATTTTCAGGGAAGAACAGCCCAAGGCATATGGACCGAACAAGACACACATCTGCATATCAATGTCCTGGAGATGAGAGCGGTACTCTTGGCGTTGCAGTACTTTCAGGACTCTTTCCCTCTAGGGCAATTGCGATTCAGACGGACAACATGTAGGTGGTATGGTATATAAACAAACAAGGAGGAACCAGGTCCTATCCCCTTTGTCGAGAGGCCCTAAGAGTGTGGCATTGGGCTACCTCCACCCAGCACTTTCTGATAGCAACGTACATCTGGGGAAATCCAGTGTGCTAGCAGACAGACTGAGCAGGGCAATCTTGTTGCCTCACGAGTGGTCCCTCAAAAAAGAAATAGCGGAAACAATATTCTACAAATGGGGCCAGCCTTGCTGCAATGTCTTTGCATCCCCCATGAACACAAAATGCACAAGCTACTTTGCCCTGATTCCCCCTCTGGGAGATTCCCCAAGGGATGCACTCGTACATGATTGGTCTCCTTTATGCATTTCCACCAATTCCCCTGATACCCAAAGTATTACAGAAAGCCAAAGTCCTGGGAAGGACCATCATTCTAATAGCCCCTCAGTGGCCTCGTCAGATTTGGTTCCCCTTCCTTCGACCTCATCTGTTGGAAGAGCCTTAGATTTTAGACCCAGTTCCGGACCTTCTGATGCACTCATTGGGGTCTCTATCCCTCCTTTCAGTCCCTAAAATTGACAGCTTGGCTGCTCCAATTCCCAACATACCCAGGTTCCCTAAGCTATCAAACGAAACGCAATATATCTTAATATCTTCTCATAAATCCTCTACTAGGAAGTTGTACCTCAGCAAATGGAAGAGATTTTCCATATGGGCTTTTCAGTATAACATTGACCCTTACCAAGCCTCTATTTCCTCTATTAGAATTTTTGACTATGCTTTTCAACAGTGGAGTGGCAGCAGCTACAATTCGTGTGCAGCTTGCTGCCATGTCTAATTTTCTTCTTGGTACTGAAGGCTTTTAACATAATGTCACACAAGCTATCCAAAGCCTTTATCAAAGGAACTTTTCACCTTCGACCACCGGTTAAATCCCCTTATACCCCCTGGAACCTGAATTTTATGCTCTCACGCATTATTCTCCCACCGTTTGAGCCAGCTTCTTCATGCAATTTGAAATTTGTCTTGGAAGACTATCTTTTTAGTAGCCATCACATCTGCTGGAAGAGTCTCAGAACTACAAGCATTGTCCATAAAACCTCCATATTTGTTTTTTCATGCTGACAGTTTCACTGCGAACAAGTCCTTCATTCTTACCTAAAGTTTGTACTGAAGCTAACCTTAACCAAACTATAGATTTACCAGTGTTTTTCCCTAAACACATCAACAATTTAGAGAATATGCTGCACAGACTTTATGTTCACAGCTCAGATTTTACCTAGATAGAACCAAAGAATTCAGAAGATCCGAACAACTTTTTGTTTTCTTTTCAGATTCTAGAAAAGGTATGCCTGTGGCAAAAACATCTCCATCAAAATGGTTATCTAATTGCATCACTTTCGCTTACTCAGCTGCCAATTTACCTCTACAACACAAAATGAAGGCTCATTCGACCAGGGCTGTGTCCACATTTTCTGCATTTTCAGCTAGGCTACCAATAGATCATACTTGTGCAGCAACTACTTGGTCAAAGCCTCAGACCTTTATCACAAATTACAAAGTCACTAGGGCCTCCAGGGACAGGGTTTCCCTTGGTTCTACTGTCCTGAGAAACATACTCCCGTGAGCAATCCAAGAAAGGTGGTGTTTGGGACACTACCCATCTGTAAGTATGAACGTCGAGATAGAACATCTTCACATAATGAAGTTATGTACTCACCATAACGTTCCATGTGAGTTGTTCATCTCACCTTCATTCTTGCTTCCCACCCTCTTACCCCCTCCAAATTCTTTCGAGGACAGAGATTCATGTTTTATCATGGTTGCTTTGTCTTTCCTGTAGTTTTTACCTTAAGTGACAGAATGGCATATGGTATTAGAAGCAGCAAACAAGATCTGAGGTAACTCAAGGTGCATCATGGGATAGGGACTTGGCCTCGAGCTGTCTGAAGACCTTGAGCTTTGTAGTTGGCCGACTCGGAGCCGACGGTCGGCTCCAAACCCATCTGTAAGAATGAAGCCGAGATGAACAACTCACATGGAACATTAAGGTGAGTACACAACTTGTTTTCAATAGTCTTACTAATTAGATTAATGAAGCAGTAGCTAATACTCCAAGTAGTTACTCTGATTCCCCTTTATGCAGCCCCTCCATGCGGGCAGTCAAAGACACAAGAATATCTCCCAGCAGTATTCAGCCTCTGCGACTTGGAACCAGTCAGTACTGTCTATCAACACCAACAAGAATATGAAAGTGAATTCATGGAGAAAGAACAATTGCAACTACGTTATAACAAATGAGACCGGGAATTTTAACATTTATAATTGTAGTTAAGTGAACTTTTTGATGTGTGTATTGATATATTTGAAAAGGGTTTTACTTCTGTGTATGTACCAAAAGCTTCAATACCCCATACTGTTATTGATTTATGTTAGGCAGTTAAATTTGGTATTTTGGTCTCAGAGGTGACGTTGTCCTCTCACATGAACAAAGAAGTTTGTTTAATCCTGCTTTGCACCCCAACTTACAGTTGAGAATGTCTATAAATATTAGTAATGTGCTGAAAAGTAGAGATAATTAAAGATATAATTTATCGATGAAACAAAATGCACTTTTCAAAAATATATACAAAGATAATGATATTTGGGTTATGAAATCCAAAGTTAGTGGCGTTCTAATTATGGATAATATTGATCACATATCTAAGATGCATAATATTTTCAACAAAAATGCTTGCAGCAGAGACGTACTGTTTGTATACCTCTGTTAGGGAGAAATCTGATGTTGCAAAAAGGTCCCTGTTTATACCAGCCTGGATTTAATATATCTGTAGTTTAACATATAGTATTGATGCTAAAAGCATTGAAAATACTATTATAGAAATTGGATGTATTGCTGGGAAAGAAATATTAAGAAGTTAGTTGAACTAAGAGTAAGGCTTTGAATATCAACAGACCTGGTATGTTTAAATGCAGTAGATATAGTCAATGTGCTTGCATTTTAAAAGGCATGATCACTCTGAGGTGACAGGGGACACTACAGCTGTTTTACTACAGAGGTTCTATATGCTGCTAAATGTAAAAAAAAAAAAAAAAAAAAGGCATTCTGCATAGGTAAAGCTATAAGAAGTGTCAGTGAATATATGAACATACTAATGACATTAATAAGGAAAGTAATGCAAATGCTTTATTTAAATACATCAAAGAAAATCACAATCAGTATGCATTACTGAGACAATGTTAAAGAACCTGCGGGGCAGATTCTGGGAGGAATACATGGAAGAGAACACTGTTAGCAGTTAAAGGCAGATATTTCGGGGTTCACTGATTCTTTCTGTCTTTAACAAGTGTTATGAATCTGAGACACTCTAGGTTATGCTTTGTTTTATTTGATTTTTGTTTGCATATGTGATGCAGGTTTACACGAGTTTAACATTTTATTTGTTTAACATTTGTTTACCGGGAAAGTCAGACTTGGAACGAAGCCAATTTTCAGCAGAGGCCCCAGAAGAAAAGCTCCAGATTGCCTCTTTGTAATGTGGGAGGAAACTGGAGCACTTGGAGGAAACCCACACAAACGCAGGGAGGACATGCAGACTCTGCACAGAAGGCACTCCAGACAAGAATTGAACTGGAGAACCTCTTGCTGTGAGGCGATAACGCTACCACTGCGCCATCCAAATTTTCCATATTATTTTTTTATTCGTTGATTCATCACTTCAGAAGGTTTTAGCCAATGGCCGTAGGTTTTATTGCGATTTTCAGTTTTGTTATAAATGAGATATTGGTAATATTTGCTTTGACGTCCCAGAATTTTGGGTGAATGAAAGTGCTTAATGTTTATAAAACAATTGCATTAGCTTTTATCATCCTGGTTGCTTCCTTTGGGTTCACAGCTTGATTTATTGGACATTGTTTTCTGTTTTAATTAAATGAAACCATTAATATAAAATATTCCTTAATGTGAAGGAAGCTGGCAGGGAAATGGCTAATTTTAAAGAATTTGTATATGACTTGCATAAAGTGGTTTCATGTGATTGTCATGCAAAGGAGTAAAAAATTACAGATGTGAGCTGGTGTATGTTTTTAATTGTAATGATGTCCATGTGTAGAACAATGGATGAAAGTGCTAAATTTTTAGTTTTTTACTTAAGTTACATTTTAAGGCATTTATTTGCTTAACTGTAATGCAGAAAGATGTTCTAGACAAACTGAGTTCAAGTCACCTTAGGTGCTTGTTACTTTAGTTGCCTTTAAAATTGGTTACAAATGTCTTCCTTGGGCAGTAGTAGTTAAGCAGTACTTCAGCAGTACCAATGACCACCTCTAGAACAGACCAGTGGGTGTGAATAATTTGTATGCTGCACTTTCTCAACCTTTTAGTACTATATCTTGTCATTTTTAATTTCTCCAAGTCTTTTGGTTTTTTAATACCATGACTGGAATGGACCCCATTCTTAAGTCAACGTGCAATTAAAGTTCATGAAATTAGTATTGTTTCACTCTGTCAGCCAAAAGTGCTGTTCGCAGCATCTGCAATGTACCCGGCAATGACTCCTCTTGCAATTCGTATGGTGTTACATGAATTGGTAACGCATCTAAATACGATTGTAAATTCTTTTTTTTATAAGACCCGTTGATCCTGCTACTATTGGAACTGTCTGGGTATTTTTCTTCCACATGGCTCTTGTTTCTGCCTGCAGATCCAGGTATTTTATGACTTTGTCTCTCTCTGTATGCAAAACACTGTAGTCACTGGGTGTGGCGATTTCAGTGATCAATGCTACTTTTGTCTTTTCTTGGACCACTATATCCAGTTTTCCAGCATCTATCTTTTGAACTGTTGGTATTGGGTGATCCCATGTGATATAAACATAATTTTCTATGATTTTGTGGCTCATGTTTCCAGTGTTTTTCAGCAACTTCGATATCATAATGTTTGCACAATCTCCAGTGTAACATTCTCGCCACATTATTATGCCTTTCAGTATACAGTCCTCTGCCATTAGTGCGTCGCAACCAGCAACAATGTATGTGACTGTTTCCAGTTCAGTTATACAAAACCTACATATGTCTGTTTCTCTCACATGTTCAATGGACTTTGTAAACCAGCGTGTATGTAGCCCACTATCTTGGGCTGCCAATATTAACTTTTCATTTCTTGGTTTGAATTAGCCTCTCAACCATTCCTGTATTTGTTCTTGATCAACATGAAGCTCTTCCAGACTTTTTCTATACTTGTAACTATATGTTTTTTCCACATTTCTTGCCTTCTCATCTGGTCCTTCACCTTGTATTCTTTCTTTTGTTTTTTTGGCACATTCAGTTACTGCCTGGTTTTTATCCACTTCTGGTTTGATTTCCATTCCTGCTTTTGACGTCTATATGCTTCTGCTAAATTAAGCAAAGACATCATCTTCGATTTATTCTCATGTTTCAAAACTTTCACTACATTTGGATCTTGAGGTCAGTAGAGAGTCCCACAATTGCAGATCTATACATGTAATCAATTTTATGAATACCCATCCCTCCTTTGGAACGGAGAATATATACTCTTGGCATATATAAATAATTTGGTGAACATGAAGCATCCTTTTTGTTTTAATATCCAATCTATCCAACACTTTTTGGGACCAGTCAATCACTCCAAAACTAAGTTAAGACAGGAAGACCAAATTGATAGCTTGGATCTTGTTCCTGGATGTCAATGCTGTTCTCAGGATTAATTTAAGTCTTCTAAAGTACTCCTTACTTAGTTTTGTTTGCATTTGTTTGTTTTGTTGCTGATCCTTCATCAATTCCTAAGTATTTATACACTCCCTCTTACTCAAGTTCTTTTAAATCACATTCTTGTCCCAAACTGATGTTTTCCTGGTGCTGCAGTTTTCCTTTTTTAAAGGTTGCTTTTGCACATTTATCAAGACCAAATGACATTCCAATATCATCTGAAAAAGTTTTGACAACCTGTAGCTGTGCTTTAATTTCCTCATCTGATAAGCTGTACAGTTTTAAATAATCGACAGAGAGAAGATAAGTCATTGGACAGTTTTTTCTAGGAGCCAAATTGCAGCCATGGCTTAAGCCATTAAGTAAACAGCTTAATGGATTAATAGCAAGGCAGAGTAGCAATGGTGACAGAGTCACCCTGGGATTGATTTATTTATTTTACATTTGTTGACCGGGCTAGTCTAACTAGATATATGTCCATTTTCAGTAGAGGCCCGGGGAGAAAAGCTCCAAGCACTAGCAGTGACAAAATACAATATATAGTAATTAGTCAAGTAAGTTAACAGTACATTGGCTGTGTTGGCAAGAACAAAAATAGTAATAAGTCATTTAGTAGGTTGAAGTTAATATCCAATAACAGAGAGATGAACAAATACATTAATATCTAATTATTTTTTTTTAATATATAGATTACAAAGTAAGCATCAAAGAATAGTATGGAAGAGAAGTGTAGAGAGAGCAAGAAGGGGAATAAGATGTCAGTCAGTGTTAGAGCATGGACAAAGCCAGTGAGATTTAAGATGTTCTTTAAGATGTTTTTTAAATTGGAAAGTTGAAGCAAGGGTGGATAGTTCAGTAGGAAGCTGGTTCCAATTTTTACCTACTGTGTTTGAGAAAAGAGTCCCCAGCTTTGTTTTTTTGACTTAGTAGTGGCAACAAAGAGCTTATTAGTTGAGCGTAGTGTTTCAAGATATTTGTATGGTGTGATCAGATTAGTGAGGATAGGGGTATTGTTAGGGTGATAAAGGATCTTTTGGGTGATAACTAGTTGTTGACAAAGTAGTTGATTTTGCAGTTCTAGCCATCCCAGTTGTTTAAGGGCGAGACAGTGATGAGTTCTAAATAGGGTACCAGTGGCAAATCTGGCTTTATTATTATAACTGGTGGAAAGTTTGGTAAGGTTGTTCTTAGACTGGTATATATCGCAGAAGCGTAGAACAGGGTGGAGATTAGGTGGGTCTGGGCAATCGTCATTCTGGCTGATGGGGTGAAGAAGGGTTTAATTCTGTAAAGGGTGCCTAGTTTTTTGTTAACAGACTTTATTGTAGAATTAATGTGGTCATCGTAGCTAAGGTGGTTATCAATTGTTCCTAGTAGACTGGTTGTAATCAGGCGTTATGTTAGTACCATTGTTTGAGGTTATTGTGAAGTACAGTTGAGGTGATTTTAGAGTTGGAGCAAAGAGCAATAATTTTGTTTTTTGGGGTTCAGGAGGAGGCAGTGTTATGTGAACCAATTTTCAACACTGTTGAATACAGTTTGAGTGCGAGATTGGAGAGAGGCTATGGTCTTGGCTGAACAAATTAAATAGTCATCTGCATATTGTATGCAGGTGGCTTGAGGAATTTGGGTATGAAGATCATTAATAAATAAAGAAAAGAGTAGGGGTCCTAAGATGGAGCCTTGGGGAACTCCAATATTCACTGGGAGGGATGTGTAAAGATTATTATCCCAAAGTACTGCTTGCTGTCTGTTTTCCAGGTAGGACTTAAACCATTGTAATGCATGTGGGTCAAGTGAGTGGGCTTTTAGTATGTCTAGAAGTATGTTGTGGTTTACCATATCAAAAGGGTTTTGAAAGGTCAATAAATAGTGCAGAGGAGAAAGTGTTATTGTTACGGAGTCAGAAAAGGACAACAGGGCAGTGGTTGTGCTATGGAATGGCCTGAAGCCATGTTGGCAGTTGGCAAGTAGGGTATTTTGGAGAAGGTGGTCAAGTAGTTGCCTGTGAATGCATTTCTCCATTATCTTAGCTATTGGAGAGAGTAAGGCAATAGGCCGAAAGTTGGTGAGCTCAGTAGATGACCCACCATTATGTAATGGGATGATGTGGGATACTTTCCATATGGCAGGAATCTTGCTTTCTAAAATAGTTCTATTGATAAGGATGGAGATGGGGAAGGCTAGGGCTTTTGCTGCAATATGCAGGTATTCAGCTGGCAGACATCAGATGGGGGTGCAAGGTTTTAGTTTTTGGAGGAGATTACAGATTAGGGATATAGTTACAGGTTGTATTTGAAAGGTGGGAGAAGGAGTCCTAGTGGAATTTAATGGCCAAGTGGTCATTGGTGGCAGAGTAGTGGCTAGGGTTTAAATGGCTTCAGTAAAGTAGGTATTAAAGGCGTCTGGAATCTGGTTGGAGTTATTATGGTTGAATCCTGCTCGGGCAGGAGTGTCCTGGCTGAAGAAGTTTGTTTATACTTGACCAGATACTCTTTTTGTCTCTAAAAATAGCTTTCTTGGTGACATTTCTCAACTGTTTAAAGTAAAGATGATCTAATGGACATTTGGAGGCTCTCCATTTTGCCCAGATTTTATTTCTAAGGAGGATGTTTTGCCTAGTTTTTGTGAGCCAGGGGGCAATTTTGGTTTTAATACGTTAAGAGCAATAGGGGGTGTGGCATTCTAGGATTTGAAGAAATTTAGTGTTAAAATAGGTTACTGCTTCATCAAGTTGAAGATGAGACATTGGTGACCAGTCACATGCTTTCAGTTCATTTCGGAAGCTGTCTGGATTAAAAAACTTTTTGAAGTGAGAGGTTTTAAAGTTGTTACTAGTTGGGATATGGACTCTTTGTTTAATAAAGTAGGTTAGCATGTGATCACTGATATAGTCCGGAAGGGTTCCTGGTTTGTAGGTATCAAGGTGGCTGTTGATAAGGATCCAGTCTAGGGTGGTTGCTTTACTGCTTGGCTTATGGATTCTAGTTGGAGTGGTTATAATTTGTGAGAATCCATAAAGATTTATGTGGTTAGTTGGATTAGGGGAACTGCAGGTAACTCAGTCTATATTAAAGTCTCCTAATACTATGGTCTCCTGAGGTAGATGGGTAGAGGTAACTAAGTATGTTTTCAAGAGTATTGGTATTATTTCCATGGTGAGATATGTGCAAATTAGATAGATTTGGAGTTGTTCATTTGAAGTTTGGCAATAAGGGTTTCTGAATTGGTGTCTGGAGGTAGGAGTATATTGAAGGGTAATACTTGGAGTTTAGATTTGTACAAAATGGCTATACCTCCACCCTTTTTGGTTTTATGGTCACATCTTAGGATGTTATAACCAGGAAGAGTAATCTCCTGGTCCAAAGTTGAGGGCTTTAGCCATGTCTCTGTAATGCAGAGAATATCAAATGAGTGAACATCTAAGAGTGCATGTAGGTGGGTTATTTTATTGTTTATGCTATGAATGTTAAGGTGAGCTATGAGGAGGGAGTTAGGTGATTTAGATAAGGTAGTGACAACAGGCACTGTTTGGTTTTGTAGGTTATTGGCATCATCAGTAATAGGACCAGGGTTTGGGTGAATATCACCATCTAATAGGGGGTATAGATGAGGATATTTTGTCATAATTATGTGAGGTTTTTTCATAAGGGAGTAAGTAAGTAAGATGGGTAGCTCTATGATATTTTGGTAATATGTAGCTAGAGGTGGAGGTTACATTACTGTAGTTGAGGGGGTAGAAGAAAGAAGATGGTAGTGTTTGGTAGTGGTGGTGGTGTTCAGGAAGAGAAGAATGTTCGAAGTAGATTAGTGTATGGTATAGTAAGAGAAGCAAGAGTTTTGTAGTCATGAGTAGGATGTGAGTATAGATTTGTGTGTTGGGGCCATAGGGATGTGTAGATAAGTGGTGAGGGTAGGTTGTTGGAGGGAGTGTTGCAAGTAAAAGGAGAGAGTGTTATAAGAGGTTGAATAGGGATGAAGTGTCTAATTATGGAAAACAAATTGGTTGTAAGAGAGTGTTATAAATCAAATTTTTAGAACAGGATGAGATGTAGGGAGGTGAGGGAGTAGGACAAAGTTTGAAAGAGAGTGCTATAGAAAAGAATTAGTACAGGATGAGGTGTAGGGATGAGAGGGAGTAGGCCAAGGAAGGTAATTAGTTTAATGAGTTGTAAATTAGAGGGTGTGGTTAAGTTAAGGAGTAAAGAGGTAGGTTGATAATGGGAGGGGGGAGTGGTTATAGTGGTATATGGTTAGGACCATTGGGGTGGGTGGGAATTGGGGGTAGGGAGCGGGGCAGACCCAGAGGAAGGTACTAGCAGGGAGAAAAACAATAAGTAGAGAAGACGGTAAGACCAAGGGAAGGTAAGAAAAAAGGCAGTGGTAGTGAGAGAAGGAAAGGAAAAATTAAAAGGCAGAGGGTACTGTAAGGGCTTGTATAGGGCTAGAGAAGAAGAGGAAGAGGGGTAGATACTAGTGTTATAAGGCTATAGTAAGTGGAAGGTAGAGCAGTAAGAGTGAATTGGAGTAAAATAGTTTAATAATGAAAAGAAAGTAGAGAAGTGAGTGAAATTAGAAGTGTCATGGCAGTAGAACAAATATCCCCCTTTTGAATTTTTATCCCTGGGATAATCTGTCCTTTATCATGGCTTAATTGCAAAGTGGTCTGCCATTGTTTCATGGTTACTGTAATGTAATCAATCAGTGTAGGGTGTATTTTATACTTTTTTAAGCAGTCTTTTATTCATGAATGTGGAATATCAAATGTTTTTTTTTATAGTCAATCCATGCCATACCGATTCGTCCCCTTTTTACAGTTCTCCACAAATGATCCTTTGTTCCATATGACTTTCTTTTATTGCCCTTTTGTTCTACTGCCATAATTGAGTTTTCTTCTAAATGACTATAAACTCTGTTGGTGTCAATTCCAGTGTATAGTTTATATGTTGTCTGAAGACAAGTTATTGGTCTGTAATTTTTAGGGTAGCTTGCAGGTTCACTTTTTCCTGTTAACCAGTGCAGTGTCTGTTCAGGGTACACACACAAATACTTCTTACTCATGGCTAAATCCTCATGCAGAGATGTTAATACTTTCAGTCAAAAGTTAGGTTCCGCATCTGGGCCTGGAGTTTTCCAGTTAGAGGCTTTTCTTAATTTTGTTTGTGTCTCTGGCTGTTTCTTCATCCCTTTTCATACCCTGTACCTTTAACCCTCTTATTCTTTTACTTCTATCCATTAGCATCTTATATTCCACAGGATCTTCATAGATACTTCTCCAGAATGTATCTGATCTTCTTTTGGTGGTCTTTCAATTCCTTTTACCCTATTTCCCAATTCTCTGTAAATTTTTTTGGATCAACAATAAATTGCTTATTTTGTACTTTTCCTTTATTTATCTTCGTATCTTCTAAGCCTTTCTGCCTGTGCTGAAATTTTTAGTTTGTGATATACATGGTAGATCCTAGTCTGTTCTAATACTGCACATTGCTTTTTATCACATCTATCTTTCTTAGTATTCTTGTTGATCTGTTCCCTCTTCTATAGTTTTTTAACAGTGACACCTGTGTCTTAGCTGCTTTATAGTTTTCTCCATTCAATATTTCCATGATGGTATTCGCTTTCGCCCCTTTCTTCCCCTCGCTACCCTGTGTTCCTGTGGTAGAACTTTTATCAGCTATTAAGTTAGCACCACAGTAATATATTTTGTCTACTTCTGTTATATCGCATGGATCTCATGGACAGTCCTAATTACTACGTTCATTTGTTTTGTCAAACTTTTGGGGTTTTATTAACCTGCTGCAGTCTATTTCATTCATTGATCTTGATATATCTGTCTATTAAATCAAGCAACTCTTCTCTTAACTCTCTTCCAAACCGAGGGCACATCCCTTATTTTCTCTTTCCTGCGGACATTCTATAGAAGATTCTATAGCATCTTCCTGGGGCACGTTCTCCAACTTCATCCTGTGCCATCCGTTGCTCTATCGTATGGGAACTCACTGGCCTGTCACTCCTCAACATTAACTGCATCAGAGTTTCCACAGTTTCCTGTTCCTTCCTTTGTTCCCATGTCCATATTTCTTTTTTATATTTTTAAATATCTCTAGGTTTTGTTTATATTTTCACACTTCCTCAGATGTTTTTTCCAAACAGATCAGAGTTTCTTGATCTATATACTGTTTTTCAAAAATCTGTTGCATTAATGAACACAAATTTATATTTGAAGCTTCTGACAGTTTTTCGTGCGGAAGTATTGTTTTTTCCTCTAATTTCTCTCGCAATCATTTTGTATAGCTTGTGTCTGGAAATTCTGGGCTTTTTACATAATAGTAGCATTACATAATTTCTTTCTTATCCTCAGTAGTCCACTCTGTCATTTTTATGGCTCTTCTTTGGCCAATCAATTTTTGTGATTTTTGTAGACGGCTACTTCCTTCTACAATAGGGGGGGCCATCTTCCCCCTGTGCCTGGCCTAGCCGCATTGTAGGACTGTTTCTGTATTTTAAGGATTCTACACTCATTTTTTTTCCAGTCTTAGCACCATGCGCTTACCAGGATTGGGCACTTTTTTATCCTGGGTCTTGTGCACTCAGCTATTTTTTTTTGTTTTTGACTTCTGTCCATATCTGCTATATAAATACAGTCTATATATCAGTGTCGCCTTGGTGAGATTTTGTGAAAAACAGGGTTCACCTCGCGAAGGTACTCTCCAAGACTTGAGGACGAATTCAATTTCAGAACTACTACTCCTCTCCTTTGCTTGCTGACTTTTCATCTCTCCATTAGGTCCTTTAGGATTAGGACTCATGTCTGTCCATATGTCTTTCCATATCACGTTGCAATGTTATTTACTAAAAGAATTCTCTGCCATGGGTAACCCAACATCCAGCCAGTATACCAAAGCCTTAGGATGTTATAGACATTGTATGTTAACGTGTATGCCGTATGCCTTGAGCGGAGAGTATAAAGGTAAAATACAGACGTACATACTCGGAGCAACTTTGCCACCAGTCCGAATGCCATCATTGATAGTCTGTCTGAACACTCTTGTGCTGATTACTGAGCCATGTTTCAGGTAAGTGCCCTGTTGGGGTTTCTTTTCTTCCTTTTTTAATTTGTGAGTTTGCATGTCATCCAGAAATGAAAAATGTCAGTGTGGAAGGCAAATTCCCCAGAAGGATCATCACAAGCATTGTCTGTATTCTGTTTTGGTGTCTCTCACGAACAAAGAAGTGTTCTATCTGCCAAGTGTTTGTCCCAAAGACCCTACATAGTCATCTTCTCATCTATTTATGTGGAGCCAGTATCTTAAATTGTATGCGCACAATGCTGTGGAATCTTCCTGTCTGAAGGTCAGTGGTCTGCCAAGAAAAAAGGACAAAAGAATTGGGTCTGATTTGGCTGCTGTCCTGCCTTCCCTGGATGTCTCTCTCGAGACTGATGAAGGCCGAGAGGATCACCTGGTTGTTGCATCTGATTCCTCTACTGTGACCGATTGAGGCTGGCATGGATCTGACTTGTATGTTTGCAGAGGCTCTGCAGCCATCCACTCCGGATGTTGAGGGGTAACCTTGGCTGTTTATTTTAGAAAGACAAAGGGGGATTCTGCAGATACTTGTTCAGGAGGAGATTTCTGCTACCTTAATTGAAGGTAGGCAAGAGTCTGAACCTTCTAGGGTGTTTAGGGCAGATGTCCTTCAAAAGAAGAAACAAAGAAAAACAGGCACATTTCCCCTTGTCAAAAAATCCCCAGTGTGAATGGCATGATTTTCCCCAGGGGTTATTTAGTGCAGTGATGACTTTGAAGCCTTCCCAAGGGGTTTCTGTACCTGCTCCACCCTTGGTCCTGTACCCCACTAAAAAGGCCCGGAGAACAGGACTCCTCTGATGAATAATTGGATTCTGCGGAAGAGTCTTTGGAGTATTCCTGTCTGATTTCTTCTCCATTAGATTATGGCTCTGAGGAGAAAGACTCTGTTAGCCCAGACTCTTCCCTTTGAAGAACTTTTCTTTGGCGATTCTATTTATCATATGATGGGATTTTTTTAAATAGGACTGTTTTCAGGTTTGTCATTCAAAAGAGGTATTATGAGCTCCTCCAGATGGAGTCTCCCAAGCCTTCTGCTTTCCCTCCTGTCTTTGCTGCACTTTTTAGTTAACTTTTCAGTGGCGTCTGTGGCCCTGGATTTGCAATCTCAAGCCTCTAAGAAACCTGACAGATTTTACAAGGTGCCTGATGAGTGTAAGTTTCTCTACATATGTCCTATTGTCAATCTGTTCTGGCAAACCCTCTAAAATTTTGCCTTCAACTAAACTACTTCAAACAAGGACAAGTATGGCTATGGAATGGCTGGGAAAGAAAGTATGTACTGCTACCACCATGGCCTTTCAGGATATTAATTACCAGACCCATGTGACCACGTATGTTTCAGCTCTTTCTCAGACTTTCCAGGCTATCCTATACCTTCCTGATTCTGAAGGGAAGGCCTATGCTGGGCTGTACTTCTCAAGTAACCCACAATTCTGTTAAATGTAGTTATGATGCAGCTGATGCCTCCTCTGGAACTGCTGCTTTTGTTTCTGTTTTGAGATATTGCTGTTTGCTTCATCTCCAGCCTTTGCCTGATTTATATTAAGGCTAAAATGTTGTTGGATGCTTCTCTTGATAATAAGCACTTGTTTGGTTCAGCAGCTGAGCTTTTTCAGTCTCTGCAGGATAAGAGTAAGACCTTGAAGGAATTGAAGCATATTTGTTTCTCCTATTCCTAAGTTCTAGGAATTATCTGCTTTTGATCGCAGACAGCCTCACCCCCCTAAATGTAAGAAGGGTTCTAGACAGGTTCCTCCTGCTAAGTCTACCCAGACTCCCACTTCTAAAAAACCTCCTTTTCAAGACACAAGCCAGGTTCTGTCTGACTATTTGGGTTCTCCTTTCTTGAGCCAGGTTCCCTTATCCCTTTTCCTGTCCCTTCCAGTTGATTAAGGGTCACTTAAGACACATAGGTTCTGTCCATCATCCATCAGGGATACTTCATGGTATGCAGATCCCTTCCTCCGTTTTCTGGGCATCCCTTGACCTCCTCAGGGACAGCTTCCTTTCTTCCCAGAACTACTTCAGGGCTTTCTGTTACAAGGCACCATTCAAGCTGTGCCTCCTTCCTAGGAGGGGAAGGGGTTTTATTCCAGAATGTTTCTGGTTCCCAGGAAAGAAGGCACCTGGAGACCCATTCTGGATTTCTCAGTTCAGCACCTATCTGAAGATCCCTTCCTTTCAGCTATTGGCTCTTCAGGCTCTGTTTCCACTTATTCCCCAGGCTTTTCTAGTCTTCCTACATCTTAAGGATGCTTACCTTCACATCCCAATGTATCCCCTTTTCAGGAAGTTTTTTCAGTTCTCTGTTTCTTCCTTGCATTTTTAGTTCTTTGTTTTGCCCTTTGGTCTTTTTACTGCTACAAGGGTTTACACTAAATGCCTCTTTCCTGTGATTGCTTTTTGTAGGATGAGTAGGTTGCAGATCTTTCCTTATCTGGACAACCTACTCATTCAGGCTTCTTCCCCAGAGATGTTGCTTCAGCACATCCCCTGTACTATTTGTCTCTTACAAAGCCTGGGGTTTACAATAAACTATAGAAATCAGTCCTGGTTTCTTTTCAGGAATCAGGGCCATTAGCCTAGTAACTTCCTATGATCCTATGCAGTTCTCAGGTATAGGCTCCAGACCATCCTTATGCTGACTTCCTTGCCTCCTACTAAAGCTCTTTCTCTAGTCATCATCATTTTTCATTCCCTTCTTTGGATTTCAGTTATAGCCAGGGAGTTCCTAAGGGTACCAGGATTCATGGCTTCCACCATTCGTATGCTTACCTCTTGCCAAGCTTCATATGAGAACTACAGTGGATCCTAAATTCAGTTTAGCCCCAACACTGTCATCCTCTGGATTTTTTAGTCCTTTTTCCATACCTCACGTTTGAGCTTCAGTGGTGGATTCATCAGCAGTTTTTCAACCAGGGACTTCCTTTTCGGCTCCTAGTTCCCTCTCAGGAAGTTTTTCAGATGCCTCAGACATAGGATAGGGAGCCTCTTTCGGTTTCCTCAAGGTCCAGGGTCTCTTGCCTCCTCATCAGCAATCAGATGACATCAATATCAAGGAGATGAAAGCTGTCCTTTTTGCCCTTCAAACCTTTTATTACCTTTTTCTTCCAGGGCTTCTCAAAATCTTTACAGACTGTAACCTAGTGATGTGACACATCAACAAGCAAGGGGTGACGCAGTACTACCTTCTTTGCAGGCTAGCTCTTCAAGTTTGATATCTAGCTGCTAGTATGTGACTCTTCAGGCTGTATAGATTCCTTCAGAGTAAAACAGTGGTAAACCCGGAGCAGGTCCTAACCATGGGCACATACATGAATGGATGTTTCACACAGATGTGTCTGGACGCAATCTGTCAGTGGGTTATTCCTCAAGTAGATTTTTTGCCTCCCCTTTGAACAGAAAACTTATTTCTTTTTGCATCAAGAGTCCCAAGTCCTTTGGCTTTGGAAGGTGGATGCCCTATCCCTTTCTTGGAAGGGGATGTTTGTCTATGCCTTCCCTCCCCTTACTCTAACTCTGAGAGTCCTGCTCAGGATAGAGTACGACTCCCCCAAAATATTGATGGTGACTCCCTTTTTTGTCCAGAAAGCACTGGTTCCCTCTTCTGCATCTCACTAAGGGCAATCACCACAAGTCGTAGGATGGACCTAATTGCACAATACAAGGGGATCTCTCATCCATCCTCACTTGTCCACCCCTCAACTAACATTGTGGGTGACAGGGTTTTGATCTGTTTTGGGCACCTCTTTTCTAATGACGTGTTTTAGAGTTATGCATGATGCCAGGAAACCCACTACCAGAAAATCCTGCATGTTCAAATAGAAGAGATTGTCTGTCTGTCTTGTTTTGCTTGCAACAAGGATCCGCTTTCTGGGGAGATCCCTCTGGTTCTCTTACTCATGTGACTTGCTCCATGCTGGGTTAGTATATTCTTCTGTTAAAGCTTATCTTTCAGCTATTTCTGCTTGTGTGCCATTAATTTCTCCTCTGGCCTCTAGGTTTGAGGTCAAGCAATTTTTAAAGGAGTCCTTCATATCAGACTTCGCAGGAAGACTATTCCACCCTCCTTGGGCTTTAATTTTGTTTTTGAAAAATTGACTCTGGCATCTTGAGCCTGCAACTTCAGCTTCCTTACAGTATTGTAAGTTGTTTGGCCATTACTTCAGCTAAGAGTGTGTCTGAACTTCAGGCTGATGTCCTTCAAGAATGCAACTGCAGTCCTTACATATGGGTTGTCCTGCCTCAGGCAGCCCTCGGTCGGCCGGATTCCAAAGTCTGGGTCCGACGTCGGCTGATGTCGCCTCCTCCCCGACGTCAGAGCGGCTGAGGTATAAAAGCATCAGCCGACGCCATCTTCCTCAGTCTCTCTTGCCGTGCGGTGCCTGAAGCAGAAGCAGTTCGCAAGTGCCGGTCGGTCAGCTCCTGTGTTTTACGTATCCGAAGTCATCAAAAAAGCTAAGTACCCCATTGGGGATCTTTTTCTTGCCTCAGCCGATGTCAGAAAAAACTGAAAAAGTTAATAACTGTTTGTCTTGTGGTAAACAAATACCTCATAAGGACTTCCATTCTTACTGCCTCCCCTGCCTTGGCCCAGACCACAACGTCTCGGCCTGTGCTGCCTGTGCTTGCTTCAATAAGCGCACCCTCAGGCGCCGGGCAGAGTTTGCTGAAGACTTTTTTGGTGATAAATTCTCTTATACCATGCCGTCGGAACAACCGACACCTCATATTTCTAAAAAACGGAAGGACCGGTTCCGACATCCTCGGCCCGCGACTTCCACTGACACCACGCCAAAAATTACCGCGAGTGCATCGGTCTCTTCTGAGGCGGTTGTTCCACCCCTCAGGACCGACGACACCGCTTTACCGATCACTCCTGCACCGGAGCCTGTGCCGGTGCCGGTGGTTGATTTTCCTCCAGAAACGGAAGCCCAAGATTTACCTGAGACCATACCAGTGGACAAGGTTACTCCAGCATGTGGGGCAGCTAGGCCCCCTATGTCTATGTCTATCAAGGCCTACACACATGCTAAGGCTGCTAGCCAGGCTAAGTCTCACCCTCCTAAAGCTTTGCCTCAGCCCACTACTGATAAACAAATCATGTCTTAAGCTGCAGATTTAATTTCTTTAATCAGAGGCTCCCAGGCCCATCCTGACAGAGGATCTCAGCCACCTTCTGACAAAAGGCCCAGGGTTGAGCATACAGACACCCTTTCTTCAGATGAAGCCTGTGGTGACTCTGATCACTCAGATACCCAGGAAGAGTCCTTCCAGGCCTACGAGGATTCAGATGCGGAGGATTCTATCCCCTCAGCCTCTCCTCCTGAGGATATTTCTTTTGGGGAAATTCTCCACTCCATGAGAGAGCACTTTCAGTGGCAAGGCCAGGAATTCTCTGATTCCAGGAAACTGCTTCGTACCTTCCTTAAGCTTCCCCAACACAGGCCTTTAGCTATCCCTCCCGTGCTAGATGTACTGGACGATGTGTACTCAGATTCGAGTGCCTCTCCTGATTCTCTCCCCCCTGCTCCTGTCAAGCCAGACAGATACTACAGGGTTCCTGAAACTCACAAACATTTCTTTAAGGCCCATGCTGTTGATCTAGAAACAATTTCCCAGGGGCCCAAAGGGGTGGCAACATCCACGGCCAAGAATCCTTTGCCCTCAGACAGGGAAGCTAGGTCCCTGGAGAGGTGGGGCAAAAAAGTTTATACCTCAACCACACTTGCCATGAGAGCCCTCAATTGCCTTTTTCATATGTTTCAGTATCAGGATTTCTTGATGGATGATTTGCAGAAAAAGTTAGCCTCTCCTGAGCCTTTAGATAGAAAGGCCTTGCAGGATGTGGTTCACAACACACAGCAGGTTAGCAATCATTTTCTTCAGTGTGGATATGATGCATTGGAAGCTTCATGTAGGGCAGCTATGACAGGGGCCATCATACGTAGACATGCATGGTTAAAAGAACAGCGATTACCAGATCATGTTAAAGCAAAGCTTCTAGATGCACCTCTGGAAAAACACAAGCTATTTGGTGCTAATGCTCAGGATGTGTTGAAATCAATTGAGGAAAAGGCTAAATCAGTGCAAACAGTCAAGGATTTCCTCCAGGTTCAGCCACCTAGGTTCAGCAGGAATTGGCCTAAGAACTGGTCCTTTCCGGACACTGACAAGTTTCAAAGGGGAAAAAACAGGCGTGCCCGAGGAAGAGGGCAATACAGAGGCTCCTACAGGGGACGCCAATGGCAACCGACTAATCAGAGAGGTGGCGCAGGGACTTCCCCTGCTCCACAGGGACAATCACAATGACTTGCCTTTGACACCACCGACCAAGGCTCAAAGAGAAGCACCTTTAGGCGGAAAATTATCCTTATTTTCAAAAAATTGGCACATTTTAACAAAGGACAAATGGATTCTGGACATAATAGACCAAGGCTACAGGTTCCACTTCCATACTTTACCAACAAGACAAGGCATGCCAAACCTGCCACAAAATCAAAGGGCAGAGGCATTCGAACAAGTTTCAAAGCTGAAACAAATCAAAGCAATAGAAAAGGTTCCTCCTCAGGAACAAGGCCAGGGGTTTTACTCAAGACTGTTCCTTGTTCCAAGAAAAGAAAAGCAATGGAGACCAATACTGGACTTGTCCGCTCTAAACACTTTTCTCACTGTACCAAAATTCAAAATGCTGACGCTACAGCAACTCTTTCCCATGCTGGGCAAGGGGTCTTGGCTGGTTACTCTGGACCTCAAGGAGGCATACCTGCATGTCCCAATCAGACACAGTTGCAGAAGATACCTCAGATTTCTTGCAGGGTCAGAGCATTATCAATTCTCAGCATTGCCTTTTGGCTTATCTACTGCGCCCAGAGTATTCACGAAATGCCTGGCATCAGTAATTGCACACTGCAGACTCCAGGGGATACAAATATACCCTTACCTGGACGACTGCCTTATACAAGCGGACAGCAAGCAAGCCTTGACAAAAAACTTGAATTATGTCATTCACTTAATACAGGCTTTGGGATACACAGTCAACTTACAAAAATAAAGACTACTGCCATCCCAACAAATAACTTTTCTAGGAGCCAAACTAGACACAGAATCACAAATGGCTTACCTCACAGAAGAGAAGCAAGAACAATTACCACATTACTTCAAAAGCCTAGCAAAGCTCACCCACATGACTGCAAGGAAATTCCTGCAGGCCCTGGGTTTCACGGCATCTTGCATTCTACTGATTCCACTGGCAAGACTACACATGAGAAAATTACAATGGTACCTAAAATGTTTATGGTCTCAACACAGCCACAACTTAGAAGCAATTATCCCACTCATCCCATGTCTACAAAGGGAATTTTTGTGGTGGGCCCAAGCAAGCCAGTTAAACAAAGGTATGCCTTTCAACAAGCCTCAAACAAGCCAAACCATTACAACAGACGCCTCAGACCATGGATGGGGGGCGCACATGGAGGGCAGATGTATTCAAGGGCAATGGACTCCCCAGGAAGTATATCTGCACATCAGTCAAAAAGAGATGTTAGCAGTAATGCATGCAATCGAGGCCTTCGGAAAATATCTTCAACAAGGTCATCTACTAATAAAGACAGACAACACCACTGTTATGTGGTACATAAACAAGCAGGGAGGTACTCATTCTTACCCCCTTTGCTGACTAACAATGACTCTTTGGGAAAAATCCTTGAAACTGAACATACAGCTACAATCCCAGTTTGTTCCGGGCAGGGACAATGTTCTAGCGGACAGTCTAAGCAGAAACATCCTGGATCCACACGAATGGGTGTTGCATCCAGACATTTTTGCACAAATAACTTCTGCATGGGGGAGGCCGGACATAGATCTCTTTGCCTCCTACCTCAATCATCATCTGAAAAAGTTCTGCTCGAGGTCACACCATCCACAAGCCTGGAGAATAGATGCTGTCTCATTCAGCTGGAACTCTCTAACAATCTATGTATTCCCACCTCTACCATTGATGACCAAGGTGTTACTGAAGATCAAAGCAGAGCAACCGAAAGGCATCTTAATAGCTCCAGATTGGCCAAGATAGCACTGGTATCTATTACTAAGGAGCATAACTTGCACCAAACCGTGGCCCCTGCCTCAATGGTCTCCACTCTTGACTCAGCACAATTACAGGACGGTTCATCCCAACCTGCAAACTCTGCAGCTGACCGCTTGGAGGGTCCCATGATTTCTCCCCATATCTCTCTCTCCAAGGAAGTTCAACAGATATTATTGGAAGCGCGCAGACCTTCCACCAGAAAAACTTATTCAGCCAAATGGAAGAGATTCAACATCTGGAATACCAACAAGGGACAGGATGCATCAATAATGAGCATCCCACAGATATTGGAATACTTGTCAGACATGCTACATAATGGACTTTCCTATTCTTCCATAAAAATACACGCTTCAGCAATTTCAGCAAGATACAACACTGATCCACCTGTGTTTTCACATCCTTTGCCAAGACAATTTCTAAGAGGGATAAAGAATATCAAACCTCCCAGAAAACCACCAGTGCCTGCATGGGACCTCAATTTCGTGTTGGAAAAATTAACTCTTCCTCCCTTTGAACCAGCAGCATCTTCAGAATTGCAATTTCTTTCCTGGAAAACAGTTTTCCTGTTGGCAATTACCTCAGCAAGAAGAGTTTCGGAGATACAGGCCCTCATGGCAGTACCTCCATTCCTCATTTTTCATCAGGACAGGGTTTCTTTAAGAACCAATCCTTCTTTTATGCCAAAAGTGATATCCAGGGTGTCTCTAAATCAAGCAATTCACCTGCCTACTTTCTTCCCCAATCCTCAAAATAAAGGGGAAAAGCTGCTGCACACTTTGGACATTCACAGACAACTACGCTACTACTTGGACAGAACAAAGGCCAACAAAGTCTGACCAACTATTTGTAGCTTACGCTCCTGGAGTGCAAGGAAAAGCAATTTCCAAACAAACAATTTCAAAATGGATTGGACATTGCATCAGATTCTGTTATTCTTTCCATGGAAAGGGTGTGCCAGCCAATATCAGGCCACACTCCACCAGAGCTACAGCCACCTCCACAGCCTTCCTAAGAGGGGTGGCTACAAAGGACATTCTAGAAGCTGCTACATGGAGCTCCATGCATACATTTTCCAAGCACTACAACCTCCCTTTATATTCCAGATCCCGAGCAGGCTTTGCTTCGGCAGTCCTGCAGGACATTTTAGCTACACCATCCTTATCTTAGAGCCTACCACCCCCAGCTTGGCTATGGTATTCAACCCATATGTAAGGACTGCAGTTGCATTCTTGAAGGACATAGTACAGTTTTGTACCTACCATAAATGTATAGATATGCAACTGCAGTCAGGTTTTCCCTCCCTCCTACCCCTCTGTGTATTGGGTGCACTTCCCTCCTTTTATACTTAGCTGGGGATATCTTTTATGGTGTATCTGTTTATTGCTATTGTGTATGTCTGGAATTTTTTATCCAGTTCTAATTTTAGCCTTCCTTGGAGGGCACCTGGCATCTGGGGCAAGAAACACTGAGGAAGATGGCATCGGCTGATGCTTTTATACCCCAGCCGCTCTGACGTCGGGGAGGAGGCGACATCAGCCGACGTCGAACCCAGACTTTGGAATTCGGCCGACCGAGGGCTGCCTGAGGCAGGACAACCCATATGTAAGGACTGCAGTTGCATATCTATCGGACATCTACATTTATGGTAGGTACAAAACTGTACTTTTTGGCTGTTCCTCCTTTTTTAGTTTTTCATAAGAACATGGTGTCTCTCTGCAGTCATCCTTTTATGCCCAAGGTGGTTAAAGAATTGTATCTTAGCCAGTCTATTAATCTGCTCTTTTTTTTATTCCTGCAGTCTGCTAGTTAGAAGGGCTCTTAGGATTTGCATAGGCAGCTCAGATATTATTTAGATAAGACAAAGGTATTTCGTAAGTCTGAGCAACTTTGTTTCCTTTCATCCTAGATGTGTAGGTTTGGCTATTTTCATGGAAAAAGCCCTTTCTGTCTCTGTAAAGGCTATTTCTACCAGGCCCCCATGGCTTCCTGTTGTGCTTTTTTTTCAAAGGATTGGATACCAATTTCCATCCTTGAGGCTGCCACTTGGATTTTTGTTCATACCTTTACTAAGCATTACTAGTTGGATGATGTTTCTGGAGCAAGACCTGGCTTTGCCAGAAATATCCTGCACTGGTTTCTTGAGGGCTCTTCTGGACCTTCCTCCTCCCAAGTTTTCTCTCTTGTACTTTCCCTTTAATAAAAAATGCTGCAGCAATGATATGGAAGGACATAGTACAGTTGTATAAACTTTTGCCAAAACAGTAGATCTCTCCATTGTTTCACTCCCTCCCTCCTCCCCTTCTGTTTTACTCTTTTCCTGCTCCCCTTCTGGATGCTTATGTTCTTTCTACTTCCTAGGACTGTTCCTCCTGGAGCTATTCAGTTCTGAGGTATATGTCACCTTTATGCCCTACGCCTTGAGCGGGGAGCATACAAATGACGTGCAACATCTGTAAAATTCTAAGGTTTGGTATATTGGCTGGATGTTGCCTTGCCCATGGCAGGGAATCCCTTCAATAAAGAATACTGCAACAATGAAGAGAAGGACATCTACTGTTATGGTAAGATTTTACACAACTGCACTTTGTCTTGTCAGTCTGTTTGAGTTTTGCCTTCCTTTTGCACTGATACAGCTCTTGAATTTGCCTTTAACAGGAATGGTTTGCTTTTTTTATGTTGCCAACATGTTACTTAAAATGCCTCTCAACTTTCCCTGGTTTTTAGTGACATTCTTGATTTTTAATCGAGTAGCTCTGTCCCACTTGATCCTTAATTCAACCAGTAACTTTTGGGAAAAGGTAGTGAGTTAGACTAACTCGTTGTTGTCATTATTCTCTTTTTACTTCAGAAACAGTTATTAATTCACATTATCTTTTTCTGACAACATATCAAGTTAGTGGTACTAATACTTTGTGTCCCTGATTGTCCCATATTCTGCATTTGTCCCTGATTTTGTTGAAAGCCACGCATAGAAACATGCTCATCTGCCTTAAGTGGTAAACTGTTGTGTGTGTTTTGAAACTATCTGCTTGTAGTTGTCGATGTTGACTGGTTGGGTGCGTGTTTTTTTTTTTTCTGACACACAGCCTCCTTTTTAATTGCATTGCTTTGTTCTTTATACCTTTTGTTTCACTAAGTTACTCTATATGGTGGAGTTGGAGTGAAGTTTGCCAAACTGTTTCCAAATCTCCAGCTATTTTCCTAGGTAATGTATATCCTGCTGCTTTCTGGCCCTTATTTTTATTCTTTCAGGAATATGTCCCCCAAACTTTGGTAGGAGAAAATATAACTCCTGGTGTTCGTGTTTCACTGTTGCAGTCATTACACTTGGGTTATCCTGCTGGCAGGCTACCTACAGTCGGCCTGAATTCCAAAGTCCTGGTCCAGTGTCGGTTGTTGTCGCCTCTTCCCTGTCGTCAGTGCGCCAGGGGTATATAAGATGCAGCCGACGCCATTTTCTTCAGTCGTTCTTGCCGAGCGGTGCCCAAAGCAAAAGCAGTTCGCAAGTGCCGGTCGACCGACTCCTGAGATTTTCGAATTTGAATTTCAGATCTGAAGTCTTCAGTAAAGCTAAGTACCCCATTGGGGAAACGTTTTCTTGCTCCAGTCTGATGTCAGTAAAAGTTAACAATTGTATTTCTTCTGGGAAGCAAATACCTCATAAGGATTTTCATTCTTACTGTATTCCTTGCCTAGGCCCTGACCACGACGTTGCTAGTTGTCGGTTTTGTGCTAGATTCAACCAACGCACTTTTAAGTGTCGGTTCGATTTTGCTTTTCATTACTTTGGCCGAAGGTTTAACTATATAATGCTGTCAGAACAACCGACGACCGGAGTCCATAAAAAGCGCAAGGACAAAGAAAAAGACAGGCATCCGAGGTCCAAAACAGACGAAGCCTCTTCTAGGCCAGTCGCCGGTTTTCAGTGAGGTGCTTTCACAGCCCCTGACACCCGCTACCTCAGAGCCACAGGCCGCCTCCGACTCCCACGTGGAGACAGCTAGGCCTCTGGAAACTCAAGGTATTGGGCCTACGGAAACAATTCCCTCAGATGGGTCCAGAGCCGCTGAGCAGGCATCTGCTTCTGAGAGTGTTTTCAGACCTACACAGCTTACTATCGAGACCTCTTCAGCAGCCAAGGCAAAGTCTAAAACACCTTTAAAGACAAATAAATAAGTACAGCATTCTCCTGGACAGTCATCCATGCCAAAGAAACAGATGCTCAAAATGGCCGAGGACCTAATTACTTTGATCAGGGGCTCCCACCCCCTCCTGATAAAAGGCCTAGGCAGGACACTGACTATGACTCCTCTGATCAGGTCTCTATTTCTTCTGATTCCTCTTCAGTACAGGGATATTCTCTTCCTCCCTATGAGGACTCTGATGCTGAAGAATCTATCCCTTCAGCCTCTCTTCCTGAGGACTACTCTTTTGGGGAAACCCTGCACGCCATGAGGGAACATTTCCACTGGGAGAGCCAGGATTATTCAGAATATAAGAAAAGGCTCTGAGACTTTCTTTTATTGCCTCAGCACAGACCTCTTGCTATCCCCCCCTGCACTAGATATTGTTGATTTTTTTCTGAATCCAGTTTGACTCCTGATTCTTTACCCCCTGCACCAGTTAAGCCAGATAGGTACTACAGGGTTCCAGATTCTCATAAATTTCTTTATGAAAACCTGGCTGCTGATCCAGAAACTATTTCTCAGGGTCTCAAAGGGGTCAAGGCTTCCACTGCAAAAAACCCTGTTCCCTCTGATAGGGATTCTGGAGCACTGGACAGTTGGGGGAAAAAAGTTTACACCTCTGCTACTTTAGCTGTAAGGGCTTTAAACTGCCAGTTTCATATGCTTAAATATCAACACTACCTATGTCTTTGCTAAAACAGAAAATGCTTACAAGCTCTGAATGTCCTGAGAACAAGGAAATACAGGATTTATTGCATGCAGCTGAACATGTGGGAAAGCATACTTTGCAATGTGGTTTTGATTCATTAGAGGCATCTTGCAGAGCCGCAGTTACAGGTTCTGTCATTCGAAGGCATGCTTGGTTAAAAGAACAGAGTTTTACCTGATCATGTTAAAGCAAAACTATTGGATGCTCCATTACAGCATGATACTTTGTTTGGTGTTAAGGCAGAAGAGATGTTAAAGAAAATGGAGGATAAAGCAAATTCAATGCAGACAGTAAAGGATTTCTTACAGGTTCAGCCACCTAGATTTAGCAGGAATTGGCCTTCTAAAAATTGGTCCTTTCCAGTGTCAGACAGGCCACAAAAAGGCAGATACAGACACTCAAGAGGCAGATCTCCGCCCCAAGGCTCATACAGACCTAAACAATGGGGTGCTTCAGCCCCCAAAGGCCGAGAAGACAAATCACAACCTTATAGGAAACAGTCCCAATGACTTTCCTCTACAAATGCCAAGCACTTACCTTTTGGCAGCACCCTTAGGGGAAAACTAGCACTTTTCTCACAAAATTGGCACATGATCACCCAGGAAAAATGGGTACTGAATATTGTTTCTCAGAGTTGCAGGTTCCACTTTCACACCCTACCAAGGTCAAAAGGTATGCCAGACCTGCCACAAAATCAATGGGCAGAGGCATAAAAACAAAATTCTGCTCTCATGGACATGAGGGCTATCCAAAAAGTACCACAGCAAGAACAGGGGCAAGGATTTTACTCAAGACTTTTCTTGGTACCCAGAAAGGACAAAGCCTGGGGACCAATACTGGACCTGTCTATTCTAAACACTTTCCTGGATGTTCCAAAATTCAAAATGTTGACACTGCAGCAACTTCTACCCATGCTGGACAAGAAGGCTTGGCTAGTTACTTTGGACCTCAAAGAGGCATACCTGCATGTCCCAATCAGACAATCTTGCAGAAGATACCTCAGATTCATAGCTGGCTCAATGCATTACCAATTCTCTGCACTGCCCTTTGGCTTATCTGCTGCGCCCAGGGTCTTCACAAAATTCCTGGCACCAGTAATTGCATTTTGCAGACAAAAAGGAATTCAAATATATCCCTACTTGGACGACTGCCTTATTCAAGCAGAGAGCAAGGGCATTCTACTAAAGCATCTGGTGTTTGTAAAAAGATTACTAATTTGCCTCTGGTACACAGTAAACGAAAAGAAATCAAAACTAGTGCCCTCTCAAGAGATAATATTCCTGGGTGCAAGCTTAAACACAACTGTCCAGATGGCTTCTCACGCCAGACAAGCAAAGGCAACTGGCTCATTACTTTCAAATGATGGCAACAAAGACCCAGCTACCTGCAAGAAAAATTCTGCAGGCTTTGGGCTTCATGGCATCCTGCATCCTACTAATTCCATATGCAAGACTGCATACGAGGAAGCTACAATGGTATCTAAAAAGTGTTTGGATTCAACATTGCCACAGCCTGGAAACAATAATAACTCTCATTCCTTGCCTGCAACAGGAGTTTCGATGGTGGGCACTGGCTTGTCACCACAAGGGACAGCCTTTCACTCTACCCACAGCCAGGCAGACACTAACAACAGATGCATCGGATTATGCCTGGGGGGCACACATGGCAGGAAAACGTATTCAGAGCACGTGGCCCGCGGACCAAATGCATCTTCATATCAATCAAAAAGAGATGCTAGCTGTACAGAATGCCCTGACAGCCTTCAAGGATCCTACTACATCCAGGGCAACTATTACTAAAGATGGACAATACTACAGTTATGTGGTACATAAACAAGCAAGGGGGCACACACCCCTCTGCAGGCAAGCCATGACTTTGTGGAACACAGCACTGACCTAACAAGTACATCTGCAGGCACAATTCCTGCCAGGAAAGAAAAATACTCTGGCAGACGAACTAAGCAGAAACCTCATGGACCCTCACGAGTGGAAACTAGATCCACAGGTCTTCAGCATGTTAACAAGGAAATGGGGATGCCCAGACATAGATCTTTTTGCCTCCTCTCACAACTGCCAATTACAGAGATTCTGCACAAGGACTTGGAGCATCCACTTTCCATGCTTGTGAATGATATAATTCAGCTGGAAAACCCTAACAGTTTATGCCTTTCCACCACTGCCTCTCCTTCCCAGAGTACTCCTAAAAGTCAGACAAGAGAAGCCAAAAATGATTCTGATTGCCCCGGACTGGCCACGCCAGCACTGGTACCCAATCCTGAAGAGCTTGTCTCAAGGCCCAGCCTGGACTTTACCTCAAATTCCTCATCTTCTGACTCAACAAAACAATCAGATCCTACACAGCCATCTCAGAACCTTAAATCTGGCTGCATGGCAAATAATATAGCCACTCAGAACACACCTCTCTCTAAAGCTGTTATGGATGTCATTTTGGAAGCCAGGAGGGCCCAGCACCAGGAAATCTTATGCAGAAAAATGGAAGAGAATCTGTGCTTGGAACCAGGCACAAGGACTTGAACCACTTGTTCCAAATATTCCTCAGATTTTACAATACTTAACTGAGATGCTGGACAAAGGCCTATCCTTCTCATCAATTAAGATCCTTGCCTCTGCCATTTCAGCTCATTACAATACGGAACCTCCTATTTTCTCGCATCCACTTCTAAGACAGTACCTCAGAGGGGCAAAAAACATAAGACCCCCAAGGGGAGCACCGATACCTACATGGGACCTTAACTTTGTTTTGGAAAAGCTTACACTGCCTCCTTTTGAGCCAGCCAGTACAGCTGGTATAAAATTCTTATCATGGAAAACTGCTCTGCTCCTAGCAATAACTTCAGCAAGAAGAGTCTCCGAGTTACAGGCATTAATGGCAGTGGAACCTTTTATCATTTTTCATCCGGACAGGGTTTCTCTAAGGACAAACCCAACATTCATGCCAAAGGTAGTATCCAGTGTGGCTCTTTACCAAACCATTCATTTGACAACATTTTATCCAAATCCCCAGAATAAAGGGGAGAGACTTCTGCACTCTTTGGACATACACAGGCAGCTACGCTTCTACTTGGACAAAACAAAAGCTTTCAGAAGAACTGAGCAACTGTTTGTAACATATGCTGCAGGATCACAAGGAAAGGCCATCTCAAAAGCAGACTATTTCAAAATGGATAGGACACTGTATTTGTTTCTGCTATGCACAGCATGGCAAGTCAGTGCCTAAGAATATTAGGCCACATTCTACCAGGGCAGCAGCCATTTCAGCAGCCTTTCTCAGAGGAGTGCCAACCAAGGAAATTTTGGAGGCTGCAACTTGGATTTCAGTACACACCTTTACCAAGCACTATCACTTACCTCTTTATTCTAAATCCAGAGCAGGATTTGCCACTGCAGTTCTGCAGGGCCTCATTGCCACTCCTAATCCTATTTAGACCCAGCCGCCCTACCTCAGCTTTGGGATTCAACCCAAGTGTAATGGCCGCCCTACCTCAGCGTTGGGATTCAAACCAAGTGTAATGACTGCAACAGTGAAACACTCTGAACATAGTACAGTTGTGTACCTACCATAAATGTAGATGTTCGAGTGTTTTCACTGTTGCAGTCCAGGTTTCCCACCCTCCATCCCCCTTTCTTTGCTGGGACTTATCTATACTTCTGTATCCTCTACAACCTATGTGGTGTATTTGGTTGTAGATGAAGGTATTGGTTTTATTTTACTGTATGTTTTTATAAGCAATATGTATTGTCTACCTTCTTGGGGGCACCTGACATCTGGGGCAAGAAAAACTAAAGAAAATGGTGTCGGCTGCATCTTATATACCCCTGGCGCACTGACATCAGGGAAGAGGCGACAGCAACCGACGCCGGGCCAGGACTTTGGAATTAAGGCCGATTGCGGGTAGCCTGCCAGCAGGATAACCCAAGTGTAATGACTGCAACAGTGAATACACTTGAACATGTACATTTATGGTAGGTACACAACTGTACTTTCTATGCATCTCCAAGTTATTTTCAATATTTTCTTTCCAAGGGTTTATGTTGTAAGGTGCTTTTTTTCTTGAACTGTCAATTTTTTTTTCAGTCTTTCCTTACCTTCCTTCTTTTATGAGTTGCACATTTTTTACTCCATGTATGACAATTGTGTACTTTTTTCTTTTCTTGTCATGATAGCACTTTGCTTGGTGGAAGCTTGGCTTCTTGCAGCCATTGTGGTTATTCATGTTTTTCTCTGTATATACCTTGCTAGCAGCTCAGAGTTGAAGGGCCATCTTTGGGGAGATGGGTTACCAGTGTTTCATTGTAGGGGGGGAATGGCTCAAAAGTTAAATGTAAAAGATTGTGCATTATTTTTTTGTTGTCCATTGCACTAGTATGTATTTATACACCTCTACTTATCAGGTTCATAGGTCATGAAGATGCTTCCAAAGTTCAAGACTGACAAATGCAAAATAACCTTGTGGCCTCCTAGTTATGGTCAGTGCATGAAATATTGCTGAGTTGTCAGATGTCAGTACAAGTAGAATTCCCAAAGGCTCTTAGAATGTAGTGAGTTTGTGATGCAAGCTCTGAGAAACTGCTTGCCAGAATGACACAAGGGTGCAGAGTTTGGTACTATGTTAATCATGGACAAAATAATCAATTTTATGGCTTGGGGAGAGACATGCAGAGAATATTTAGAAGTAAATAAGATTGTGATTTTCTTAGTCACATGGGAGATTATATTGAGAAAGTTGCAAATACTTCACATAGTGGTATTCTATGTATGCTGTTACTGTCAGATTATAACAAGATGGCAGTAACTTACCCATGGTTTGCTTTAATTCACCTGATGTAGTATGTGTCGTCCTCTTCCCATCTAGAGCTACTTACTGAAGATCCCTTTGTTGTGAAGCTGATGTTTGAACCATCAGGAAGGCCAGAATCTGAGAAGGACTACTACCTGAATGCAAAAGAAAATTTGTGTGTAGTTTGTGGTAAAAGAGAATCCTACATCAGGTATGTGTAGTCTATATTAAACAGTAGCTAAGGTTGTTTAGTTACAATACTGAGTTCTACATAACTCTTTCTTCATGAGAGAGTGTACCAGCATAACTCATTAAGAGTGTTATCTTGTGACATACCTCTCTGATGCATTTTCACATGAATAAGCTTAGTCTACAAACTGAGACTCCCATACTGCATTTGTGCACAAGTTATTTAAGTTTACTTGCACGCCAGATGTGATACAGGATTTGCAGCATGTGCACTGTAAGAATTCAGACCACTAAGTACAGGCAGTCCCCCAGGTTAAGGGCAAGATCCGTTTTTAAGTCTGTCAAGTCAAATTTGTATGCAAGTTCTAACACATATATAAGGTTCTTATTAAATGTCACTTAGTCAAATGTTTGCCTCAGTGTAGTTATTTTAATTTGCATATAAAACACTTTAAGATTTTATTTATTTGGAAGTGTTTCTAAACACTGTGGAAATACTGTAAGTGCAGTGTAATAGTACAGCAACTATGTTTGTGCACTAAATACAGTAGAATGTTCCATACCAAAAAAAAAGTTAGACTTGCCTCTTTTTAAGCTTCACTTCACAATTCTGTACTACAGGCATCACCCACAAATGTTTTCCAATTTCCTGAACTTTCGAATACAAACGAAACACACTAACCAGTAAATAACAAAGAATAACCAGGAAACTGGAACTACACCAGCGTGTTTTAATTTGGCGCTTTCGTCTTGACAATGCAAAAGACGTCATCAGATGAAGTCTTTTGCATTGTCAAGACGAAAGTGCTAAATTAAAATACATTGGTGTGGTTCCAGATGTTCTTCGTGTTTCACTGTTGCAGTCCCTGCATTTGGGTAATCTGCTGGCAGGTTGCCCTCAGTCGGCCTGAATTCCAAAGTCTTGGGTCCTGCGTCAGTTGCTGTCTCCTCTTCCATGACGTCAGGTCATCATGGGTATAAAACATGCAGTCGACGCCCTTTTCTTTAGTCTTTCTTGCCGTGCGGTGCCCGAAGCAGAAGCATTTCGCAAGTGCCGGTCGGCCGACTGCTGAAATATTAGAGTTTGAGTTTCAGAACCGAAGTCTTCACTAAAGCTAAGTACCCCATTGGGGAAACGTTTTTCTTGCTCCATACCGATGTCAGGAAAAAAGTTAATTGTATTACTTGTTGGGAAGCAAATACCTCATAAGGATTTCCATTTATACTGTATTCCTTGCCTAGGCCCTGATCACAACGTGCCTGGTTGTCGGTTTTGTGCTAGATTTAACCAACGCACTATTAAGCGTCTGTATAGTTTTGCCTCAAAGTATTTTGGAAACCGATTTAACTATCCAGAAATGTCATCTGACAGCAATCCGACTACTGGAGTACATAAAAAAACGCAAAGAAAAGGACAGAGAAAGGCAGTCGAGATCCAGAACCGACTAAGCTTCTAAGCCAGTCGCCGGTACTCAGTGAGGCGCTTTTGCAGCCCCTGATACCGCTACCTTCGAGTCGCAGGCCTCTACCGACACCCATGTGGAGTCTGGCATTCCTCAAGATACTCAAGGCATTGGGCTTGACGGATGTATCTCCCTCAGATGGGTCCGGAGCCACTGACCAGGCACTGGCTTCTGAGGGTGTGTTTAGACCTCAACATTTGTATATCAAACCGACAACAGCTGCAAAACAAAATACAAAAGCAACTTCTAAAACTAAAAAACCGAAGCATGAGCCTCGTGCACAGGCCTCTATGCCTAAAAAAAGATGATCAAAATGGCAGAAGACCTTATAACCTTGATTAAGGGGTACCCACCCCCACCCCCACCCCCAGATAACAGGCCTAGGGCAAGACGCTGATTATGAATCTTCAGATCAGGTTTCTATTTCTTCTGATTCCTCTTCTGATCAGGAATTATCTATACCTCCCTATGAGGATTCTGATGCAGAGGAGTCTATACCATCTGCATCTCCTCCTGAAGATTATTCATTTGGAGAAACCTTGCATACTTTGAGGGAGCATTTTCACTGGGAGAGTCAAGACTTCTCAGAATCAAAAAAAGAGGCTCAGGGATTTCCTCCTTCTCCCTCAGCACAGGTCTTTAGCCATTCCCCCTGTTTTAGACATTGTGGATGATGCGTTTTCGGAGTCGAGCTTGACCCCTGACTCGTTACCTCCGGCTCCCAGTAAGCCTGACAGATATTACAGGGTCCCTGACTCACATAAATTTTTATTTAGAAACCCTGCTGCTGACCCGTAAACTATTTCACAGGGTCCAAAGGGAGTTAAGGCTTCAACAGCAAAAAATCCTCCCCCCTCTAACAGAGATTCAAGGGCACTGGACAGATGGGGAAAAAAGGTTATTACATCTGCAACCTTGGCAATCAGGGCCTTAAATTGTCAATTTCATATGCTTAAGTACCAACAACATGTTATAGGATTGCTGAAACAGAAAATGGTGTTGATTTCTGAAGGTGCAAAAAATAAAGAATTGCAGGAATTATTGCATGCCAGCTGAACAGGTTGGAAAGCATACTTTGCAATGTGGTTTTGACTCCTTAGAGGCCTCCTGCAGGGCCGCAGTTACTGGATCTGTGAATAGGAGGCATGCCTGGCTAAAGAAACAAAATTTACCTGATCATGTTAAAGCTAAATTGCTAGATGCACCCTTACTGCATGATTCTCTGTTTGGTATTAAGGCAGAAGAGGTTTTAAAGAAAATAAAAAACAAAGCTAAGTCTATGCAAACTGTTAGACTTCTTACAAGTGCAGCCACCAAGATTCAGTAGACACTGGCCTACAAAAAAATTGGTCCTTTCTGTGTCAGAGCTCAAAGGGGCAAATCCAGGTGCCCTAAGGGTTCCAGATACCAGGCGCAAGATTCATACAGGTCAAAGCAATGGGGTACTTCTGCCTCCAAATCTGGAGGAGATAAAGCACAAACCTACAGAAAACAATCCCAATGACTTCCCTCTGCCTACAGCAAGCACTTATCTTTTGGCAGCACCCATGGGGGGAAAACTAGCACTTTTTTCTCAAAATTGGCAGTTAATAACCCCAGGACAAGTGGATACTAAACATAGTATCACAGGGATACAGATTCCATTTCCACACTCTGCCAATGGTAAATGGTTGGCCAGATCTGACAAAAAATCAATGGGCAGAGGCACAGAAACAGGATATGTCCCTCATGGATATGGGGGCCATTCAACCAGAAGAGGAAAAAGGACAAGGTTTTTACTCGACTGTTCTTGATACCCAGAAAGGACAAGGCGGCCAATACTGGATTTATCGATTTTTGAACACATACCTGGACATTCCAAAATTCAAAATGCTGACTTTGCAGCAGCTTCTGCCCATGCTGGGCAAGAATGCATGGCTGGTGACAGACCTAAAAGAGGCATACCTGCATGTCCCAGTAAGACAGTCGTGCAGAAGATACCTCAGATTCAAGGCTGGCTTAATGCATTACCAATTCTGTGTACTGGCCTTTGGCTTATCTACTGCGACCAGGGTCTTTACAAAGTGCCTGGCACCAGTAATTGCATTTTGCAGACAAGTATACAAATATACCCTTACTTGGACGACTGCCTCATTCAAGCAGAGAACAAGGACATTCTTTGACATCTGGCTTTGTGAAAAGGCTTCTAACATGCCTAGGGTACACAATAAGTGAAAAGAAATCACAACTGGTACCCTCTCAAAAGATAACATTCCTGGGTCCAAGCTTGAATACAGCTGCCCAGATGGCTTACCTCACGCCAGACAAAGGCAACTGACTACTTACTTCAAATTGATGGCAACAAAAGCCCAGTTATATCTGTAAGACAAATTCTGCAGGCTCTGGGCTTCATGGCGTCCTGCATCCTACAGATTCCATATGCAAGACTGTGTATGAGGAAACTACAATGGTACCTAAAAAGTTTATGGAGCCTACATTCTCACAGTCTGGAAGCAATGATTCCTCTCATTCCCTGTCTACAACAGGAGTTTCTATTCTATCGTGGGCAAAGGCATGTCACCAAAACATGGGAAGGGCCTTCACTCTACACCCTGCCAGCCAAACCTTAACCACAGACACATTAGATTATGCCTGGGGGCCCACATGGCAGGAAGATGCATTCAGGGCATATGGACCCCAAAACAAATGCATCTACATATCAACCAGAAAGAGATGCTAGCTGTTCAAAATGCCCTAACAGCCTTCAAGGACTTACTTCATCCAGGACAACTACTGATAAAAGGTGGACAACACCACGGTCATTTGTTATATAAACAAGCAAGGGGGCACACACACTCATATCCCCTTTGCAGATTAGCCATGGTACTGTGGGACACAGCTTTGACCTACCAAATGCATCTTCAAGCTCAATTCCTGCCAGGAAAGCAAAATACTCTGGCAGACTATTTAAGCAGAAACATAATGGATCCTCACGAGTGGAAACTAAATCCACAAGTCTTCAGCATGATAACAGAGAAATGGGGGAGCCCAGACATAGATCTATTTGCTTCCCTTCAAAATTATCAATTGAAAAGATTCTGCACAAGGACTTATCACAGGCAAGCATGGAAAGTGGACGCCCTATCCTTCAGTTGGAAAAACCTATCAGTTTCCGCCTTTCCTCCTCTGCCTCTTCTCCCCAAGGTTCTCCTAAAAGTCAGACTAGAAACCAAAGATGATACTAATTGCCCCGGACTGGCCCCGCCAATACTGGTACCCAATCCTAAAGAACTTGTCTCAATACCCAGTTTGGACCTTACCTCAAAGACATCAACTACTGTCCTAGCAAAACAATCAGATTCTGCACAATCGACTACAGACACTGAACCTGGCAGCATGGCTGATCATGTAGTTATACAAACAACACCTCTCAGTAAAGCTGTGATGGATGTCATTTTGGAAGCCAGAAGGCCTAGTACTAGAAAATCTTATGCTGACAAATGGAAGAGGATCTGTGCTTGGAATCGAGCACAAGGAACTGATGCAGCAGAACTAAATATTCCTGAGATATTACAATACTTAACTGAGATGCTTGACAAAGGCCTATCTTTCTCATAGATTAAAATCCATGCCTCTGCCATTTCAGCTCATTACAATACAAAGCCACCAATCTTTTCTCATCCTTTACTAAAGCAGTATCTTAGAGGAGACAAAAATTTAAGGCCTCCTAGAAGATCACCATTACCTGCATGGGACCTCAATTATGTGTTGGAAAAGCTCACCCTGCCTCCATTTGAACCAGCTGCTACCGTCGATATAAAGTTCTTATGGAAAATAGCTCTGCTACTAGCAATTACTTCAGCAAGAAGAGTTTGAGGCTACAGGCCCTTGTGGCTGTAGAGCATTTTATCATATTTTATCCAGGCAGGGTGTCTGAGGACAAATCCTACATTTATACCTAAGGTGGTTTCCAGTGTGGCTCTTAACCAAACAATTCATCTGCCAACTTTTTATCCAAATCTGCAGAACAAGGGGGAGAGAATTCTGCATTCCTTGGACGTACACAGACGGCTAAGATTCTACTTGAGCAGAACTAAAGCTCTAAGAAAAACTGAGCAATTACTAGTGACATATGCTGCAGGATCAGAAGGAAAGGCTATTTCAAAGCAGACAGTTTCAAAGTGGATAAGCCACTGCATCCGTTTCTGCTACTTACACCATGGTAAACCTTTGCCCAAGGGCATTAGGTCTCATTCCACCAGAGCTGCAGCTACTTCAGCAGCCTTTCTCAGAGGAGTATCAACCAAAGGCATTCTAGAGGCTACTTGGAGTTCTGTTCACACCTTTACAACGCATTATCATTTGCCTCTATACTCCAAGTCCAGGGCAGGCTTTGCCACTGGAGTTCTGCATGGCCTTATAGCCGCACCTAATGCTGTTAGCTTCAGCCTCCCAACCATAGCTTTGGGATTCTACCCAAATGTAATGACTGCAACAGTGAAACACGAAGAACATAGTACAGTTGTGTACACTTACCATAAATGTAGATGTTCGAGTGTATTCACTGTTGCAGTCCAGGTTACCCTCCCACCATCCCCCTGTCATTCTGGAGTTTCTTTCCTTCTCTTCTACAGCCTATGTGGTGTATTTGCTTGTAGATGAAGGTAAAGTTTATATTGATGCATTTGTGTGTGTGTATATATATATATATATATATATGTAATATGTATGTATATGTATTTTTTTGCTACCTTTTTGGGGGCACCTGACATTGGGGGCAAGAAAAAACTAAAGAAAATGGCGTCTGCTGCATGTTTTATACCCCTGGCGACCTGACATCATGGAAGAGGAGACGGCAACCAACGCAGGACCCAAGACTTTGGAATTCAGGCCGACTGAAGGCAACCTGCCAGCAGATTACCCAAATGTAATGACTGCAACAGTGTGAATACACTCTCTAACATCTACATTTATGGTAAGTGTACACAACTGTACTTTTCCTGGTTATTCTTTGTTAATTTTCTGAACTTTCCAACCTCTGGCAGACCCTCCTACTCTTACCTAAACCATAGTGATTCACAATGTCATTTGCCCATTCTACTGTACAGTACAGTAACTGCTTCAGTACTGTACAGTACAGTAACTGCTTCAGTACTGTACTGTACAAGACAGCAGTCTTGACCAATCAGGTTGCCAACACAGCAGTCTCTTAATCAATCAAATCTCTTGTCCTCTGTGAAGGCGGAAGGAACTGCTCTAACAAGACAGGCAAGCAGTTTCACGAATGGGGAAAAACAGGGAAAAGGAAAGTACAACATAAGTCTTCATTTTCAAGGTAAGATTTGGGCAACTTTAAGGGTTTTTATTTATTTTCACATTATTTCCAACATTACGGAAGCCTGGTCATATCTATGGGTTGTCTGCATATCGGATGTCTGTAACCCGGGGACTTGCCTGTACAGGAAACTGGCACCATTCCCCACTGAGTACTTTGCTACTTGAAAAGGGAAACCCGAAAATTTCAAGCTGTAGTATAACTGAAACATTAAGTATGAATGTGAACTTTCTTTATTCTGCCCACAGCTCTATACATGCTTAAAACTTTGCTCCAGTTTTCTGCAGTGGGTTGCTTCTTTATCGAGCTGTTTCTTCTCAGTAAACTGGTCAAAGGTGCAATTTCTGTTTCTCTCCTATCCTCTACATGAAGTACATCATTGTTTTAATACTAAAAGGGAATTGATGAATGTTTTGAGGTTGTGCGTGCAGATTTGTATTACAGGATGCCATTTCCTGTTTATGCATCTGTTTGTAAACCAGCATAATGCATGACATAAATATACTTCTGCTAATGCCAGCGCATAAATGAGATGGCTGCAGAAGGTCAGGTTCTAAATTGCAGTGTGTGTTTTGCAGGGAATCATAATCCAAACTTTAGAAAACTCTTTAAACCCTCTGCAGTTTAGAATAAATATATGCCACTTAACAGATGAGATGTTACGTAAGGGCAGAAATATATGACAAAGGTGTGGATTATGCCAGGGTTTTCACATCTGTTGTCACTCTTGCTTCGCCTTCTTGATCAGTCTACTGTAGTTGAGTAAATCTCAGTATATTCCATTCATTATGCTGCATTAAGTCGTACTTAGTAGACAGTGTGGTCAGTGAACCAACACCATGACCTGCTGTTACCCAGATTAAACAATAATTAATGTGTTTATGGGCATTTTACCCACTCTGCTGGTGTACATTTGTGAACACCGAAACTGCTTGTAAGGTAGCAAGTATCTAGCTTGAAGACTAGAAAATAAGCAATTACTTGCAACTACCTGGTGATGTCCTTCCTTGGATCACTGTTGCAGTATTCCAGATTGTTGGGGTTATCTTGCCAAATGGCCTAGACTTCCATCTGGGGTAACAAAACCTTCCATGTAGCCCATATGTCTGGCATGTGATGCAAGCTGGAGTATAAATGTAAATCAGACCGTCTTGCTGCCAGTCTGAATGCATGTCTTTGTAGCAGTTAGTCTGTTCTATGCATGGTTGTTGGTACTGTTGGCTTTCACTGGTTCAGGTAAGTGCCTTTTGGATAGCCTTCCTTTAAATTTTGTGAGTGTTGCTGTGCTAGATATCAGCTAGGAGGGGAAAGTGCGATTCTGGTAGGCAGATTCCTTACAAGAATCTCCACTTTAGAGCCAGAGCATGAATACAAGAATGGTATGAACGGTCCGTCCTTTGTTCCAAAGATCCCAAGAACACAACTTTAGTCTTGAAACATGTTCATGTTCCAAGTAGAAATTAAACACTCCGCCTTAGCAAAGATGATGGTCCCCTATACCCCTGACATCCTGCCACTTGAAAAGAACACATTTAAGATGCCTAGGCTTGATATTATGACTGCCCAGTCAGACTCAGACATACTCACAGAGGTCTCAGAACTTGCGGTATGCCCAACGCCTGCTTTGACTCAAACTACTGCGACCCTACCAGAGGCTGGTACGGCATCTGTGGTTCCCATATCCGAAATAGCTAAAGCTATAGATAATGATGAGAAAGGGGAACCCTGCTTAATATTTCTGAAGGACTCAAAAGCATACGTTATAAATCCTTGTTTAGAGGAAATTCCTAGATCGATCATTGAGGTTCGTTAGGATCAGAGCCTCCCTGTTTAGTCCAAAGCAGACTTTGCACCTAGAAAAAAGAAACAAAAAACTAAACATTTGCCCCCCCCCAAGACATCCAAAAGAAAGAAGATGGATTTTAAACAAGTCTAAGGCCATAATGGCACTCACCACCTTCCTTTGCAGGTCCTGCTGTTACTGTTTCTCCTTCCACTCCACAAAAGACAAGATACTTCATTTGAAGATGAAGAGGATGAATCCATCTCAAATGAGCACTCTGTCCTATTCATCCCAAATCCATTCACCAGGTGAAGTGGCTTCAGGTGATTCCCTTTCTCCAGACTTCCTTGTTGAAGCTTCATTTGGAGAAACTGTTAATGTGATGAAGTATTTTGAATGGGAATTAAAACAGATCCCTGAAGTTCATCAGGGAATACCTCCTGGAAGCAGGTGGTCATTCTGCAGCTTATGTACCTCCTGCTGTGGAGGCTTTCCTGGATCCTTTTGCATCCAGTTCCACTGCACCAGACTGTAAACCACCAGCTCCTTAAGGCTGACAGGTTTTACAAGGTACCTGAGAATATGAAATTTTTCTACAAAAACCCTGTGTTGGACCCCTTTGTTTTCTAGGTCAGACAAACTGTTAAGTTACTACCTGTTGCCAGTGCTCTTCCTTCAGGTAAAGACAGCAGGGTAGTGGACAAATTGGGGAAAGTTTATACATCCTCCATTCTGGCCTTTAGAACTCTGAATTATCAGACTCAGATGACTGACTGCTTATCTATCCTCAGCAATTGTCCACCCCTGTGGAGCCTATCAGTAAACAGGCTTTGGTGGCTCAGGCTTCCAAACTAACTATGCACAGCATTAAATTCAGCTATGATGCAGTGGAAACCTCCTCCAGGGAACACCTTTCCTGCAACATTTCTCATTTGCCTCTTCTAATGTCGTCACACTTTTCTATATAATGATGTGTTGCTATCCCTGTAGCATAAGCCACGTCTGTTATTATGGATACGTGTTGTCCATAAAGCTCCAAGCATAATTCCATTTTTCCATCCATGTTTTGATATTGCAAACTGCTTCGTGAAGTAAATGCAACATATTCTTGTATTTTTAAATATGTATATATACATGTTTTTTAGCTGGTTCTTGTATTTGTAAATATATTTTAAATTCTTATGTGATCCTAGCTACCCGAGCTATGCCTGCAAAAGGTCCATTGAGATCAGTGCACTACCCCAGTAAACAAATATAAACTGCCATGAGTACTGGGATCAGGAGGTGTGCTTGATTACTTTTTCAGCCCCTGCTTGAAGATGGGCAAAAGTCCTAGACTCCTTTAAACAAGGACCTTTTATATTGTCTAGATGTTGTCAGTCTTTTCAGAAATTGCTGGAACAAGGTAAAATTTATGAAGGACTGCAAACAGATCTTGTACTTCTTTGCCAGGATACCCTCAGAATCACCCTGCAAAACTCACTTCCTTCAAACTCCATGAATGCAGGCCTTCTCATAAGAAAATGCCTAGGAAAAGATTCTAGGACAGACCAGACAGGAGCTGTGGGTCTGGGAGGCCTTCTTACCTAGACAAGTCTGTCTGATTACCCTCTGCCTCCCCTCCACACCCCTTGGTCAAGCCTTTCTCTTACCCAAAAGGCACACATCATACCTCAAAAAAAGTTAACCACATCCAACAAATGGGTGGTCTCAGTCATCCAAAAAGGATACAGAATGATGCAGACGGAAGTTCTCCCTTTCATTAGGATCCCTCCTTCATAAAATCGACTATAGTAGCGCTCTCCCATTATTCAAATCTTTCTAGAACAAGGCACAGTAGAACTGGTGCCTCTGCAGTATGTGGGAAATGGGTTCTATTCCAGATTCTTCCTTGTCCCAAGAAAACAGGAGACTGGAGACCAATTTTGGATCTCTCCACTCTCATCTCCCTTCTGTTCTATCTTTCAAGATGTTGGCCCTGCAAACTCTGCTACCATTCATTCTTCCTCAAGCTTTCCTGGTGTCTTTAGACCTAAATGATGCTTATCTTAACATTCTTATTCACACGGCTTACAGGAAATTTCTGAGTATTTCTACTGGCTCATCACACTTTCAAGTTCTTTGCTTTTCCTTTTGTACTTTTTACAGCAGCGAGAGTCTATCAAGTGTCTCACACTTGTGATAGCTTGCTGCAGGACTCTGGGAAATCCTGATATTCCCTTATGTGGATGACCTATTAATATAGGCCCTGTCTCAGCAGGTAATCCTGACTCACCTGAGACTCACCATGGCCTTGACAATCCTGAAAACATTAGTAATACCACCAACCCAAGACCTAGAATTATTGGGGTGTAGACTAGACACCCAGCTCATACAGGCCTTCCTTCCACCAGACAAAATGCAGAGCCCCTAGCCAGTTACTTCCTTTCTCTTCAGTCCTGTACAGCATGGAAGATCCTCAGAGTACTCGGATTCATGGCAGCAACCATCCCCATTGTCCCCTTTGCCAGGCTGCATACAGGGAAGATTTAGTGGTAACTGAAAAACCACCTCATCTCAACATTTTCATCCTGTGGACACATGTTCCTCTCCTGCTCTGCCTAAAGAAGGAAATACTGTGTTAGATATTGCAGATAAAGCTAAACCTGGGTCTTGTCTTCAAACCAGAGTCACCACTACAGGAGCTGTCCACTTAATAGACTACGCATGGTGTACATGGACAGGCAACTTGAAAGCTCTAGGGCAGTGGCTTACAAATCTAAGATCAGAAAATCTCAAGCTCGAAATGAGAACACTAATTCAGACCCTGCAGATTTTTTTCCCATTCCTGGAAACCAGGTCTACAAATGGTGGTGCCTCCTAAATCATTTAACTCCAACAACAAGCAGTTCCAGGTCTTTTGCACCAGCACTTATTGTCTTCAATAGGTTTGTAGTAGTTTACTAGGTCAGCGACCACAAAGGCCTTTTTAAGCCTAGCCATGCATCCCAAATCTCTGACAAGATCTGGTACCCTTGATTTGAGTGTAAGCAGTGGTTTGGAAGCTGAAAAGTTTACAAGCAGGGGCCAATGAGATGAGCTGTTTACTGGCTTGTCTGTGCCCATTGGAGGCAAGTGCAAAACCAGGGATGAATTTCCTGTTACCCATCCAGTTGTCCAAGTTACACTTGAACTGGGTTAGGGAGGAACACTGCTTCACATGGATGGGGAAACTGTTCCAGAGAATGGGTGGGCTCCGAGATAGGATCTGCTAGAGAGAGAGGTATTTATCTATATCACATGCAAGGATTAAGTCTTTAGAACAGGTAATTCTGGTGCTGTTTGTTTTGCGGGTATGTAGGAGGTCCATCATAGTGAGGTTTGACAACGCCTTGTATGCCAAGCATAGATCTTACCTCAGCAGCCTGTAGGAGACAGAATTCAGGGATAGGACCTTGACACTGTCTGCAGAGGATGTTGCGTATCCCATGTATTCTTTTAGCGAAGAACATCTACGATGTTCTAATTGTTTGGTATGCTTGGTTAGGTACATACCAAAAGGAGCATTGTACTTGATAGATCTGATGGATGCTGAATACAGTGGAACAATGACTTCCTTGGACCTAAAAGTCCTATTTTTGTTAAAGTTGCACAACATAGAATGATTTCCTCAGTACTGTAGACACGTGATAGTCAAAGTCTGGATTATCTTTGTATGTCCCCAAGTCCCTGACTGCAGAGTCAACTCTTAGGAGTATGTTGCCAATATAGTTAATGGGTGGAGGACTTCCCGAAGGATACTGTTATGTTTTTTTCTGGTATTTAGTTTTAGTCCATGACTCTACCAGTTATGTCTGTCAGCCCTTCCTGGAGAACATTTGTGTTGGCGAGGATTCAATGACTGCTCCTAGTTTGCAATTGCCTGCAAATTTAGTCAGCCAGAGGCCGTTGACATTGGCTTTGACTTCAGAGAAGTAAATTACAAATATGGAGTGGTCCCAGGACCGATTCCTGAGGGGGACTGCTTATGACTGGCTAGTTCGCAGATGACTGCAAACTAGGAGCCATAATCGAAACTCCTAACGATGTGGACATCCTACAAAAGGACTTCACTGAGACATATGCCTGATGTCAAAGCCATGGCCTCAAGCTCAATGCCAAAAAGTACATTGTCATCCCCTTTGGTAAAAACTCATGAGCTACCACATAGGCAATAGTCTTCTTAACACTGAAAGTGTGATGAGACCTTGGGACACAGGTGGATAGTAGTCTCTCCTTTAATAATCACATCACCACAGTGGTCAGGAAATCCTATGTGGCACACCTCCTCACAAAAGGTTTCTCATCCAGAAAAAAAAAGGTCATTATTCCCCTCTACTCATCACTCATTAGACCCATTATAGAGTACAATGCCCATTTTGGTATGTACCTCACAAGACATCAACAACTGGAAAGGCCGCAAAAATACCTCACAAAGAGGATTACTGGCCTCAAACAGATGCCCTATGCAGACTGTCTCAAAAAACTCCAGCTCTACTTCATCGCCTACTCAGAGGCAGTCTCTGCCTAACATCAAAGCTATGTCAAACCCAGAGCTGTTGGACATGCTCCACGTAAAGAAATCCCAATCCCTCTGAGCTACACGCTCTAGGGACTTGAATCTTGTCACCACAATAAACAGAACATGCTGGAGGGGTAGATTCCTGTCCCAGAGACTTCCCATACTCTGGAACAGACTACCTATCTATGTCAAACAGCTCCTCATTTGACTCTTCAAGAAAAATCTTGATTGGATGGGAAATAGGAAATTCACCCCGGGGATCACTTCTGTGGCTCTGCTTGACAGGGGCACAGGAAAATAATTTTCTTGGGTGGTGAAATCCAGAGTACCTTTTTGACTAGGCTTATATAGGCCCTAGGGCCAATCGCCTAGTACCTATCTATGAACCTATGTAGAGTTGTGCTCCCCATTTCTAATTTCCTGGTTCCTGTCTGGCTGTCCACTGGGTGACAAGGGTCTGTAGCTAGCCTGTTTTTTTGTCAGCAATGCTTGGAAAGTGGATACATTGCCCTTCACTTGGAGAAGGTTTCTTGCGTATCTTCCCAAGGGCATGTTGAAGATCTAAAGAGAATACCCAAAGATCTTGCTGGTGACACCCTGTTGACCAGGGCAGCACTGGTTCCCCTTCTCTTCTAAGGGTCATCACCAGAAGCCTCCCTACTCAGTGGACTTGCTTACACAGCAGAAACAAAATGGAAAAGATTTGCTGTTTTTGTTGGTATTAATATCAGGTCCCACTTCTCACTAATGCCCCAGTGGTCTTCTCGTTTGTGAGCTCTATGGTCTGCCTTGTCATACTTACCTAATTAGGAGCACATTTCAGCTATTTTCACGTGCCTACTTATGGACTCTGCTGCTGGCCAGATTACAGAGAGAATTGTTCTTAAAAGGTGTACTCAACCTGAAACCTTAGTTTTGTTTTCGAAAAAACTTTCAAACCACATCCATCTCTCAAATGTTGTACTTGAACTGTTCTGGAAGCTGTCCTTTCTGCAATGCAAGCCAAGTCTTTGAACTACAGGCCCTTATGGCAACCCTTCCTTCCTTATTTCTCATAGTGACAGTGTGTTTTGAAGGGCAAATCATGCCTAAAGTGGTAAACTGTCTGCCAGTTGGACCATAAATCTGTCCACTTTCTTCCCTCATCCACAAAATAAGGGAAAAGGGATTCTATATTCCCTGGATGTGCATAGACGGTGCAGATTCTACCTGGCTAAGACCAAGGGTATTCGCAAATCTAACATTGTGTAAGATTTCAGCAAACTGTTACTAACTGGATTTCTAAATCCATTTCCTTTTGCTACATTCTACATTGTAAATGTTTACCATCTCCAGCAAAAGCCCATTCTACTAGAGCAGTAGTCCCATCTGGAGCCTTTTACAAGGGGATTGACTCGAGCAGTTGCAGAAATGGCTACTTGGTTGTCTTTGCATACTCTCACCAAAACAGTGTATGCCTTTTCTATATCCAGAGCCGCCTCGGCAAGGCAGTCTCTTCTTAGGATAATTGGGTTGCTGATTGTGGAACTGTATCACTTAATCTCTGTTCTTGCATGCAAACAAGATTCTTAAGGTTATTCATTAGAGGTTGTAACCAAATTTGGAATGAGAAGGCAAGGGTATCAAATGGGTAATCTGAATGTGCTTCGTTCGTTATAGCAAGGCTTTTGTATAAATCGTGAAAAAACTATGGGCCACACTAAGGGGACATTAGTGTCGTAGAACACCTGACAGTTTTCATACGCAGTTTTCACATTGATCAAGAAGCAACAGTTCAGACAGAACAAGTAGAACCAGAATGGTTTGGAAACTACTAAATGTGTATGGCAAGACTGTATACTTTCTCTTGCCTGTATATTATAGACAGAAAAACTCGTTAAGAAAATGGAAACTGTAAAAAGCAATTCAGTATGAAATCTGAAGAAAGAATGATCTTCTGAGGCCATCCCCAAGAAGCCTAACAAAATCCTGTCTCAATGATGGGAAATTTTGATCCAAAGGTCCTTTGGAGTCCTTGATTGCAGCAGTGACCAATAAAAAGGAGCAGTCAGAAGTTGGCCTCTGTCCATCTGCTCAACATGGAGTCCAGTGCAATGGAAGGAATAGAGGGAGTGGGCATATGCCTCGGGTACTTTTGTCTGGAAGGTGTTGAGCTATGCTACTCAATGAACTACTTGTAAGTAGATCTAGGAGGGAATGGATCTGGAATAGGATTTAGCCTCTTTGAAGAAGACACCCACAATAGATTCTAGAAAGCAACTTGAGACTGCGTTGGGACACCGTATAAATATGATCAATCTCATCATGCGGTTCTTGCACAATGCAGTTGATGGAGCAGCTGTGATGGCAGATAAGAAGTATTCATTAGGAAATGCAGTGTTTGGCTGCGCTTATGTGACTTTGCATACAACTTTAAGGTATTTATCGTGTTTCACTGTTGCAGTCCTAACCATGGGTTATCCGGCTCCCGGTAGCCCTCGATCGGCCAGAATACCAAAGGTAAGTAAATATGACATCGGCTGTCGTCGGTGGTACCAATGCAAAAGGAGGCAGCCGACGTCACTTCCTCAGTCTTCCTTGCTGCGGAGCCCGAAGCAGAAGCATTTCTTGCACGAGTGCCGGTCGGCAGTTTACCTTTTTTGTTTTCAACTACAAAGTTGAAGTAGACTACAGCTAAGTACTCCATTGAGGATCCTCTTTTCTTGCCTTAACGAATGTCAGAAAAGGTTAATAATTGTCTTACTTGTGGAAAGCAGATTCCCCATAGAGATTTTAATTTCTATTATATTTGATTAGGCCTTGACCACGACGTCCCTAATTGTGATCTCTATGCCTCTTTTAATCCGCGTACTATTCGTCGTCGGGCTAAGCTTTTAGCTAAACATTTTGGAGTTTGGCCTAAGTTTGTCGGTATGGCTTCCACTAGTCTTCAGGCTTCGGATATCCCCAAGAAATGCAAGGATAAGGACTGTGACAGGTTTCAGTGGGTCAAGTCCTTGGATGATAAGATGGTAGTCATGCGGTAGCCAGTGAGGTGCCTTTGCAGCCCGTGTATTTTCAACCGCAGGCCTCTGTTGAGACCATTTCAGTCCCCCGGCCTCCATTTTGCCTTCTGACCTTTCACCTGTTGCCTCTTCAGCTGGATCCGGAGCTGCTAAGCTGACTCCAGTGTCCAAGGCCTCCGTTCTTCGTTCAAACAGCAAGCTCATACTGACTACCTCTACTGCAACTTCAGCGGTTGCCAGGCCACCCAAGTCCTTCAGACTTGCAGGTAAATCTTCCAGTTGTAAGCCTGTGAAAAAGAAGGCTCCAGTTTCTTCTCGTTCCCCTCAATCCCAAATGGTTAAAATGGCTAATGACCTTTTGACTCTCATTAGGGGTTCACAGCCTCCTCCTCCTAAAAGGAGTAGGGTTGTTTCTCCTCAGGCTTTCTTTTTCTGGTTCTGATTCTTGTAGCATTTCTGCTGATGAGGAAGTTTCTCAGGCCTTTTCTCCTTTTGAGGATTCAGATGTGGAGGAGTCCATCCCTTCTGCTTCTCCCCCAGAGAATTTCTCTTTTGGTGATACTTTCAATACTCTAAATTCCTTTACTCCAAATTCAGTTCCTCCTGCTCCCAGGAAACCTGACCGGTATTGTAGAGTCCCTAATTCCCATTGATTTCTTTTCAGGAATCCGTTGGCTGATCCAGAGGTTATTTCTCAAGGCTCTAAAGGAGTTAAGGCCACTGTTACCAAAAATTGTGTTCCTTCTGACAGGGAATCTAGGAACCTAGATAGGTGGGATAAAAAAGTTTATACCTCTGCCACTCTTGCTATTAGGTCTACTAATTGTCTTTTTCATATGCTGAAGTACCAGCAGCACATCTTGGAGGCTGTTAAGTCTAGGATAGCAAGTGTGCCTATGTTGGAGACTAAGGATTTGCAGGATTTGCTGAATTCTGCCAGTCTTTTTAATAAACATTCTTTACATTGTGGTTTTGACATTCTAGAAGCCTCCTGCAGGGCTACAGATACTGGATCTGTTATTAGAAGGCACACTTGGCTCAGGAAACAACCCCTTCCAGAGCCTGTCAAGGCTAAGCTTTTAGATGTACCTTTGCATAAGGACAGTCTTTTTGGCAGCAAAGCAGAGGAAGTGCTCAAGAAGATGGAGGATAAGGCCAAGTCTATGCAAACTGTTAAGGACTTTCTGCAAGTTCAACCTTCTTGCTTTAGCAGGACTTGCCCGTCTAAGATTTGGATGTTTCCTGATACCAGCAGACAGAACCGTTCAAGGACTAGAGGTTACAAATCTTCTAGGGGGCAGGTGGCTACCCCTCAAAAGTCTAAGTGTTGGCAGGCTTCCACTTCCAAGGCGGGAAGTTCTAAGCCTGCATCTCAATCAAAACATTCTCAATGACTTTATCCAACTTCTGCCTGTTCTTGCCTTGCTGGAGAGTCCTTTAGAGGGAAGGTTGGCCTTTTTTCCCCAATGTCTGGGCCACTATCATGGACGACAAATGGGTACTCAGAACTGTATTTCGAGGAGACAAGTTTTCTTTCCACACCTTTCCAGTACCTAAAGGATTCCCGGACGCTCCTCCAAACCAAAGTGCAGAAGTAGAAAAACAAATTTTGTCTGTTGCATCTTGGAGCAACAATAGAATCAGTTCCTGCTCAGCAGGTAGGCCAGGGTTTCTATTCCAGGCTTTTCCTAGTTCCAAAAAAAGAAGGCACCTGGCGTCATACCCTAGATCTATCCATTCTGAACTCTTTCTTGGGAATTCCAAATTTCAAAATGCTCACTCTGCATCAGTTGCTGCCAATGTTAGAAAAGGATTCCTAGCTGGTAACTTTGGATCTCGAAGAAGCTTATCTGCACATCCCTATCAGGGAAAGTTGCAGGCAGTACCTTTGTTTTGGGGTGGGCAAGCAACATTATCAATTCTCTGCGCTGCCCTTTGGCTTATCTACTGTTCCCAGAGTTTTACAAAGTACCTGGCTCCAGTCATTGCTTTTTGCAGGCAGAAGAAAATTCAGATTTATCCATACTTGGATGACTAATTCAAGCAAATTCTCAGGAACAGCTGTTAAAAGATCTAGAATTTGTAAAGACTCCTCTCTCTTCCCTGGATTATACTCTCGAGGAAAAAATAAAAAATGGTGCCATCCAAGGAGAAAACATTCCTGGGAGCGAGTCTTAACACAGCCACCCAGATATCTCATCCAGGAGAAGCCGACAACTCTTTCAATTTACATCAAGGACTTTGCAAGCCTGTCCCAACTCCCTGGAAGGAAATACCTGCAAGCTCTGGGATACATGGCCTCTTGCATTCTCATGATTCCATATACAAGACTGCATATGACGAAATTGCAGTGGTACCTCAAGAACATTTGATGTCAACACACACAGGACCTGGATATGATAATTCCTCTGCTTCCATGTCTGCAGAGTTTTTATGGTGGGCAACAGCCTGTCTACAAAACAAAGGCATGCCTTTTTGCCCACTCCCTGCCTCTCCAATTCTTACCACGGACGCATTGGACTACACCTGGAGAGCTCACCTGGATGGCAGATGCATACAGGGACGTTGGACTGCCCAGCAGATGCACATAAATGTAAAGGAGTTGATAGCAATTCAGCAGGCCTTACTAGCTTTCAAGCATCTTCTTTCTCCAGGAACCCTGCTCGTCAGAACAGACAACACAGTGATGTGGTACATCAATAAGCAGGTAGGGACTCCTCCTTACCCCCTGTGGAGGCAGAGCGTAACTCTCTGGTCCATAGCAGCATCCCTGGGCCTGCATCTCCTAGCTCAGTTTCTTCCAGGAAGGCTCAGTGTTTTGGCAGACCAGTTGAGCAGACAAGACCCGGGATTGTCACGAGTGGCAGCTGAGCAGAGCAGTCTTTCACAACATCATTCAACGTTGGGGTACACCTCAGGTGGATCTTTTCTTCTCCCCAGACAACCATCATCTGCCTCTTTTTTGCACCAGACAGCATCACAGCAGAGCCTGGAGAGTGGATGCTCTGTCCTTCCCTTGGACGCTACTGTCAGTTTATGCCTTCCCTCCTCTTCCCAGAGTATTATTGAAGATCAGGGACGAACGACCAAGGACTATTCTCATAGCTCCAGACTGGCCCAGACAGCATTGGTATCCACTGCTTCACAGTCTCTCCCAATTTCCTCCTTGGCATCTTCCTCTGAAGCCAGATCTTTTGGTTCAGGAAGGAGGAAACATTCTACATTCTCGTCTTCAGCCTCTCCATGTGGCAGCATGGCTCATTGTATGACTCCATTCTTTTCTTCTTCCCTTTCACAGCAGGTGGTTAACGTGCTGAGGGAGGCCAGGAGGCCTAGCACTAGGAAGTCCTATGCTGGCAAATGGGAAAGATTCTCTCATTGGATGCAGGCTAGAGGGGAATCTTCTCAGCCTACCCTTCCTCTGATCCTGGAATACCTGGCTGATTTGCTTCAGGGTGGTCTTTCTTTTTCCTCTATCAAGATCCATGCTTCAGCCATTTCTTCTCATTGTTCTTTTGAGCAACCCATTTTCTGTCATCCCCGATAATGTTTCTCAGAGATGCTTTCAACTTAAAACCTCCCAGAAGGGCACCTACTCCAGCCTGGGATCTTAATTTTGTTCTAGAGAAACTCGCTCTTCCTCCTTTTGAGCCAGCTGCTGCTGCAGATTTAAAGTTTCTTTCCTGGAAGGGGACTGCCTTCCTCTTGGCTATAACTTCAGCAAGGAGGGTTTCGGAGCTGCAAGCTTTGGCTGTGGAGCCTTTTCTTATTTTCCATGCAGATAGGGTCTGTCTGAGAACCAACCCCTCCTTTTATGCCTAAGGTGGTCTCTAGCCTGACTCTTAATCGGTCCATACACCTTCCTACCTTCTTTCCTAATCCTTGGAATAGAGATGACAGTATCCTACATTCTCTTGATGTGCAAAGACAGCTCAGGTTTTACTTGGACAGGACTAAGAACCTTCGGAAATCAGTATAGTTATTGGTCAGTTTTGCCCCTGGAGCCCAGGGCAAGGCTATTTCTAAGCAAACCATTTCTAAATGGATTGTACATTGTATTACTTTTGTTATTCCATTCATGGCAAGGTTCCTCCTCAAGGGTTTAGGACCCACTCAACTAGAGCAGCTTCCACTTCTGCAGCCTTTTTAAGGGGTGTCCCTACTAAAGACATTTTGGAGGCTGCCACGTGGTCTTCTGTTCACACTTTCACAAAGCATTATAATTTGCCTTTGTTTTCTAGACCCAGGTCAGGGTTTGCCACTGCTCTTCTGCAGGGCATCATCTCCAATCCTTGATTCTGTTGGTTCCTCCTCCCTTTTCTCTGGGCTTTGCTGATCAACCCATTGGTTAGGACTGCAACAGTGAAACACGATGAACATAGTACAGTTGTGCACACTTACCATAAATGTAGATGTTCGATTGTATTCACTGTTGCATTCCTGGTTTCCCTCCCTCCTTCCCCCTTTTTTGGTCTTCTATTCTCTTTTCCTAAGGTACAGGCTAAATTTGGTATTTGCCAAAGTTGCTTTTGGTTTAAGCCTGGCTTTCTGGGGGCTTCTGACTGTTATGACAAGAATGACTGAGGAAGTGACATCGGCTGCCTCCTTTTGTTTCGGACGTCCTGACGTCCTTCACAACTGACGAACAGACTATGTTATATTTACTTACCTTTGGTATTCTGGCCGATTGAGAGCTACTGGGAGCCAGATAATCCATTGGTTAGGACTGCAACAGTGAATACACTTGAACATCTGCATTTATGGTAAGTGTACACAACTGTACTTTCTCCTTCACAAATGCTCTTTATGATTATCTCTCACGGCTGTGAAGTGTATGCAGGAAGACAGTACCTTGTCTGCTCTAGGTGTAATGTTTTGAGACCCCTCCGACATTTTTATGGTTTCAAAAAACAGCATCACCCCTTTAACTCTACTTCACACAGAGGAAGCTCAGATGACTCCTGCAATGGTCACAGACCAAGAGGTCAAGGTGGTCTGCTAAATCAGGGATATAGGGGTCCATTTTCAGAAGAGTAATTCCATCATCCTTGAAGGGTTGCCTGACTGCTCCTTTCTGGAGGTAGTTGGGGGCTGTTTACCATCCACTCACCCAGTGTAGATGGCCATCATGCAGAAGTTGCAGGTGAATAGGGTACTGTCTAGAGGCTATACAATTCCACCTCCACCCCCCACCCCCCAGACCAGCTGCTTTGTTTCCACACTATCAGCTGAAATCAGCAAAAAGTTGCTCTCTTGCAAAAGTGACATCCAGGAGGTCCCACCAAACCAGAGAGGGTCAGGCTATTCAAGATTACATTGGTTTCAAAGAATAGCAAGAACATCTGGCAGTTCTGGACTTCAGTTGCTTAAACCTCCATGTAAAGACAACCCTATTCAAACAAGCAGTTTTGCCATGTCTTCATGCAAATGATTGGATGTGCTCAGTAGACCTTCAAAATACCTACCTCCACATCAAAATTGTACACCAGAAGATTTCCACACTTCCACCTAGGAGCCAGTCATTTTTAGTTCAGAGCTTTGCCTTTGACCTCATCATACTACTTCCCTCCAAGGTTTTTACCAAGTCCATAGCAATAGTCAAAACTTAAGTGCAGCTCAGAGGGATTTGTATTTGTCCATATTTGGATAATAGGTTCCTCACAGCTACAGCTACAACAAGAGAATCTTTTGTTGCAGCCATACTGTTTACCTCTGACTGTCCTTGGGCAAGCAGGTTTAGCTCTGAGTTCTAGCCTTAATGACTTCAGCAATTGTTGTGGTGCAGTTCACTTCCACATGAGGGTTGTCCAGTTGTCCCAGTTATTAGATCACCTGTCTTTCCCATTCATATAAATCCTGCAATGCTGAGTGATTTTTGAAGCTGAGGCAAACTTCTCCCAACATTTATGTAGGAGGACCCTTTCTCACAGATGCCAAGACAGCAGTTCTCGTCATTGATGCTTCATCTCTGAGGTGAGGGGGGGGGGGTATTATGAGAGGAATATTAGCCAAGGAACCCGGAGTCATCTAGGTGCTAATCTTCACATAAGTATGTTGGTGATGAGAGCATTGCATGTATTTCAAGAATTTTAGGATGTCTTGCCTGCAGGAGTGAATTTTCTGTTCAAACTAACAGGTCAGCAGTGTGATATTTGAAAAAAACAGGGAGGAACCAGATCCTGCTCCCTGTGCTGTGAAGGTGTGAGGGTTTGACAAAGGGGAAAATGCTTCTCATCACTTTCTCTCAGCAAAGCACATCCCTATAAAGTTGAACCACCTTGCCAACAGGCACAGCAGATTTATTTTGATGCCTCACAAGTGGTGTTCTCAATCCAGCAGGTGCCCGACAAGTTTTCAGTCTCTGGGTCAGCCATGGTGTGATTATTTGCTTCCCCAGTTAACACCAAATGCAGCAGCAGCCACTTTACGTTGATTCCTCCCCCTCACCCCACCTCTGAGGGACCGCCCCCGAGGGATAGTCTAGTTGAGCAGTAGCCTTTGGGGAGTAATGTGTGCCTTTTCTGTTCTTCCCCTCATGTCCAGATTTCTACAGAAAGTAGCAGGATGCAAATCCGTAACGGTCCTCATTGCCCCCTGTTGTCACAGTAACTTGGTGGTTCCTTTAATGAGGTCTCCTAGAAAGATGTGCCCCAGGGCTTCTAAATCCATGACAGGATCTCCTAGCTCATCCATCCAGTCTCACCTGGCCTTTCTCAGTCTTGAGGTAACTGCATGTTTTCTGCAATTCCCTTAATGGCTAAGGACTTTTCCCTTTCTTGAAATGTTTATATTTTCACTGTTTCTCAGAATCAACCTGTAAGGCTTATTACAGTAAGTGGAAATGTTTTGCTATTTAAGCAGTTAATTTAGTCACTGACCCTTAAGACTGCTTCTGTTCCTGACATTTTATAGTTTCTTTTGTTACTTGACTGTAGTCATTGTGCAATTGAAGGTCAGCTGGCAGTCATTCCTTGGCCTCTTATAAAATGCTAGCCTTCTTGAAGGGCATTTTAACATCCCAATAAATAAATCAGTTCCTCCGTGGGACCTCAGTTTTGTACTAGAATCCCTGACAAAGGCTCCCTTTGAGCCTGCCTCTTCATATTGTACGTTTTTTATCCTCCAACCTTGTTTTTGGTAGCACTGATTTCAGCAATAAGGGTTTTGCATTTACAAGCCCTCATCTTCCAACACTCCTTACTAAATTTTTCATAAGGACAGGGTAAAACTCTGTACAAATCCATCCTTTGTTCTCAAAGTTGCATCTAAAATTAAATTCAGTAAGTCCCTTTTTTTCCAAACCATTCCATCAAAAGTGAGTACGTTCTACCCATGCTAGACGTTTGCAGATAGTTAAGATTTTACTTGCACAAACCTTATTCCTTTAGGAAGGAATCTGGGCTTTTTTGTGTTCACAGCTAATAAATTAGGAAAGCAGGTCTCCAAAGTTATATTTCCTGTGTGTGTAATTCTCACAGACTGCCAGTTAAACCAAAAGCTCATTCCACAAAGTTTATTTCTACTTCTGCATTCGTCTTTAAGAATTCATCTGTGAATAACATTTGCACTGCAGCTACTCCATCTACATTGTATACCTTTGACAAACATAAGGTAAAATGTATCTTAGTCTTGGACTTCTTTTAGCCCACTATACTTAGGGTCTCCTGATATGATTCCATCCAGGTTGATAAAGTAGCTTGGAATTCTGACACAAGTTGGATCGGATGGCCTGGATGATTAGGCTACGATTCTAAAACCTCTTCAGTGATGTTCTTCATCTCACATTGCTGCAGTCCTTACTTATGGGTAGTCCGCTGTCCTCAGTCGGCCCGAATACCAAAGTATTAGGCTGACGTCGGTCATGGGCGCCTAGATCTGACAGAGTGTCAGGGTATAAAGGCGCATGACCGACGTCATATCCTCAGTCTTTTTTGCCGCATGGTCCGATGCAGAAGCAGCGTTGCAAGTGCCGTTCGGCGTTCTGAAATTTTTCGTTTTCGGAGTTTCAGACCGATACCAAGTTGGGCTAAGTACCCCGTTGGGGAATATTTTTGTTTTTTCTTGCCTCGGTTACTTACCGGATGTCAGAAAAAGTGAATAATTGTATTTCTTGTGGGAAACAGATACCGCATAGGGATTACCACTCGCTTTGTATTCCTTGTTTGGGACCGGAGCACGACGTAGTCGGGTGTCGGTTTTGTGCTAGGTTTAATAAGCGCACTATAAAACGGAGGTTAGATTGCGCTAGGTTAGTCTTTGGCAAAAGGTGTAATTATAATATGCCGTCGGATGTTCCGACGCCTGCTTCTACTAAGAAGCGCAAAGACAAATCTTTAAAGCCTAGGCAGGATGATTCGTCCGTTTCGGACGCCGGACCTTTAGAAGCTAATGCTGAACAGGTGGATCCGGCTGAAGTTTCTGTTGAGTCCCAGGGGGAAACTTTGATTTTACAGGATGTGGCCTCTCAGGAGGCAGGTCAGGCTGAAGGGGCCTCTCAGGTTACTATTCTCCCTTCTATGCCTAAGGTGGTTAGGCCTTCTGCTACTGTTTCTAAGGCTCCTTCTAAGGGCAGGTCTGTCTTGCCTTCCTCTGGTGTCAGTTCTGGTTCTTCAGGGTCTGTGCCTAAAAAGCACATGCTTAAAATGGCAGAGGATTTGATTACTTTAATTAGAGGTTCTATTCCCCCTCCTGATAAAAGGCCCAGGATGGAGCCAGAGTTGGAAAGTTTGGGGCAGGCCTCAGATGATTCAGAGTCTTCTGCTGAAGACATTCAAGATTTCCCTCCTTATTCTGATTCTGATGCAGAGGATTCCACTCCTCCTGCTTCTCCTCCAGAGGTTTTTTCATTTTCAGAAACTCTGCATTCCATGAGGGAGCATTTTCAGTGGGAGGGACAGGATTACTCTGATTCACGGAAGAGACTTAGGGAGTTCTTGTTTTTACCACAGCATAGACCCTTAGCTATACCTCCGGTTTTGGATGTTGTTTCAGATGTTTTTTTGGAAGCTTCCCTTAATCCAGATTCTGTGCCTCCTGCCCCAGTTAAACCGGACAGGTATTACAGGGTGCCTGAGGCTCATAAATATCTGTATAAGAGTCCTAGGGCGGACCCAGAAACTATTAGTCAGGGGCCTAAGGGTGTTAGAGCCTCTGTTGTTAAGAATCCGGTTCCTCTGGATAAGGAAGCTAGAGCTTTGGATAGATGGGGTAAGAAGGTGTATACCTCTTCTACTTTAGCAATGAGAGCTTTGAACTGCCAGTTTCATATGTTGAAGTATCAGAATTTCCTCCTTTCTCAGCTAAGGTCTAAAGTGGATGCTTTGGCAGAGGGCATAGAGTGTAAAGAATTGCAGGATTTAGTGCATGTTTCTGAACAGGTGGGTAAGCACTCTTTGCAATGTGGTTTTGATGCTTTACAGGCTTCTTCTAGGGTGGCTGCCACTGGTTCAGTTATTCGTAGGCACGCCTGGCTTAAGGATCAGAATTTGTCTGAACATGTTAAGTCTAGAATTCTGGATGCCCCTTTACAGTCTGAAGTTTTGTTTGGTCCTCCTGTGGAGTCAGTCTTAAAGAAAATGGAAGACAAGGCTAAGTCTATGCAGACTGTTAAAGATTTTTGCAGGTACAACCTCCAAAGTTTAGTAGAAATTGGCCTACTAAGGGGTGGACGTACCCTTCTTCTGATTCTCAGTCTAGGGGTAGATCTAGGCGTGGTAGGGGCAGAGCTCAGAGTACTTTCAGGCGGAGACAATGGAGTTCGCCTGCTCAATCTGCTGGTGAGGGCAGGGGCCAGTCCTTTCGTAAACAGGCCCAATGACCTACATTTTCAGCTGCCAGATTCTTCTTGCCTGGCAGCTCCTTTGGGAGGAAAGTTGGCTCTTTTCAAGCAAAATTGGCATTTAGTCACCCAGGACAAATGGGTATTGGACATTATAAACCGAGGTTACAAGTTCTATTTCCATACCATGCCTCCTTTCAAAGGCATGCCAGACGTCCCTCCTCGGCAAAGGATAGAGGCTCAGACAAATTTCTTTACTTCTTCAAATAGGAGCTATACAGCCAGTTCCTCTGTCAGAAGTGGGCCTAGGATTTTATTCTCGCCTGTTTCTAGTTCCAAAGAAAGGGAACACGTGGAGACCAATTTTGGATTTATCTATCCTCAACACTTACCTGGACATTCCAAAGTTCAAGATGCTGACTTTACAACAACTTTTACCTCTGTTGGGAAAAGATCACTGGATGGTTACTCTGGACCTCAAAGAGGCTTACCTTCATGTTCCTATCGGGCCCAGTTGCAGGAGGTACCTGCGTTTTCGGGCTGGAAATTTACATTATCAGTTCTCTGCATTGCCCTTTGGCTTATCTACTGCGCCCAGAGTGTTCACAAAGGTTCTGGCTCCAGTGATAGCATTTTTCAGACTAAGAGGAATACAGATTTATCCTTATTTGGACGATTGCCTGATTATTGCACAAGAAAAGGACGAACTTCTTCATCATCTACAGTATGTGATGGCAGTGTTAAGATGCCTAGGGTATTCTGTGAACGAAACAAAGTCCAGTCTAGTACCCTCTCAGGACATGTGCTTTCTGGGTGTGAGACTGAATACAGCTTCCCAGATGGCCTTTTGACCCCGGACAAACAAAGAAGCCTTTCTCTTTATTTCCATCAAATGTCTCTACGGTCCAGGCTGACTGCAAGGACAGTCCTTCAAGCCTTGGGGTTCATGGCATCTTGTATTCTGGTGCTTCCCAATGCCAAATTGCATATGAGGAAGCTTCAATGGTATCTCAAAATGTATGGACACAGCACTGCCAAGATCTAGACACTGTCATTCAGATAATACCTTGCATTCGGAAGGAGTTTTTGTGGTGGGCTCAGGAATGTCACCTAAACAAGGGACTCTCTGTGACCCGGCCAGAGGCAAGTCAGATTCTAACGACAGATGCCTCGGACAAGGCTTGGGAGCACACCTCAATGGAAAATGGGTGCAAAACACGTGGCCTGTCAAACTCCAACATTTGCATATCAACTTGAAGGAAATGTTAGCAGTCCAGTTTGCATTGATGGCTTTCAAAGATTTACTTCACCCAGGGCAGGTGTTGATTCAAACAGACAACACTACTGTCATGTGGTACATCAACAAGCAGGGGAACCCATTCTTACCCTCTTTGCAGGCAAGCGATGATTCTGTGGGAAACTGCTCTCAATCTACACCTCAATCTTCAGGCAAGGTTTCTACCAGGAGCACAGAACTCCTTAGCAGATGTATTGAGCAGACAAATAGTGGATCCTCACGAGTGGAAATTGGATCCTCATGTATTTCTACAGTTGACAGTGTTATGGGGAACTCCAGACATAGATCTGTTCGCTTCTCCACTGAATTACCAGTTGCCAAAGTTTTGCACAAAAATGTTTCATCACACAGCTTGGAAGGTGGACGCTCTATCATTCAGTTGGAACAATCTGCATGTATATGCCTTTCCACCTCTGCCTCTTCTTCCCAAGGTACTCTTGAAGGCCAGACAAGACAAGCCAACCATGATTTTGATAGCACCGGATTGGCCTCAACAACACTGGTACCCACTACTGAGGAGCTTAGTACGAGAACCTCCATGGCCTCTGCCTTTGATTCCGCACCTTTTGTCACAAGAGGACAGTCACTTCCTCAATGTCAAGATTCAGTCTCTACATCTAACAGCCTGGCATATTCTGTTTTAGACTCTGGAGGGTCTCAGCTTCCACAACAAGTTTTGAATGTTATTTTGGAGGCCAGGAGACCTAGTACCAGGAAAGTTTACGCTGATAAATGGAGGAGATTTTTTATTTGGAGCAAAGGAAAGGACTTTGATGTCTCCAAACCTGATTTAAGTGTTGCTCTTCAATATCTTACTGAGATATTGGACAAGGGTTTGTCTTTCTCCTCAATAAAGGTCCATGCTGCAGCCATTTCTGCTCACTATGATTGTGACCCTCCTTTATTCTCTCATCCTTGGTTTAAGCAATTTCTTAGAGGGGCAAAGAATATAAGACCCCCACGTAGAGCTCCTACTCCTGCTTGGGATCTCAATTTTGTGTTGGAAAAACTTACTCTACAACCTTTTGAGCCTGCAGCTACTGCCGAGTTAAAGTATTTGTCATGGAAAACTGCTTTTTGTTGGCCATTACCTCTGCAAGAAGGGTTTCTGAATTACAGGCCCTCATGGCAGTGGAGCCTTTCCTGATTTTTCATAAGGATAGGGTATCTTTGCGTACTAATCCTTCCTTTATGCCTAAGGTGGTTTCTAGTGTGGCCTTAAATCAAACTATTCATTTGCCTACTTTTTATGCAAACCCCCAAAATAAAGGGAGAAAATTTTGCATACTTTGGATATTCACAGGCAGTTGCGTTATTATTTGAGCAGAACCAAAGAGTTCAGACAGTCTCAGCAATTGTTTGTTTCTTTTGCTTTGGGTTCACAGGGTAAACCTGTTTCAAAACAAACTATTTCTAAATGGATTGGGTTTTGTATTTCTTTCTGTTATTCCCATCATGGTAAGGAGATTCCTGCTGGAATCAGGCCTCATTCCACTAGGGCTACTGCTACTTCTACGGCCTTTCTAAGGGGTAGCTACAAAGACATTTTGGAGGCAGCTACTTGGAGTTCAGTGCATACCTTTTCTAAACATTACCACCTTCCTCTTTATTCTAAGTCTAGGGCTGGATTTGCCACTGCAATTTTACAGGGCATTTTAGCGGCCCCTAATGCTTTATGATTTTTACCATCCTCCCTTTCCCATTGCTTTGGGATTCTACCCATAAGTAAGGACTGCAGCAATGTGAGATGAAGAACATAGTACAGTTTTGTACCTACCATAAATGTAGATGTTCGAAGATCCACATTGCTGCAGTCCAATTTACCCTCCCTCCTTCCCCACTGTAGTTAGACTTGGTGTTATGCTTTAGGTGATGGTTGTTGTTGGGCATGTTTTTGGGAGGTATTCTGTTTTTGGCTGTGGCCTTTCTGGTTTGGCCTTCTGACATCTGGGGCAAGAAAAGACTGAGGATATGACGTCGGTCATGCGCCTTTATACCCTGACGCTCTGATGTCAGATCTAGGTGCCCATGACCGACGTCAGCCTAATACTTTGGTATTCGGGCCGACCGAGGACAGCGGACTACCCATAAGTAAGGACTGCAGCAATGTGGATCTTCGAACATCTACATTTATGGTAGGTACAAAACTGTACTTTTCTTTTTCTGTTGTATGTTGTCCATATGCAGTCTGCAAACTCAGACTGAGCAAAATGCTACTACAAGTGAGTATGGGAGGGAAAAGTTTAAAGGAGTTCAAGGCTAGAGGACTAGTTTTCGACCAGATCCAGCAAGTTACTAGAGGAGAGACTCATCATATTATGTGGACCATGAATGAAAGGAATCCCGCATGTTATAACTACTGATCTGATAATTTTTTGTTTGGTTCAACCTTTGGGTTATTGAATCCAACTTTGGCACCTATAGAAGCTGTGGATCCAGCACTCTGATTTCATCCCCTATCCGTAATCCCTCTTCCTCCAAATTACCTCAAATCTCATTTGCTGCCTTATCAAGAAGATTTTGTTTTCCTGGACTTTGACAGATTTGTTCAGCTAACTTGTTTTTTGTTTCTGTGCCATCTCCAGCAGTTTCTTTCCACCTCTCGTCTCCCGTTTTAATATCTATATCCATTTTTTAAAAAGACTGTTTCTGGTACTGTGATTTACAGTTGGCTAGTATATAGTAACTTTATTTCTGGCAAGGTGTATTTTGTCGATAGTGTGCCTTTCCATGGCAGTCAAGGTTTTCAAAAATATATGGCCTGTGGCCACAAAATTCCGCTGCAGGACCATCACTCCCTTTGTGTCTGCTGCCTGGGAGCAACTCATCTTGATTGTGAGGCATGTGCCTCTTTTGGTGCAGGGGTCCTTCAAGGTCTTGGAGACAGATTAGTATTGAATTGCCTTTCCCTGCCCATGCAGGTGTATTCACCCAGGCTGCTGCTTCTGTATCCCTAGCTAAAACTGGGGAAAACCTACACAAAGAAAAGCCGAAACCTAAGGAAAAAGAAAGGGGGGAAAGACCAGGAAAAGATCTCTGGTTCCATCAGAACTTCGGTCCATCATCAAAAATTCAGAGACAAATGAATCAGAATTCTCTGATCACTGACTGTACCTCCTAGTTTCCTGCCAGAGCCAGTGAGTCCTTTGCTCTGTTGACCTTTCCTGCAGGACAGGTGCTCACTGAGACCATTTTCAATGGCTTCAACTTCCAGGTACATTTGATTGAAGAACCTTACTGAGTCAAATGTCAACAGGATGATGCGGAAGTTCCTTCTGATACAAGTTCAACTAGGGTTCTGCTGGCACTATCCATACAGGATGTTGCGAGAATGGCTCCAACAGCCCCTCCATTGAAATCTCCTATTCCAGTCCATCCTTTGGATCAGAGGCTCCTGGGAGCACCAATTTCAGAGCCAACAGTCTTGTCGACTTTGGCTGTAACAGTATCTTTTACTCTCTTAACTTCAGTGTCATTGAATCAGGGTAAGTCTTGGAGCTGAACCCAACTGTTCCAGGGCTGGATGCATGGATTTGAGAACTTTCGGAGCAGTCTCTCTCCTTTGGTGCATCAGTACTCTCAAACTCTGCTCTGTTGTCTGCTTTGGATCCCAAGCAGGTTGGGTTGCAGGAAGCTCTTCCTTCATTTCGCTCTGATGGTATGAGAGTCTTTTCAGCCCTGTTATGTCTCTGCATTCAAGACTTGAGAAAGGCTTCTTACTAGGCCAAGAGAAGAGTTGCTCTCCACATGCTTGACTCCATCCCAACCCCTTTTGGACATTGCGCCTGATGCAGGATATCCAGGTCTGCAGGGACGGTCGGCTTCATTCAATTTCTGGGTTGCATGCCACTTGAGTTCCCAATCTGACTTTGACCTGTTTCCAGAACTCTCATCAGGGCAGAGTCACAGAAGACAGGCTTCTAAAAGAAGAATTTTAGATTCCTGTCCGGAATCTGTCACTGAAGACAGACTTAGATGATGGGGATGGATCCCCAAGATTCCATCTGGATGATGACACTTTTGGTGAAATTTTGGGATTGATGAACAGTGCTTGGTCCACTGAAATACCCTCATCAGAGTCTGTGCTCTTTGAGGCATTTGGAGCTGGCTTTTCTACCTCCTGGATAGTACTGCCTGTTGATGCACTTACAGGCCTGGTAGCTCAGCAGGCGTGGAAAGATCAAGATATACTAGAGCCAGTTCCTAAGAAGCCATATAAAATCTCAGTTGCACCAAAGGACAAAGCACCCTAGTTCAAGGATCCTCCAGTAGATGACATGGTTGTAGCAGCAGCCACAAAAAATGAGCTCTCTGAAGAGTGTGTCTATTCTATTTGGGAATCGAGAGCATTAGACAAGTTTGGGAATTGCATGTGTGCATCAATGACTGACACTTGAGCTGAACTTAACTGGCCCACATGACCTGCTTCTGAAGGGATTTAACTAAGGAACCTGATGAGTCCCTGTCTGATATTTAATCAACAGACATCCAAAGAAAGTGAGTCCCATTGGTATACTTTACATTCTATGTCCAATGGAGCTGATAGTACAGTGATAGCAGCGGGAACTGGCATAGCCATCTGCCAACACTCCTAGATTTGACTAAGAAACTTTGTGGAACACTTCAAGATATCCTTCCTTATTGCCCACTTCAGTGGTTCAACACTTTTTGGTCCAAAGGTTAAGAAAACTTTTCACTAGGCATGAGCAGAAGAGTTAAGACCCTTTCTGTTGTTGGAATCTGCTTCTTTCCCTTGCAGAGATGCTTTACTAGGAACCAGAGGGGGTGGAAAGATGTTTCAGAAAATCTCTGAGGCTCAACCAGGGTGCTACTTCAGACAGGTCCTCTTCAGGCAGAGGTGGGAGCAATTTTTAATTGTCACCCTGAGGACAGACCACAAAATCAAGGATTTCATTGTCCTTTTACCAAGAAATTGTTACAGTGCTGCTGAGGAATGCCCGACCGACTCATTCTGGAGGTGGTCGGGGGGTGCTTATCCTTGCACCTACAAGCCTTGCAGGCCATCACACTAGATTCTTGGGTGCTGAGGATAATGCCCAGAGGCTATATTCCCTTTGTTTTCCCCTTCTCAAAAAACAAAAGGACTCCCACAGTGCCTTCCCACCAGATGGAGTCTGCAAAGACAAACATTTAAAGCTGTTGGGAGAGTCATCCAGTATGTCGCTCCAAGACCAATTAGAATCTGGAGTCTATTACAGGTTTGTTTGTAGTTCCAAAGAAGATGGGACCTAACCCCAATTTCGGACTTGCGTCGTTTGTAAAATAACGTTCCAGATTACCACAGTTCAATCCATTTACCTCTTCTGATGAAAGACTACTAGATGTGCTCTGTAGATCTCAAAGATGCCTACTACTTTCAAAACAACAAGGCAATCCATGAGAATTTTCCATTTTGTCTGTGAGCCAGTCAGTTGCATTTCAGGGCACTGCCTTTTGGTGTCACCAGCACCCCAGGTGTACCAAATGAATGACAGTGACAGTGGTTGCACATTTCGGACTGCTAGGGCTCCAGGTGTTCCCATACTTCATTTGGCTCCTCACCTTCCCAGCCAGTGATCTTCTACTCCAGCAGTGGGTGTTCTTGTTCTAACTTCAACATTTGGGAATCAGTCAATTAAGCCAAAAGTCAGTTATTAGTCGAGTTCATAGGATGCCACCTGATTATGAACAGTCAGATAGCAACCCCTACATCCCCCCCCCCCCCCCCGAGTACAGGATTGCATCTTTGCATCAGTCAGCCTTGTAAATTCTCCAACACACCTCATCCCCTGAAAAACATATTAGATTACATGGCTTCAGTAGTAATGTTCCCTTAGCCAGATAGCACTTGAGAGTTCTTCGGTGGACTTTCTGTACAGTGGTCCCAGTTTTCGGATCCACTTCTGGTCTGAATCGTCTGATACGCATTAGCAAATCTCACATCAGATGGTGGTTGACCTTGACAGCTCTAAGGATATCTGCCCTCTTCTCTGCATATTCCCACCATGGCTGTAAAAACTATGAATGCTTCCCTCAGGGAGTGGAGATGGGAGTGCATTTTGTTGGCAAGAGTATTCAAGGTTTGTGGATGAACATGGAAACCAGTCTCTACATCAGTGTCCTGGAGATTTGGGCAGTTCTCTTAGTGTTGCATGGTTTCCCAGACACACTCCACAGGGATCTGATCTCCATCCAAATGGACAGCATGTCAGTACTTTGGTACACCTACTAACAAGGTGGAACCTTTTCATATTCTTTATTCTGGGAGGCTATGAGAGTATGACAATGAGTAGATGTGTTCCTGTCACTTTCTCACAGCAGTGCATGTCCCAGGTGCTTACAGTGTATTAGTGGACAAATTGAGCAGATCCAGCCTTCTGCATCACTTGTGGTCACTCAGTTGAGCAGTGGCAAATAAGATCGTCAGCCACAGTCAACCATGCTGTGACCCTTTTCTTTGTACCTAAACAAGTGCAGCAGTTTGTCTTATTCCTTCTGCTGGAACAGTCACAGAGAGGTACTCTAGTCCACAGTTGGCCCCTGGGTTTCTCATGCGCCTTTAGCCACTTCCCCTAATAAGTTTGTTCAGAAAGTAGTGAGTTGCAAGGCCAGGGTAATCCTTTTTGTACCTTTGCCAAGGCAAGCTTAGTCCCCCTTCCTCTAGCCTTATCTAGTATATCTTCCGTGGACATTGGACTACCATCTAGATCTTAGGACTCCAATCCTGGACCCAGAAGACAGCAAAGCTAGTTCATATGATTTCTGCAGTTATAATGTTGACCAGGGATGCCAGGCTTTCTACTCGGGTGGTTCATATTTTGTTGGCATCACAAAAGTCAAGTACCAGGAAAATTTACATTGGTAAACTGAAGATCTGATGTCTTCATTTCTCCCTCATGATAGGGTCTCTGATCTGACCTTCGGATCCGGCTCCACCACATTCTACGGACTTGGATCTGACTCTCAAGCTCCTCCCTTTTATCCATAATGCACTACATCCACCCAAGTACCTCAGATCTAATTTGCCACTTCAGTGTACAGGATGCAGATCTCATGCTCTAAAGCTGAGAATAGCCTTATTTCAAAATTATTTTCTCTTATCTAGCCTTAGGCAAGTCCTCTCTCCACTATTTCTTTACATAGCATGCATGTGTTGTGTGATTCTTTTCCTAGCTTAAATCCTAACACTTGGGTTGTCACACTTGCCTATATTCTTAGCTTAGTTCTTTCAGTTCTTTTACTGAGTTGACAGTTGGTGTTTTGCTGGGCTTTTGACTATGCCTGATAAACCTTCTCTGGGGTTCAAGTGCTGTACTTCTTGATGGCATAAAATCCCCAACCAGGATGCCCACAGAGTGCATGTATTGCCTGGGTGCTGATATCTGAGAGCAGATTGTACCATTTGTATTGCCTTCAATCCGCGGGCATTAGCTGAACGGAGAAATTGATGCATAGAGGCCTTCTTCCCTCCTTGGTTCTGGAGGCTCAGACCCCTTCTTGGGCTGCTTAATCTTCTCCGGCTACCACAAAAGAGGTTAAGAGAAGGTCCATCCCTGTTTCTGCAAGGGACACTCTTGAGGCTAAGAAGCCATAGAAATCCTCGGACCTGAAGAAATTGCCTCCCCTCTTAGATCCGACAGCTCCTTCACATCCAGAGGTTGTCATTACTATCTCTCCTCCACACTCATTGGTTCCTATGTCGGATCCAATACTTCAAGATCTGAGGACTTTGAGGACCCCTGCGTTCTCTTCCAGGTCAAAATATTTCTGGCCTCCATTGTCAGCTTCATCCAGATCCACTTGAAGCTGGTTCAAGGTGGATATAGACAGGATGAGATTCCTCAAGGACCAGATCAAGATGTGGGTAGTCTTGGCTCCATCTCCTGTCAGATCTTTGGAACTACCCTGGCCATACGATCAGGTCTCCTTCTCCGATTTGATCTTCAGGTTTGGAGTCTCAGGATTTGGGACTGCTGTGTGCACTGGGCTCTGTGCAGGGGAAGTCTCCTTCCTCGACGCCGAGGATACCCTTGCCTAGCCCTGTTCCGGCTCTGTCTGAGCAGAGCTTGTCTCTGAGCCATCCCTTCCCCTAGGCGCCTCAGCATTCAACAGTTCGGGTCCAATCCCTTGTGGAGGTTGTGAAGCTGGGGTGAGTCTTGCCTGCTTTCCCCTCATTGGTTTCGGCCTTGGGAGAGATGGAAAGGGCGACTCCTGGTACTTCGGCCTTTCTGGTAGTGAAGTGGGTTTTCTCCCAAGTTGGAAATCTGATGACGCATGTTCCCCAGTGTACCCCCTGTACTCTCGTTGGATACAGGCCTTGCTCCCAGTCATCCTGCCTTGAGTCTTCCTGTCCTGAGTGGCCTCCAAGAACTCCCTACCCAGGAGGGATCCCCTTCTTCCAACACTTCTGGAGAGTACCCAGCTGAGAAAGTTCCTCTGAAGAAGACGTGCAAAAGAAGGCATGTTGACTCCACATTGGAGTTTTTAACCGAGGGCACTGAGGGGAAAAGATCCTCAGATTGCCCACCTGAAGACATCTCCTTTGGGGACATATTAGAGATTCTGAAGCAGAAAGGTGGGCAGTCTGCCCAACCTCCTTCCTCTGAGGAATCTGTTCTCTTGGAGGTGTTCGGGACAAGTCCATCTGTGTCTCAAGTGAAAAATGCCCCCTGTGGAAGCCCTGGTTGACTTGGTGTCCTGCCAGACATGGAAGGAACTGGACACCATTGACCCCATACCCAAGCCACCTGATAGGTTTCTGGTACCCCCTGCCGATAGGAAACTTTGAAGTAAGAGTCCACTAGTCGATGCCGTCATGGTGGTGGCACTGAGTTGGCAGAAGAAACTGCTAATGTCCATCCACCTAACAAGGAGTCTAGAGCATTGGACAGGATTGGGAAGCACATCTATGCCTCTGCTACTTTGCACTTAGGTTGTTGAACTACCTGGCTCATTGTACATGGCTGCAGAAATCTGATCCAGGAGCTATCAACTACTCTCCGAGCCTGTACCTGGGAGGAATTCAAGAAGGTTTCTCCCAAACTCATCACTCTTTTGTCCATTGCAGCTCATAGATGATATTCTCCCGTACCAAAAAGGAGCAGCCGGTTTATGGCTTTCCCTAAGGAGACCTTCCTGGATGAGGCTGTGATTTTGCCAAGTCTTTTAAGGTGTCCTTTGTGAATGCCCTTTACAATGGCTCCTTCCTTTGTGGGCCATTAGTTTGAGATGCACTTACCACAGTGAAAAGGATGGGAAGATCATTTCTACTGTTTGAATCAAATTTTCTACCCCCTAAAGGTCCTTCTCGAGGAACCAATGTGGAGGCAAGAAAATGTGGTGTCACAAATCCCAAGGTCCTTTCCAGGACCCGTGCAGGGAACCCTCCTCTAGAGGCAGAAGGGGATGGTTTGACGGTAGAGACCACCCCAGAGGGAGAGGGGGTCTGCAGAACCAGGGCTTTAGGGATTCCTTTCCCAATATGCCCTACCAGTGCTCCTGAAGCACTGCCTGACTGTCCGTCTCTGGAGGCGGTCAGGCCCTACTGGCTTTGCACCCAAAAGCCTGGACCTAGTTGACTCAAAACTGTTGGGTGCTAAGCGTAATATCCAGAGGCTGTTGCATTCCCTACTCCCACTTATTTCTGGTGCTGAAAAAGACAAGAGACCCAAGACCCATCCTGGATATAAGCAAATTGAATGACTACGTAAAGACATCTCTGTTCCAAATGGTTATTGTTCAGTCCGTCCTGCCACAGTTGTACAAGGGCGACCAGGTGTGCTCGATAGATCTCAAGGACGCATACTATCGCATCAAAATAGACAGGTGGTCCAGGAGATATCTGTGCTTCTGGCTGGGAGCCAATCCATTACTAATTCAGAGCACTGCCCTTTGAACTCATCACAGCCCCCTGGTTGTTCACCAAATACATGGCAGTGGTAGCGGCTCACTTGAGGCTCAGGGGATTCCAGGTCTTTCCATATTTAGATGATTGGCTCCTGACCACTCCCATGAGGCATCAGCTAATCCAAGCTTGGGATTACTTTATCCAGTTATCATACTCTCTGGACATCACCATAAACATGAGCAAATCCAGCCTGACTTTGGCACAGAACCTGAAATTTATAGGTACGCAGCTCCAACACAAGGGATCAGATAGCTTCTCTTCCTTCACACTGAGTAACATCTCTGAGAAATCAGGTACAGGAATTGTTGGCCCAACAGGTCCCCGCTGCTCGATTGATCCTGCAAGACCTTAGGATCCATGTCAGCAGCTATTCTTTTAGTCCCACTAGCTAGATTTTTCATGCAGGCTCTCCAGTGAATGTTAGCGACACAGTGGTCCGTCCTCTCTCAGCCATTGACTCTTCACATCAGGTTGACTCCTATTTGCAGGCCTCACCGCAGTTGGTGGATACAGTCAGATAAGCTCACTCTAGGTAAACTGTTATTGAACACCCCCCCCCCCCCAATAGCCACCATGACCACAAATGCTTCGCAGTTCGGGTGGGGGGGGGCATTACAAATGGAAGATGGTTCACAGCACGCCAGTCCCCTACCAAGACCAGGTTGCATATCAGTGTCCTAGAGATGAGAGCAGTCATCCTAACATTGCAAGCCTTTCAAGACATTCTCCCCTTGGGGACTATTGCAGCACACACCTATAACGTGTCTGGTATGTCAACAAACAAGGAGGAGGAACCCCGTACCACTCAACCCGGAAACGTCAAAAATCTGGACAAAGGCCCATGAAAAAATAGGTACAAATATGTGTACTGATTAACATAACATTTGCATATATAGTTATGCAACCCTGCCCACTCCAAAGAAATTATAGGATATCCACTTTCAAATGCAAACTGAAGACCAGACAACCAAAATATGGCTCCAGAGACCCAGACCCTGTAGTAAATGGTAACCATTTTGTTTTAAATATGTAGCAGTGTTGTTCACTGGGAAGGGAGAAGATGATGAACCTTAGAATTTTGTTTTCGGTGACTTGCAGTATGTGTTCTATAGTAAGAGTAGGGTATTTAATAGTAGGCAATATTCTAATCTTAGCAAAGGAATGTTATAGTTTGCTAAGACCTCCAAAAGGCATTTTCCATGGCCTACTGATCAGTGGTGTAACTACAGCTTGTGCCGCCCGGGGCTGTCTTTGAGTTTGCCGCCCTTCCCCTCTCACAAAATCATGGTCTAATGGGGCCTCCCTATATACAGCCCCCCTGCAGCCATTCCAATGTCCCACTACTTGGCTATTTCACCCCATTTACCATAAACATTATAATGTGCATACTGCTTTACTTCTATGATCTGGATTTCATTTAAAAGTTTTATTTTACATTTTACAGCACAAACACTAATAGACATCTGCTAAACAAAGCAATGCAGTCTCACAATTAAAATACTTATTAAAACTTTTCTGCCCTTGAAACTCACATTAATTGAAACAGCATTAAAACCCACATTTAGAGAAAACACATCTGGCCAGTGCCAGATAAAGATTAACTTTGGCTGTTTTCAAATCCTAGGCCCCTTGCACAAGAAACATGCATGTGTTCTTTGATACACCTTCCTGATTGTATTAAATGATATTCCTTGTATAATACAGTACAGTTGGAGGGTGTTTTAAATTTGATTTGAACATTTCCAGTAAACAGTGAAACAAAATTCATGCACCAATAATAACTGTCCAATTCAGAACTTTTCCATCACGAGTCTTCTCAAACTTGTACAATCCACCAGTATCAACAAATGTGCGCAATCACTGCAGAAGTAAAAGTCATCTAAATAATTCCACATTAGAGATCTGTAACTCATGAAGAGGTTGCTGCTAAAAACAACTTTATATTTCATTGTTTCATCTACAAATAAAATGCCTGTTGCCCTTTAGGAATAAATTGCCTATGTTACATTAAAAAAATAAGCTGGTAATATTGTAGTAGGGAATGGATGGCAAACTGAGGTTCACAGCCACCAAAGAGGACATTCCCAGGACTGCAGCATCCAGTACAGTATCCGCAATGCGTCTACATACTGTGGGAGTAGAACCCATAGTCTTCTGCATCAAAAGCAAGTATTCAACTTGTTATGCTATTAACAATACAAGCAGACTCACCATAAGCAGCACTAAGCTTTTCTTCCCATGAAGCTCTCGGCTCCTTGTAAAATCCACTCTGCACTCAACTATATCTCTCAACTTTGCAGCGCAAGAAATCTAGAAAAAGCCAACATTTATTGGGGGGGGGGGGACAAAAGCCCAAAAACCGTGGACGCATTTTAAACATTGCTTGTATAATCTTGGAAAGTTGCTAGAACAAAATGTTAACCACCATGCGTTTCACTGCTAATTCTTGAACCCAGGACCCTGTGCACTACAGTCAGAGCAACATAACTTTATGCCAAATCAGCTGTTTTCTGAACGATAGGAAGACTAACTTTAATGGCTATCATTTAGTGAATTCAGTTCTCACCATAGCTCTCAACCTCTTAGCACAAAACACCTGGACAAAGCCAATAATGGGGGAATACAGCCCCCAAAATAGTGTCAAATTTCAAATATTGATTTTAAAAACTTAGAAAATTGCTAGAATAAAAGGTTTTGTGTTACCATGTATTTTCTCAAGAATATGAAGCCTGAAATTCAAATGCCTGTCATTTAGTGGATTCAGTCCTTCACTGATTTGCCACAAAAATCCTGAAAACCACATATTTTTATAAGGAACAGAACAAAAATATGAGGCAAAAAGTTGGACAGTTATCACAAGTAGTGGTGGGTAGGGAATTCATGCTCTTGCTACCTGTACCCAAGGGGGAACTGGGGCATTTTATACACCCCCCCCCCACATATACCCTCACACCACACACACCCGTAAGTGGAATATCACTTTATAATAAAATAAACATGAACACCTTTGTTCCCAGACTAACCAAATTCCATTCCCTTGTAGCTTGTACTAAACGAACCATAAATTGCTTGCTCGTGGAAGAAAACATCCTTGGGGCACAGTATGGTATGCCATCTGCTGGACTGCTAGTAAGTAAATTTAAAAAAGTGCTCCCATCATTATTATACTTGTAACAGTTAACATTCAAAATTAGGTTCGAGTCTGAAACAAAATCTAGGCCGCTGCGGTGGTGCAGCGGTTAGCATTGCCACCTCACAGCAAGAGGTTCTCTGGTTCGATCCTTGGCTGGGGTGCCTTCTGTGTGGAGTCTACTTGTCCTCCCTGTGGTTGCATAGGTTTCCTCCCACATTCCAAAGAGAGGCTGTAGGTGTATTGGATACTCTAAATTGGCCCTAGACGTGAGTGCATGCGTGTGTATGCCTTCTGTAGAAGGTTGGGTGCCAGGCTGGCAAATCGACACTAAAACTCCACTGCCAATCATGAGCGGACAGGTGATCTGCTGTGGCGACCCCTAACCGGGAAAAGCTGAAAGAAGTCTGAAACAAAATCTGTCAAGGGGTATTGTGGTAAAGTAGGCTGTCCAGTCCAACGTTCTAATCTGAAAGAATGTGATAAGGAGAAGATTTAGCAAAATTGTTTTGAGAGAACCTAAAGCAGTTGTTTTGAGGATGCATTAGAAGCCAGAGTTATGAGTTAGGAAAACTTCTGATGACAAAGTGCCAAGAAGGAACAGAAGGCATTTATTTAAAATAAATTTTTCATAGACAGTAAAAGTGGTGATGTCAGAGTCATTTTTACTATTGTGTATAAGTTCAGAGAGCTACCCTAAAGGTCATTAGAAATTTTCCAGAGAAAATCAGAAAATATCAGCTAGAACAATCCCAAGAGGCACCAAGTGATGAATTACCAGGTTTGTAATCTGCAACAGATGCCTTAAAGGAGCTTGTGATCCCAATTCCGAAAGTTTTTTTAGACATGCAAGGCCTTTAAAGAAATCAGGTTGCTATAGCAACACAACTTTGTAATCTGTGAAATTTTTTGTTTACTGCTTCAGTTTTAATTGCTGCTGAATAAGGCCACAGAGTTTGATAATTCGTAATGTAATATCAGTCATGTATATATTTTCCTAATAGAAAAAACAATTAATTGTTGCAGTATTCATTACGACAGGGATCCCTGCCCAAGGAAAGCCCGACATCTGGCAAATGTACCAAAGCCTTCAGTTTGCATTAAGGTATGCCGTACATCACACACATGCTTCTCTTGTTGCGTAGGCATAAAAATGACATCCGGATATATCATCCCCAACCTCTTAGCCGCCAGTCTGAAAGCCATCTCTCGATCATTGGCCTGAATGCCCGTCCCATTACTAGTTCATTTCATTTTAGATAAGTGCCCCAATGGGTTTTTTTGTATCTTATCTTTTCCTTTTCTGTTTTGTTGCTTGGGGGGTTTTATGTCCTCCAAGAAGGGTAAATGCCAGTATGGGAGACAGATTCCCCCATAAAGACCATAAAGACCATAATGAGCAGTGCTTGTCTTGTCTCTGCACTTCCCATGACCATACGTCCTGTTCTGTTTTTCAGGCCTTAGTTCTTAAGACCCTTCATAGGCTGCTATCTTTGGCCTTGTATTTGGAGAATCAACATCTTTAAGCTTGTAGCCAAATCACAGTGCAAGGAGCTTTCTGCAGAGAAGGCAAGAAATCTAGGTCGAATGCTTCTCCTGTTCAGCCTTGACTGGAAGTTACTCCTGAGACAAGTGAAAGCATGGAAGATCTCCCAGCTCCATCGTTGGATTCTTCTGCCGCAAGCATTTTAGAGGCTGGCATGGATCCAACCTTAATTACATCCTTGGAGGCCTTGCAGATGTCTGCTTTGGATGTTCAAATCTTAGCTGATTATTTCTGAGGGGCCTAGGAGTGCTCCTCAAATTTTGGTCAGAGAAGTCCCAACTACTATTGAATGCCATCTAGGGTCTGAACCTTCTATTTTCTATAAGATAGACATCCTCTTGAAGAAAAAGCAGAATTTCTCCAGCTCCCAAGGTCCTACAGAGTGAGTGGCAGAATTTAACTCCGGGTTTGTTTAATGCTTTGAAACTTCCTCAGGGAGTTTCTGTTCCAGCTGTCCCTTGGCCATCTACTTCCCTTAAAGGACCAGAGAAAAGGATTCCTCTGAGGAAGAGGTGGATGCAGATGAGGAATCTCTTGCTCACCTTCTCAGATTCCCTCTTTTTAGACTGTGGGTCTGAGAAAGAGGAATCTCCTAGTCCTGACACTCCTTTCAAGGAAAATTTTTGGGGTCACATCTCCATAATAATGGAATTTTTTAAATGGGATTGTGCTCAGGTGTCTGAGGTACAGAAGTGGTATTACGAGCTCTTGCAAATGGATTCTCCCAGACCTTCTGCTTTTCCTTCTGTTTTGGCTGCTTTGTTGGATACCTTTTCTAATACTAAGGCTCCTGATTTCAGACACACCTGCCCCCAAGAAACTCGATCGGTTTTAAAGGGTGCCTCGGGACTGTAAATTATAGGTACCCTTCTGCTGTGATCCTTCAGTGGTGTCTATGGCTTCTGACAAGCCATCTCAGTTGCTACCTTCTCTGAAGCAACTTCCTTCTGATAAAGATAGCAGAACTATGGAAAGGTTCAGTAACATTATTTATACCTCTACTACCTTAGCTTTTAGGGCTGTCTATTATCAGACTCGTATGTCAAGGTACATGTTGGCTCTTCTCGGCCTTTCGTGTAATTTCTGATCTTCAAGACTGAAGGAAAGACTTCTGCTCTCTCCCTGTTGGGGACTTTTCCCAGGTGGCTCATTATTCCATTAAGTGTAGTTATGATGCAGCAGATGCTTCCTGTGCGGCTGCTGCTGGGTCTGTGATGAGGTATTCTTGGCTTCTGCTTCAACCTTTACCTGAAGATATTAAGGCTAAGTTGATGGCTGCTCGTCTGGACAATAAACACTTGCTTGGCGAAGCTGCTGCTGCTTTGTCTCTTTATAAGGGCAAGGATTTACAGGAACTCAAATGTGTTTTTTTCTCCTGTGCCTAAATTTCAGAGAAACTATCCCAATAAGCCAGTCTTTGTTCGTAGGCAGTCCTCCCCTGAGGGTAAGAAAGGTGGGAAAGAGGGCTGCTCTTGCTAAAGCTACTTTGATGTCTGTTCCCCAGAAGTCTCCTTTTCCTGATAAAATAGGTGCTGTCTGACTATCCTGTTCTCAGTCCTATTCCTTTTTCAATTCATCTTTCCCTCTTTCTTCGTTTGGTTAAAGTTTACTCAGGACTCCTAGGTTTTGTCCGTTATCCACCAAGGTATTTCATGGTCTGGAAATATTTTCCTCCTTTTATGGGAATTCTTCACCCCCCCACCCCACCCCCCACCCCAGGAACAGCTGTCTTTCTTTCCAGTGGTGCTTCAGGATCTCATGACTCTGGGAACTATTCAGGAAGTTCCAGTCTCCCAAAGGAAGAGAAGGGGTTTACTCCAGAATGTTTCTGGTGCCCAGGAAAAAGGGCACTTGGAGACCAATTATAGACCTCTCACTTCTAAACAGCTTTGTGAAGGTGTCCCCTCTTTTCGTATGTTGTCCCTTCAGACTTTGATCCCTTTTCTACTTCCTCAGGGTTATATTTGTCTTGAGACCTCAAGGATGCTTGTCTTTATATCCCTGTCCGTCCCCTTTTCAGGAAGTTTTTGCGTTTCTCTGTTGCTCCCTTGCATTTTCAGTTGTCTGCTTTGCCTTTGGCCTTTCTCCTGCCCCAAGGATATTCATCAGATATTTTCCGCCTGTGCTTGCTTTTTGCAGTCTAAGGGAGATCCAAGATTTTCCTCCTGTTTCAGGCATCTTCTCCAGAGACCTTGTTGCAAAATCTTCATTTTGCCATTTCCCTTCTGCAGAGCCTGTGATTCACTGCAAGTTTCAAAAAGTCCTTTCTGACTCCCTCTCAGGATCTAGTCTTTCTGAGGTGCAGGATCCAGACTGTCCCTATACTGGCATCCCTGCCTCCTCCCAAGGCCCTGAGTCTCATTTCCTTTTTTCAATCCCTTCTTCCTCTGACTTCAGTAACAGCCAGGGAATTTCTGAGAGTTCTGGGGTTCATGGTTTCCACCATTCCTATGCTCCTTTCTGCCAAATTCCACATGAGTAAGTTTCAGTGGTTTCTGATTTCAGTTTTGCTCCAACATTCTCATCTTAAGTTTGTAGTTCCTCTTGTGCCTTGTCTTGAGCAAGAACTTCAGTAGTGGATTCAGCAGTTGGCTCAGGGCTTTCTTTTCATCCACCTCTTCCCTCTCAGGAGTTCAGATGCTTCAGCCTTGGGATGGGGAGCAGCATTTGGCTGTCTAAGTTTCAAGGAATCTGGTTGCCTTATCAACAGAAAACACATCAATGTCAGAGAGGTGAGCTCTTCTGCTGGCTCTTCAGACTTTTCATCCTCTCTTCTGTCCAGGACCTCTCAAGGTGTTTACAGGCAATACCATGGTGATGTGGTGTGTCAGCAAACATGAGGAGACAAGGACTTGTCTTTGCCGATTGGCAGTCCTTGTGTGGAAACTATCTATCCAGTATTTCAGGCAGTTTTCATTCCCTCAGAACAAAATATTGTGGTAGACTCTGAGCAGGTCCGTAACTCAATCCCACAAATGGATCCTTCACCGTGATTTATTTCTGGACATTGTCCACTAGTGGGGTACTTCTCAAATAGATCTTTTTGCCTCCCCTGTGAACAGACTACTTTCTCTATTTTGTGCCAGAGTCCCAGGTCCTCTATTTTGGAAGGTAGACACCCTTTATTTTTCTTGGAAGGAGGTATTTCTCTATACTAACCCCCTCCCCTTCCTCTCATTCCATAAGTCCTGTTCAGAATTAAACAAGATGCTTGCAAAATCTTGTTGGTGACTCCCTTTTGGCTGAGACTGCCTTTAGCCAAGGAAAATCATAACAAGTTACCTCAAAGGGTGAACCTACTCACACAAGATAAAGGTATCCCTCATCTATTCCCACCTGTCTCACTCTTCAACTAACACTGTGGGTGATGGGATTTATTCTGCATAGACACCTGTTTGCCGAGGATTCGCTTAGGGTCCTGCTAGAGGCCTGGAAGCCCAATACTAGAAAATCTTACTTATCCAGATGGAAGAATTTTTCTGTTTGGTGTCTTTTTTGTAACCTGGATCCGATTTCTGTGGATGTTCCTTTGGTTCTTACCTGTGTGAACTGCTCAGTGCTGGTTTGGCTTATTCTTCTGTTAAGGCTCACTTATCTGCTAACTCTGGTTGTGTCTGTCTTTATCACCTCCTTTAGTTTCCAGGTTTGAAGCTAAACAATTTCTTAAAGGCATCCTTCATAGCAGGACTCTCTGGAAGCCTGTTCCTCCTCCCTGGGATCTTAATTTTGTCTTAGAAAAATTGACCCAGGATCCTTTTGACCCTGCAGCTTCAGGTTCCTTGCAACATTGCTCTTAGAAGATTGTACTTGTTAGCTTTTACTTCTGCCAGGTAGGTGTCTGAGCTTCAAGCCCTTATGGCTTGTCCTCCTTTTTTGGTGATTCATAAGGATCATACTAATCCTTTTATGCCCAAGGTGGCAAATGAGTTGTCCCTTAATCTGTCTATTCATTTTCCCTTCTCCGCTGTCTGCCAGTGAAAAGGTGCTGCACACGTTAGATGTGCATAGACAACTCGGATTTTATTTGGATAAGACTAAGACTTTTCGTAAATCTGACCAGTTTTTTGCTTCCTTTCATCCTAGTCCCTTAGGATTGGCCTTGTCTAAGCAAACTATTTCTTCTTGGATTTCTAAAGCCATTTCTTTCATGGTAACAGCCTTCCTTCTATAGGCTCATTCTGCAAGAGCTGTGGCTACTGGTGCTTTTTTCAAGGAGTTGGATACTAACTGTATTCTTGAGGCAGCTACCAGGACTTGGCACCCTCCTTATTATAATGAATGCTGCAACAGTGAAATGAAAGGCCACAGTACAGTTGTGTAAAATCTTACCCTAACTGTAGATGTCATTCAGTTCACTGTTGCAGTATTCACCCCCTCCTTCCACCCTTGGTCGATTTCTCTCTTGGGGGTACTGATGACCTGTCTTGTCCTTGGATTGGTTTTCCTACTGGGGCTCTCAGTTCTAAGGATGGCACATCCTGATGTCAACCTTTATGCCCTATACTACGTAAAGAATGTACATGATATATATGGCGTGCCTCAAAGCAACCTAAAGGCTTTGGTGTACTGGCCGGATGTCGGACCGCCCTTGATAGGGGTTCCCTATTGCAATGAATACTGCTACAGAGAAGAGAAGGACATCTACGGTTATGGTATGATTTTATACAGTGGTACTTTCATCCAACATGTATGGTATCTACACATTTTTGTAGTCTTAACATTCAGCACCATTTCTTATACTAGTGATTTTTGGCATTGTTCAGAATGTGAATTAATGGGTCTCATTGCTAAACGCTGTTGCATAGTGTGTTAAACTTCAAAAGCTGGCAACATATTTTTTAAAAAACTGGTCCTTTGAACATTTTTCAGTTCCACTGTGAATTTGAGTTCTGGTTTCTCTAAAACTAATGCACAGATTGTTAAACATTGATCAGGCAACACATCACCTTATGCCTTTTTCTAATTTTGAGCACAAATGTTATACTGGGGAAAGTCCATTTGGGTAGAACATATTAAAATTGGAGGTAATAAACGAAAAGTTCCAAGACAGGAATGACACATCTGTAGTCACACAAGCAGTGCATGCTTCAGCACATGTAAAATCAAATACAGAAAGTTTACTGAGTAGTACAGAAATTGTAAAAGCAAACTGAATTAATTTAGTCCAGTTAGTTGCAGCACTTGTTTGGCTCTCTACTTTGTAATACAGATGCAAATTACTACATGGAAAAAAAGACAGTCCATGGCAGTGATTTAACTACAGGGGAAAAAAATTAACAGAAGCTAGCAACTTCTGTGTACACTGGAGTGTGTGACAAAACCTTAGAAAAAATATTTTTTTCCTCTTTATATCAGACATACAGTTACCCCTGCCCTGTGGTATAGAGAAAGCTCTGACTTCACCCCACACGCCCATTTAACGAGCAGTGCAGGTTGCTGCAAGAACTAGGCTAGGGGGATGGAAGTGAGTAGCTGATGCTGGCTCATCCATTATGGGACGAAGGAGGCTGTATAGGCATTAAGAGCCTGGCAAACTGTATGGTACAAGCGCTGTAGGCTTGGTCAGGAGTTGGTTGCTCATGATCAAGCTGATGTCACTCTCAAAGGCAGCCAATCTGGAGAGTTAGACTGCCGTGGGTTGGCTGCATGGCAAAGATGCATTCCCCTGCAGCAGTGCGACTCTGTTTGCTTCAGCATCATTTAACTTCTTACTGGGCCCCCCCCCCCAGTCATGGGATGGGTTAAGCTGCTGGGGCACTGACTGAGGTCCAGTACACCCAGTGAGTGAGGAGAAAAGCTGATGGCGGCTGACTGTCAGCTGCAAGGAGGGTGGTGGAGGGTAAACCTAGTTATTCTATTAATCTTGGTGTTTTCTCTTGTAGGAAGAACATAGTTCCTCATGAGTATCGACGCCACTTCCCTGTTCAGATGAAGGATCACAATTCTCATGATGTCCTTTTGCTTTGTACCTCATGTCATGCTGCTTCCAACTACTATGACAACATCTTGAAGCAGCGCTTGGCCGAGGAGTTTGGTGCACCCATTGGCTGTGAAGAAGGTGTCCGCCTGCTAGAGGATCCAGTTCGCAGACAAGTGCGTTCTGGGGCACGTGCATTACTGAATTCAGAGAACACCCTTCCTATTAGTAGGAGGGAGGAGCTTTTGGCTATAGTGAAAGACTTTTGTAAAACGGAGCACATAACCGAGGACATACTGCAGGAAGCAGCTGGATTGGAAACGAGGTAAAAACTGAAATCCCACTTTATTTTTATTGGTCTTCCCTGTCCTCTTTTCATTGCGTAACAAATATAACAGATGTGTAAAATATTGGGAGTCCTCTGCAGTTCTTTCCAGTTGGGTGCTGTTTGTACTGCAAGCTCTTAGTCTGTCTTGGGGTGCATGCTGTTTGGCTGATGCAGTGTCCTTATGATGAAGATTTTAATGCAGACCAAGCAGTTGTTTATTTCAAGGAACATGGAATAACAATCTACATATCCAAGATGCATGTCCTCTATAAACTGGAACAAATTAGTGCCCACTTGACTCCACAAATGTTTTGGTACCGGTTATGCGGTAATTTTGTCCTTTTGATTAGTGGTGGTATATGCATTGCATATTACGCAGCTCTGCACTCCTTTGTATTTCAGTTGACATTTTTGGCAAATATCTGTTTTTTGCAGTTTATGGGCCTTTTGTGTGATTCAAGTATTGCCAATCACTTGTCTGTCAGTCTTTCACAGCTCTGTTTTTCAGTAACTTTATTTTTAAGTAAATGTCAGTACATCTTGGAAATTCCTTCTGTTTTTCTTCTGTCATCGTTAATTGCAGTATTATGCAAAGAATCCTTACTTATTTTAATAATTCTCTGTGCTTTTCAAGTAAATGTGCAATACTCCATGTGTTTGCTGTGTGCAGTTCCTTTCCTGGTTGGTATGTCACTTTTGGGTCATGCTGAGAGATACTTTGAAGACTTTCTGAATATGCTTTGCCCAGCAGTTTGTGGTCTGTTTCGAACTCTGCTTCTTTACTATAAAGTTATTTATGGAATTTTCCACATTTCTACAGTATTATCGGTTCCTTGTCTGTATGAACATCCTTTTGTGCATCTGTGAATACTGGTGTGGTGTCTTCAGGTGATAGCTCCTGTAGCATTCTGATTGCTATATGCCTATGCCTGCAGTGTAATTACTCATTCTCCAACTTTGGAATAAATTGCTTCGTTCAGAATTGCTTTCATTGGTTACAGCTTGCTCTAACAGTTTTTATAGCAGCATAGTTGTGTCAGGTGTGATTAGTGCAGACTTTGAAAGATACTACATCTTTCCAAAAAACTTCTGTAAATGCTCATTGGGTCACTGCTGCAGTAGCCTTCGCTATATTGGAAATATCCTGCCAAGGACTGGACATATAGCCATTTTCCAAAGCTTTGTGCCAGCTTCAATGCACCTGTATGATCTGAAAAGCTCTAGTTTGAGCCAGTATAAAGCAGACATACTGATAAAATCAGAACTTTCATGACTTTGAAGCTACCAGGTCTTGTTCTCTGCTGCAACTTCTCTGGTTCAGCAGTTGCCTATTTTTCATCAGTTGACAGGTACACCGCTGGGACGCTTCCATTGTATGAAACATTTGTATGCGGTGGTCTCAGAATTTGTGTTTGAGAAAAAGGAAGTGCTTGTTTGGTTGCCAGAAGCCTTATAGAGATCAACACATGTCCTATCCTGCTTTGCTTGTGGAAGTAACATGACATTCTGTCTTGGTCAGTTTGTATGACATTTACCCTAAAACTGTTAGGAGCAGGTGTATTTCTTTCTATTGCTTAGAAAACCAAACATGAATGCTTTTACCCATAGAATCATGGAGCAGCATTCTTGTGCATGGTTTTCCTTCATTCCTCATGAAAGTAAAAGTAATCAGACAGCCTTCAGTTTCCATTCTAGCATCCTCTTTACCTTGGCCTTCAGCAGGCAATACCACTGTGGCCATATCTGAGCCCTCAGATTGTCCTTTTGGATCTCCCAACTTTTCTGGTATTGCTTTTCATGAAGCTGCTAAGAGCTGAGACACAATCATGTCTTCCAAGGCCACTAGTGCACCAATTACAGACAGGGGAGAACCTCTCTTGCTGAGACTGGAGGAGGGGGGCAGTCATCATTCCCTTACAAAGCCAGATTGAGAACGATTCCTGAGGAGAGCACTGTACATCACAGCACTTCCTTTCTAGAGAAACTCCCAGGAAGAGGATATTTGAGACCCAACAGAGAGGAGTTATTACAAGTAGATTCTCCTCAGTCAGTGGCTACCCATCCAGTTTTAGCAGCCTTTAAGGTATGGATGTTCTTCGTTCCACATTGCTGCAGTCCTTACTATTGGGTAGTCCGCTGTCCAGTCGGCCCGAATACCAGAGTATATGGCTGACGTCGGTCAGGGCGCATTAGACTGACGTCAGTACGTCAGGGTACTAATGCGCATGACCGACGTCATATCCTCAGTCTTTTTTGCCGCATGGTCCGATGCAGAAGCAGTTTTGCGAGTGCAGGTTGGCGTTCTGAAATATTTCCGAAGCCGGAGTTTCAGACCGAATCAGAGTTGGCTAAGTACCCCGTTGGGGAACATTTTGTTTTTTTCTTGCCTCAGTATTTAACCGGATGTCAGAAAAAGTGAGTAACTGTATTTCTTGTGGGAAACAGATACCTCATAGGGATTACCATACCTTGTGTATACCTTGTTTAGGGCCTGAGCACGACGTTGTTGGATGCCGCTCTTGTGCTAGGTTTAACAAACGCACTATTAAGAGACGGTTAGACTGTGCCAGGTTAGTGTTTGGGAAGCGTTGCAATTATAAAATGCCGTCGGATGCTCCGACGCCCGCTTCGTCCAAGAAGCGCAAGGACAAAACAGCGAAGCCTAGGGTTGATGAACCGGCAGTCCCGGACGTCGGTTCTTTAGAAACTCAGTGGAGCCAGAGGTTTTGCCAGGAGTTTCTTTGGAGTCTCAGGCAGAGACTTTACTGTTACAGGATGTGCCTTCTCAGGAGGTAGGCCAGGCTGAGGGGGCTTCTCAGGTAACTGTCCGTCCCTCTCTTCCCAAGGTAGTTAGAGCCTCTCCTTCTGTTGCCAAAACTTCTTTGAGAGGTAGGCCAAGTTCAGCTTCAGTGGGGGCTTCTCCTAGCATTTCAGGTTCTGTGCCTAAGAAACATATGCTTAAAATGGCAGAAGATTTGATTACTATGATTAGAAGTTCTATGCCCCCTCCTGATAAGAGGCCTAGGGTGGAACCGGAGTTTGATAGTTTTGAACAGTGTTCAGAGGCTTCTGAGTCTTCTGCGGAAGATTTGCAGGAGTATCCTCCTTATTCTGATTCTGATGTGGATGATTCCACTCCTACAGCTTCTCCTCCTGAGGATTTCTCATTTTCGGAGACTCTGCATTCCATGAGGGAGCACTTTAAATGGGAAGGCCAGGATTACTCTGATTCCAGGAAAAGGCTTGGGGAATTCTTGTTTTTGCCCCAGCATAGGCCCTTAGCTATACCTCCTGTGTTGAATGTGGTGGAAGATGTTTTGCAGAGGCTTCCTGAACCCTGATTCTTTGCCTCCTGCTCCTGTTAAACCTGATAGGTACTATAGGGTGCCTGAAGCTCATAAGTATCTTTTAAGAGTCCTAGGGCAGACCCGAAACTGTTTCTCAGGGACCTAAAGGTGTTAAGGCCTCTGTGGTTAAAAACCCTGTTCCCACTGATAAAGAGGCAAGGGCTTTGGATAGATGGGGAAAGAAAGTGTATACTTCTTCCACTTTAGCCATGAGGCGTTGAATTGTCAGTTTCACATGCTTAAATATCAAAATTATCTCCTTTCACAACTGAAATCTAAGGTGGATGCTTTGGCGGAAGGTATTGAGTGTAAAGAGTTGCTGGATTTAGTTCATGTGTCTGAACAAGTGGGTAAGCATTCTTTGCAATGTGGTTTTGATGCTGTACAGGCCTCCTCGAGGGTGGCTGCCACTAGTTCTGTTCTTCGCAGGCATACCTGGTTGAGGGATCAGAATTTAGCTGAGCATGTTAAGACAAGGATTTTGGATGCTCCTTTACAGTCTGATGTGTTGTTTGGTTCGCCTGTGGAAGCAGTTTTAAAGAAAATGGAGGACAAAGCTAAGTCTATGCAAACTGTTAAAGATATTTTGCAGGTGCAGCCACCGAAGTTTAGTAGAAATTGGCCTACTAAGGGATGGACATATCCTGCTTATGATTCCCAGTCTAGGGGTAGGTCTAGACGTGGTAGGGGCAGAGCTCAAGGTTCTTTTAGGCCTAGAACAGGAGTTCACCTGCTCAGACTTCTGGTGAGGGCAGGGGTCAGTCCTTTCGTAAACAGACCCAATGACCTGCCTTTTCAGCTGCCAGTAGATTCTCGTCTGGCAGCTCCTTTGGGAGGAAGACTGTCTCTTTTCAAAGAAAATTGGGATTTAATTACTCAGGACAGATGGGTGTTGGATATCATTCACCACGGTTACAGGTTTTATTTCCATACATTGCCCCTTTCAAAGGCATGCCAGGCGTTCCTCCTCCACAAAGGAAAGAGGCTCACAAGCAAATTTCTCTGTTACTCCAAATAGGGGCCATTCAGCCAGTCCCTGTATCAGAAAGGGGCCTAGGATTTTATTCTCGCCTGTTCCTAGTACCAAAGAAGGGGAACACATGGAGGCCAATTTTGGATTTATCTATCCTCAACACTTATCTGGACATTCCCAAGTTCAAGATGTTGGCGTTACAACAGCTTTTACCTCTGCTGGGCAAAGATCACTGGATGGTAACTTTAGATCTCAAGGAAGCTTACCTTCATGTGCCTATAAGACTAAGTTGCAGGAAGTATCTGCGTTTTCGAGCTGGAAATTCTCATTATCAGTTCTCTGCATTGCCCTTTGGCTTATCTACTGCCAGAGTATTCACAAAGGTTCTGGCTCCAGTGATAGCTTACTTCAGGCTACAAGGAATTCAAATCTATCCTTACTTGGACGACTGCCTGATTCTGGCTCAAGAAAAGGAAGACCTTCTACAGCATCTGGAATATGTTATAGCAGTGCTAAGATGCCTAGGGTATTCTGTGAGCGAAATAAAGTCCAGTCTAGTACCCTCTCAAGACATGTGCTTTCTGGGTGTGAGACTGAATACAGCAGCCCAGATGGCCTTTTTAACCCCGGACAAACAAAAGAGTCTATCCCTTTACTTCCATCAACTATCTCATCAGTCCGTGCTGACTGCAAGGACAGTCCTTCAAGCATTAGGGTTCATGGCATCTTGTATTCTGGTGCTTCCCAATGCCAAACTGCATATGAGGAAGCTGCAATGGTATCTCAAAAATGTATGGACACAGCACTGCCAGGATTTGGACACTGTCATTCAAATAATACCTTGCCTTCAAAAGAATTTCTGTGGTGGGCTCAGGAATGTCACCTAAACAAGGGACTCTCTGTGACCCGGCCAGAGGCGAGTCAGATTTTAACGACAGATGCCTCGGACATTGTTTGGGAGCTCATCTAAATGGAAAGTGGATACAAGACAAGTGGCCTGCCAGACTACAGCATCTACATATCAACATGAAGGAGATGTTAGCAGTCCAGTTTGCATTAATGGCTTTCAAGGAGTTACTTCTTCCAGGGCAGGTGTTGATTCTAACAGACAACACAACTGTCATGTGGTACATCAACAAACAAGGGGAACACATTCTTATCCTCTATGCAGGCAAGCAATGATTTTATGGGAGACTGCGCTCAGCTTGCAACTAACTCTTCAGGCAAGGTTTCTGCCGGGAGCACAGAACTCCTTAGCAGATGTGTTAAGCAGACAAATCATGGATCCCCACGAGTGGAAACTGGATCTTCATGTATTTCAGAAATTGACAGTGTCATGGGGAACTCCAGACATAGATCTGTTCGCTTCTCCACTAAACCACCAGCTGCCAAAGTTTTGCACAAAGGGGTTTCATCACACAGCTTGGAAAGTGGATGCTCTTTCTTTCAGTTGGAAAAATCTTCATGTGTATGCCTTTCCACCTCTGCCTCTTCTTCCAAAGGTGCTCTTAAAGGTCAGACAAGACAAGCCAAGGATGATTTTAATAGCTCCAGATTGGCCTCGGCAACACTGGTACCCACTACTAAGGAGTCTGGTAAGGAAGCCTCCATGGCCTTTACCTTTGATTCCACACCTGTTATCTCAGAAGGACGGTCATCTGCTCAATGTCAAGCTTCACTCTCTTCATCTAACAGCCTGGCATATTCTGTGTTGAAGCACAGCAGGTCTCAACTTCCTCAACAAGTTTTAAATGTGATTATGGAAGCTAGAAGACCTAGTACAAGGAAAGTGTATGCAGAAAAATGGAAGAGGTTTTTATTTTGGAGTACAGCAAAGAATTTGGAGATTTCTGAGCCTAATTTGAGTGTGGCTCTTCAATATCTTACTGAGTTATTGGACAAAGGTTTGTCCTTCTCTTCCATTAAGATTCATGCTGCAGCAATTTCAGCTCATTATGATTGTGACCCACCATTGTTTTCGCATCCTTTGTTCAAGCAGTTTCTTAGAGGGGCAAAGAATATAAGACCCCCACGTAGAGCTCCTACTCCTGCTTGGGATCTCAATTTTGTGTTGGAAAAACTTACTCTACAACCTTTTGAGCCTGCGGCTACTGCTGAATTGAAATACTTGTCATGGAAGACTGCTTTTCTGTTGGCTATTACTTCTGCAAGAAGGGTGTCTGAGTTGCAGGCCCTTATGGCAGTAGAGCCCTTTTGATTTTCCATAAGGATAGGGTATCATTACGTACTAATCCTTCCTTTATGCCTAAGGTGGTTTCTAGTGTGGCTTTAAACCAAACTATTCATTTGCCTACTTTTTATGCAGACCCCCAAAATAAAGGGGAAAAGATTTTGCACACTTTAGATGTACACAGGCAATTGCGTTATTATTTAAGCAGGACTAAGGATTTTAGGCAGTCTCAGCAGTTGTTTGTTTCTTTTGCTTTGAGTTCAGGGCAAGCCTGTGTCAAAACAAACTATTTCTAGGTGGATTGGCTTTTGTATTGCATTTTGTTATTCCCATCATGGCAAGGAGATTCCAGCTGGGATTAGGCCTCATTCCACTAGGGCTACTGCCACTTCAACAGCATTTCTAAGGGGTGGCAACTAAGGATATTTTGGAGGCAGCTACTTGGAGTTCAGTGCATACTTTCTCTAAGCATTATCACCTTCCTATCTACTCTAAGTCTAGGGCTGGTTTTGCCACAGCTGTTTTGCAAGGCATGTTGTCAGCTCCTGCTTCTTTATGATTTGCCAGCCTCCCTTACCTCTGCTTTGGGATTCTACCCAATAGTAAGGACTGCAGCAATGTGGATCGAAGAACATAGTACAGTTTTGTACCTACCATAAATGTAGATGTTCGAGGATCCACATTGCTGCAGTCCAATTTACCCTCCCTCCTTCCCCTCTGTGTTTAGGGGTGGTTTTGTAGGTGAGGTTATATGCTGATATTTTTGTATATATTTTTGTATATATTGTACATATTTTTGGTGCAGGTATTTTGGGCCTTGTCTTTTTAGGGTCTTCTGACATCTGGGGCAAGAAAAGACTGAGGATATGACGTCGGTCATGCGCATTAGTACCCTGACGTACTGACGTCAGTCTAATGCGCCCTGACCGACGTCAGCCATATACTCTGGTATTCGGGCCGACTGGACAGCGGACTACCCAATAGTAAGGACTGCAGCAATGTGGATCCTCGAACATCTACATTTATGGTAGGTACAAAACTGTACTTTTCATTTCAGTTAGCAGTTCTCCAGACAGTCGGCAGCCAGCCCCTAGGAAATCTGATAAATTATGCAAAGTTTGACAATCCCTCAAATTTTTGTTTAGGAATCCTAGGGCAAATCCTGTAGCTTCCATATTAAAATCTACTTCCTCTAAGCAGCTCATGACTTCTAACCATATTCTGCCAGACATACTGGAGAGCTGCTGATAGGTTTGGAAAGGAGGCATGCACACTTTTTACCTTAGCCTTCTGAACTTATTGTCATGCACCTGTATCCATTTCTTCTGGCTTCATTTGACAGTATGAAAAAATGAATCTGAAGTTGTTTTCATTTGCTCTGCAACCTGGGGGATCCGGATCCAGCATGGATCCAACTCTGTAGTATACTTCAGCTTTGGATCCAAGCTGCAAGCTCCTCTCCTACTCATAATGCTCCTGTCTCCCTCCTCCCCTGAGATCTCATTTGCCAAGCGTTCCGACAGCAGCATGATCCTATAGCTCCGAGCTACCTCAGTGTTTGTAAGTGATAATTGTTTTCATTCTTTCATCTCTTCCTCCTCTCTCTAACTGTTTTTTCTCCCTGTCCCTTCTTTGTGCTCAGGAATTGGTTCTGTGCTTAGTAAAAACCCTTTGCTTCCTTTCTGTCTCTCTCTGCTTTTTCTCCTAGTTAGTGAGTGTATCTGTTTCCTGTTAGCCATGGCAGAGACTCCAAAGTTGGGCTTCAGGAAATGTGCAGTGTATGGCCACAAACTACACGCTTCAGACGGCCACACTCTGTGCATAGTATGTTTGCGTGTTTCACACCTAGACACCTCCTTTTGGATCTGCATGAACTTCAACCCCCGCGCATTGATCAACAGGAGGAATAAGCTAATTCTAAAAGGCCTCCTTCCAAGGCCTCCACTTCATCTTCCTTTGCCCTGGGCTCTGGAAATCAACCTCCTGCCAAGAAAGCCGGGGAGGGGGAGAAGCACCACCATAAGGAGTGGATCCGGCCCAGAATGTGTCCTTTGACCACTCTTCCTTGGCCGAGCCCCCAGCCAAAACCTGCCCAGATCTGAGCCTGGGCTCCCCTCTGCTCCAGTCGCCTCACTGGAGCTAGAGGTCACTCGGGCTTAATCTCCCTTCTTGGCCTCTTCCCGGTACCATCCCAGGCCTGGGTCTGTGGCATCTTCCATCCGGTCCTCTCGGAGTCTGTCTGAAGCAGAGGTGGACAGGATGATGCGGAAATTCATCTGGGCCCAGATCCAGTTGGGAGTCCTGCCTGCTCCATTCCCCTATGGGGCAGGGGGCATACAGTCTTCCTCCTTAACGATTACTCCGATCTGACTCCCGGTTTCGGAGCCGTTAGGTCCCTGGTACCTAGACACCGACCATTGCCCTGAGTGATTCAGTCCCAACGTTTTTGGAGAGGACCGACTCTTGGAACCTGAAGCATCCGCATCAGATCTGAGGGGATAGAGCCAACTTTGAGGCTTTCGTAGTAGTCTCTCTCGAAGTTTCGGCATCGGGAGGCTCTGCTCCGGCTCCTCCCTTGATGCAGGGGGTGGTGGATCTGGTCTTTGCCATCCTGGCTTCGAGGATCCATTCACCTTCTGCCTTCGACATGATGGAGAGGGTCTTCTAGGCCCCTTCGAGACCCTTGACACTTTAATGCTCTGAGTCCATTCTGGCTTCCTGTCTTTCTGGGCCTGGAGTCTGCCATCCTGCCCCCTCAGAGACAGCCTGTTGCCACTTCGCCACAGGAGGTCCTCCCCTCCCCCGGGAACTTTCCAAGGCTTCGGAGTCCTCCCTGGAATTTCCCCCTGAGGAGCCCCCTCAGAAGCACATGTGCACTGCTGAAGTCCCTCATGGAAAATACCAACTTGAAGGAAGGGGGGGAGGGTTCCCCTCAATCACCCGCAGAGGATATCTCCTTTGGAGACATCATAGAAATCCTGTGTCAGTGCAGTGGGTGGTCTACCCAAAAGCCCAACCCAGATGAGCTGGTATTCATGGAGGTGTTTGGTACAGGACCTTCTATCTCCCGGGTGTTCCCCTCCTGCGGATCCCCTTGTGGATCTTGTATCATCTAGGGCATGGAAGGAACCAGCTACAGTTGAGCCTATCCCCAAGCTCCCGGACAAAGTACTGAGCACTCAGGCAGCATTGGTCAAAAGGATCCCCAGTCGATGCCATGGTGGTTGTGGTGGCCACGAAGAAAGAGCTCGCACAGGAGATCTCTACTGTCCATCCTTCAGACAGAGAGTCTCGGGCTATGGGATGTTTCGGGAAGTGGACTTGGCGCTTCAGCCACGTTTGCCTTGTGTGTGTTGAACTACTTGCCTCGCATCGTCAGACTGCAGAGTGACCTGGTCAAAGAGGTCGCTGAGTCGGCCCCAGGGTCCATGTCAGCAGTGGAGAAAAAGGTGTTCTCCAGTAATGGCCACCCTTACATCTATATCGAATACTTCCATGAGGCTCCTATCACATGCTACAGAAGGTGCCTCCTAGAGCTGCCGGGACAGGTGTAGCCATCAGTTGTCACACCTGGCTCTGGCTTTGTGCTTTTCTCAGAGCCCTTCAAGGCATCATTCACGAATGGCCCCCTATGATGGTTCCATCCTGTTTGGCAGAACGGTTTGGGATACTTTAGTCCAGAACGAGAAGGATGGGAAGACTTTGTCTGCTGTTGAGACCAACTTCTCCACCCCGCAACGATCCTTCTCTAGGAATCAGCATGGGGTACATAAGATGTGGTTCCAGAAATCTCAAGGCTCTTTCCAGGATGCTCAGGATTCGCCTTCCCCCAGAGGCAGAGGGGGATTCAACAGACGTCGCCATCGTGGCAGAGGGGGCTAGAGGAACCAAGGGTCTTGTCTCTGGCAGCAGTCTGGGGGCGCTTGTCTCTGCACCGTACAGCCTGGGAGTTCATTACCGACAATCATTGGGTTTTGCAGATATCCATAGGATATGAGATTCCCTCTCTCCACCCCTCCCCACCCAAACCTTATCGGACATCTCCTGGACATTCCACCCATGCAGTGCAGTGGGAGCAGGCAGCTGCAGAAATTTTCAGCTGCTCAAAAAATCAGTCATCCAGCCCATCCCCCCAGACCAATCCAGATCAGGCATTTATTCCAGGTTCTTTTTAGTGCCAAAAAAAAAAACAATGAGGGACTTCCTTTTTTGATTTTTCAATTCTGAACTTAGTTGACAAGACAAAATTCCAGATAGTCACCCTTCAATCCATTTTGCCCTTCCTGCAGATAAATGACTGAATGTGCTCGGTGAACCTCCAAGATGATTACCATCATATCAAGATGAAAAGGCGCTCTCGGAGGTTCCTGTATTTCCAGCTGGGAGTCTGTCATTTTTCAGTTCAGAGCGCTCCCCTTTGGGCTCACCACCACCCACCGGATGTTCACCAAAGTGATGGCCGTAGTGGAGGCTCACCTGCGGCTGCAGGGGTTTCAAGTCTTCTCCTACGTGGACGATTGGCTCCTTTCCATTCCCTCCAGGCAACGACTGATTCTAGCCAGGGATCATCATCTTCAGACTGCTCAATACCTGGATGTAACCATAAATCTCAACAAATCCCAGCTGGCACCAATGCAGGCCCTCTATTTCATAGGGGCTTGGATAGATACTACCCAGGGAAGATGTTTCTACCTCCAGGCAGACTATCAGTCTAACATCATGTGAGTTGCATCTTTCAAGCCAACCTCCCTCCAGCGGGTTCAGTTCTTTGGGAGTTGGGGTCCATGCCGGCCGCAGTCACTCTCATTCCAACTTCAATGGACCTTAGTCGTTCAGTGGTCCTTGCTAGACCTTCCGTTATCACACCCTGTTAGATTGTCACATATTTGCAAGGACTCCATTCTTTGATGGCTTCAATTCCTGGACTCTCCTTCAGGGTCATCTGTTTGTTCTTCCCTCCCCTGTGATCACTGTGACCACAGACGCCTCCCTGCTCAAGTGGGGGGGGGGCATTGCATAGGAAGGACTGTCCAAGGCATGTGGTCCTCTCTGGAGACCAATCTGCATATCAGTGTCATGGCGATAAGTGCAGTGCTTTTGGCATTGCAAGCTCTAAATGCCTTTCTTTCTCTGAGGACCCCCCCTTGTATGGTATTCCACAAAGATAGGGTGTCACTGCGGACTAATTCATCTTTTCTACCGAAGGTGGCATCAGAGTCTTAAATTAACCAGGTCATCCATTTGCCAGTTTTCTTTCCAAATTTCCAGAGTAAGGGTGAGTACACGTTGCATTTGCTTGATGTTCACAGGCAACTGCACTTCTATTTGCATAGAACAAAATCTTTTCATAAGTCTGATCAACTTTTTCATTTTCTAAACCTTTCTTTGGTAAGCCCGTTTCTAATGTTCTGTTGCTTGATGGATTTCTGAATACATGTCGTTGGCAGATTGAGCCAAGGGGTCATCTCCTCCAGGGTATGTTCAGGCGCATTCCACCAGGTCTGGTGCTACTTCTGCCACCTTTTCGTCCAGGGTCTCCTTAGATTATTTCTGTTCTGCATCTGCCTGGGCATCTCTGCACACATCTCCCACTATAAATTGGATCTTCTTTCCAGGGGCAGGGCATCCTTTGGCTCAGCCGTGCTGCAGAACATCCTTCCATGAGGATCTCCCAGGGTTTATTGGTAGCTGGGGACTCTGTCCCTCAGGTTGAAGATCAAATGAAAACAACAACTTCAGGTAAAGAAGTTATGTACTTACCATAAAGTTCCATCTGCCTTATATGGGCTGTGTAGTGGACCAGATGGAAGTGTCTTAGCCCCTCGATTTTGGCTTGTTTTTCCCTTGCTACGATCTCTGTGGGTTATGCTAGTTTTTTATGGGTTAGATTGGGGTGCTTCTGTTCTCAATCTGAGGGGAGGAGGGAGACAGGAGCATTATGGGTAGGGGAGGAGCTTGGAGCTTGCATCTGTGCTGGAGTAAGTATGCGGCCAAGTCTGATCCTTTCCGGATCCGGGTCCCTCAGGTTGAAGACTAATGAAAATCAACAACTCAGATGGAACATTATGGTAAGTACATAACTTCTTTTTTTCTAATAGTCTTTCTACTGATGCTAAGGCAGCTTTAAGTTATTTTCTTTCCTCAGTGTCTCAGGTTAACATAATATCTTGTAAACGTTTTATGGGAAGTTTATCAATCTTGCCTTCATTCTTACTGATGGGTTCGGAGCCATTCCCTCGGCAAAGAGTCGGCCAAATTGCAAAGCTCGAGGTCTCCAAACAGCTCGAGGCCGAAACCCTATCCCATGATGCTCCTCTATTTCCCTCAGATCTAGTTTGCCGCTCCAACAGATTGAGCGTGTTCATTCAGCTCAGGCCGTTTTTGTCAGGTAAGTGACATTTCCTTTATTGATTACTTTTTTTTTTCTATTTTCCTTCAGCCGAAGTTAGGCTATTGTATTTGCTTTACTCAATTTTTGTTTGGAGTTTATTACCTTTATTGGCGTTAGGCTGATGTTCGTGTTTCACTGCTGCAGTCGTTACACTTGGGTTATCCTGCTGGCAGGCGACCCATAGGCGGCCCGAGTTCCAAAGTCTTAGTCCAGCGTCTGTTGCTGTCTCCTCTTCCCTGATGTCAGTGCACCAGGGGTATAAAAGTTGCAACCGATGCTATTTTCTTCAGTCTTTCTTGCCGCGCGGTGCCTGAAGCAAAAGCAGTTCAAGTGCCGGTCGGCCGACTCCTGAGATTTTCAAAATTGAATTTCAGAACCGAAGTCTTCAGTAAAGCTAAGTACCCCGTTGGGGAAACTTTTTCTTGCTCCAGACCGATGTCAGTAAAAGTTAATAATTGTATTTCTTGTGGGAAGCAAATACCTCATAAGGACTTTCACTCTTACTGCATTCCTTGCCTAGGCCCTGACCACGATGTCACTAGTTGTCAGTTTTGTGCTAGATTCAATAAACGCACTATTAAACGTCAGTTTGATTTTGCCTTACATTATTTTGGACGACGATTTAATTATATAATGCCGCCGGAACAACCGACGACTGGAATGTATAAAAAATCCAGAGACAGGCATCCGAGGTCCAAAACCGATGACAAAGCCTCTTCTAGGCCAGTCGCTGGTTCTTAGTGAGGTGCTTTCGCAGCCCCTGACACCCGCTAACTCAGAGCCACAGGCCGTAACCGACAGCCACATGAAGACATTGAGGCCTGTGGAAACTCAAGGTATTGGGCCTACGGAAACTATACCCTCAGATGGGTCCGGAGCCGCTGAGCAGGCACCGGCTTCTGAGGGTGTTTTCAGACCTTCTCAGCGTACAATTTAAGGCTACTACAGCAGCAAAGGCAAAGTCCAAAACACCATTAAAGACAAGGAAACAAGTGCAGCATTCTCCAGAACAGTCATCCATGCCAAAGAAACAGATGCTTAAAATGGCCAAAGACCTTATTACTTTAATCAGGGGCTCCCATCCCCTTCCTGACAAAAGGCCTAGGCAAGACTCTGATTATGATTCCTCTGATCAGCTTTCCATTTCCTCTGGTGGAGGTTCTGATCTGATTGCTATTCTGTCCTTCCCTATGAGGACTCTGATGCTGAAGAGTCCATTCCTTCAGCCTCACCGCCTGAGGATTATTCTTTTGGGGAAACCCTGCACACCATGAGGGAGCATTTCCATTGGGAGAGCCAGGATTATTCAGAATCCAAGAAAAGGCTCAGAGACTTCCTTTTATTGCCTCAGCACAGGCCCCTGGCTATCCCCCCCTGTGCTTGATATTGTAGATGTTTTTTTTTCTGAATCCAGTCTGTCTCCAGATTCTTTACCCCCTGCCCCAGTAAAGCCAGACAGGTACTACAGGGTCCCGGACTCTCATAAATTTCTTTACAAAAACCCCGCTGTATACCCAGAAACAATTTCTAAGGGTCCTAAGGGGGTTAAAGCTTCCAAAAATCCAGTCCCCTCAGATAGGGATTCCAGAGCTCTGGACAGATGGGGGGAAAAAAGTTTACACTTCTGCTACTTTAGCTGTAAGAGCTTTAAACTGTCAGTTTCACATGCTTAAATATCAACAGTATCTCATGTCATTGTTAAAGCAGAAAATGGTTACAAATATAGAAAGTCCTGACGGTAAAGAAATGCAGGCTTTATTGCATGCAGTTGAACAAGTGGGAAAGCGTACTCTGCAATGTGGTTTTGATTCATTAGAGGCTTCTTGTAGAGCCGCAGTTACAGGCTCAGTTATTTGAAGACATGCTTGGTTGAAAGAACAAAGTTTACCTGACCATGTTAAAGTGAAATTATTGGATGCTCCACTACAGCATGATTCTTTGTTTGCTTTATCCTCCATTTTCTTTAGCACCTCTTCTGCCTTAACACTAAAGCCAATGCAAACTGTGAAAGATTTCTTACAGGTTCAACCACCTAGATTTAGTAGAAACTGGCCTTCAAAAAATTGGTCCTTTCCAGTGTCAGGCCACAAAGAGGCAGATACAGACGCCCAAGAGGCAGATCTCAGCCCCAAGGCTCCTACAGACCCAAACAGTGGGGTGCTACAGCCCCCAAAGGAGGAGAAGACAAATCACAACCTTATACGAAACGGTCACAATGACTTCCCTCTTCAAATGCCAAGCTCTTACCAGCTGACAGCACCCCTAGGGGGAAAGCTAGCACTTTTTTCAAAAAATTGGCACATGATCACCCAAGGCCAATGGGTGTTGAATATAGTTTCTCAAGGGTTACAGGTTCCACTTCCACACGCTTTCATAACCAAAAGGTATGCCAAACCTGCCACAAAACCAGTGGGCAGAGGCACAAAAACAGATTGCTGCTTTTATGGATATGGGAGCTATTCAAAAAGTTCCACAAGAAGAACATGGCCAAGGGTTTTACTCACGCCTTTTCCTAGTACCCAGAAAGGACAAAGCATGGAAACCAATACTGGACCTGTCAATCCTAAATACTTTCCTGGATGTTCCAAAATTCAAAATGTTAACACTACAACAACTCCTGCCCATGCTGGGCAAAGAGGCTTGGCTAGTTACTTTGGATCTCAAGGAGGCATACCTGCACGTCCCATTCAGACAATCGTGCAGACGATGCCTCAGATTTATAGCAGGCTCAATGCATTATCAATTCTATGCACTGCCCTTTGGCTTATCTACTGCGCCTAGGGTCTTCACAAAATGCCTGGCACCAGTAATTGCATTTTGCAGACAAAGAAATTCAAATATATCCCTACTTGGACGACTGCCTTATATAAGCAGGGAGCAAGGACATTCTTCTAAAGCACCTGGCGTTTGTAAAAAGATTGCTAATTTGCCTAGGGTACACAGTAAATGAAAAGAAATCAAAACTAGTACCCTCTCAAGAGATAATATTCCTGGGTGCAAGCTTAAATACAACTGCCCAGATGGCTTATCTCATGCCAGACAAACAAAGGCAACTGACACATTACTTTCAAATGATGGCAACAAAGACCCAGCTCCCTGCAAGAAAACTTCTGCAGGCCCTGAGTTTCATGGCTTCTTGCATTCTACTAATTCCATATGCCAAACTGCATATGAGGAAACTACAATGGTATCTAAAAAGTGTTTGGACTCAGCATTGTCACAGCCTAGAAACGGTCATAACCTTGATTCCCTGCCTACAACAGGAGTTTCGATGGTGGTCCCAGGCCTGTCACCACAACAAGGGACAGCCTTTCACCTTACCCTACAGCCAGGTAGACAATAACAACGGATGCATCAGATTATGCCTGGGGAGCACATATGGACGGAAAATGTATTCAGGGCGCGTGGACCAAGGAACAAATGCATCTTCAGCCTTCAAGGACCTAATACATCCAGGACAATTATTAATAAAGACAGACAATGCCACAGTTATGTGGTACATAAACAAGCAAGGGGGCACACATACCTACCCCCTATGCAGACAAGCCATGACTTTGTGGAACACGGCACTGACCTACCAGGTACATCTGCAAGCACAATTCCTGCCAGGATCAAAAAATTCACTGGCAGACGAACTAGGCAGAAACCTCATGGATCCTCACGAATGGAAGCTAAATCCACAAGTGTTTCAGCATGATAACAAGAGATTGGGCAAGCCCAGACATAGATCTCTTTCCCTCCCCTCACAATTGCCAATTACAGAAATTTTGCACAAGGACTTATCACTCTCAGGCATGGAAAGTGGATGCTCTATCGTTCCGCTGGAAAAACCTGACAGTCTATGCCTTCCCGACGATGCCTCTTCTCACCAAGGTGCTTCTAAAAGTCAGACAAGAGAGGCCAAAAATGATCCTGATTGCACCAGACTGGCCACGCCAGCACTGGTACCTAATCCTAAAGACTTTGTCCCAAGGACCACCTTGGCCTCTACCTCAAATCCCTCATCTTCTGACACAGCAAAACAATCAGATTCTGCACAGTCAACTCAGAACCTTAAACCTGGCAGCATGGCAGATAATGTAGCCACTCAGACTGCACCTCTCTCTAAAGCTGTTATGGATGTAATTTTGGAAGCCAGGAGGCCCAGCACTAGGAAATCTTATGCAGAAAAATGGAAGAGATTCTGTGCTTGGAACCAGGCACAAGGGCTCGACCCACTGGTCCCCTAATATACCTCAGATTTTGCAGTACCTGACTGAGATTTTGGACAAAGGCCTATCTTTTCCATCTGTTAAAATCCATGCCTCTGCCATTTCAGCTCATTACAATACGTATCCTATTTTTTCACATCCTCTACTATGACAGTACCTCAGAGGGGCAAAGAATATAGCACCAGTACCTACTTGGAACCTCAATTTTGTTTTAGAAAAACTAACACTGCCTCCATTTGAACCAGCCAGCACAGCTGATCTAAAATACTTGTCATGGAAAACTGCTCTGCTCCTAGCAATAACTTCAGCAAGAAGAGTCTCAGAGTTACAGGCACTGATGGCTGTGGAACCTTTCCTCATCTTTCATCAGGACAGGGTTTCTCTCGGGACAAACCTAACATTCATGCCAAAAGTGGTTTCCAATGTGGCCTTAAATCAAACCATTCATTTGCCTACTTTCTACCCAAATCCCCAGAATAAATGGGAAAGACTTCTGCATGCTTTGGGTATACACAGGCAGCTACGATTTTACTTGGACAAAACAAAAGCTTTCAGAAAAACTGCGCAACTGTTTGTAGCATATGCTGCAGGATCACAAGGAAAGCCTATCACAAAGCAGACAATCTCCAAATGGATAAGACACTGCATCCGCTTCTGTTATGCACAACATGGCAATTCTGTGCCTAAGGGCATTAGGCCTCATTCTACCAGAGCAGCAGCCACTTCAGCAGCTTTCCTCAGAGGGGTACCAGCCAAAGACATTTTAGAAGCTGCAACCTGGAGCTCAGTGCACATTTTTACCAAGCACTACCACCTACCTCTCTACTCCAAATCCAGAGCAGGCTTTGCCACTGCAGTTCTGCAGGGCTTGTTAGCCTCGCCAAATCCAATGTAGACCCAGCCATCCAACCTCCGCTTTGGGATTCTACCCAAGTGTAATGACTGCAACAGTGAAACACGAACATAGTACAGTTGTGTACCTACCATAAATGTAGATGTTAGAGTGTATTCACTGTTGCAGTCCAGGTTACCCACCCACCAGCCCCCTCTTTGCTGGGATTGTTCTGTACTTCTCAACTCTATACACCTATGTGGTGTATTTGCTTGTAGATGAAGTAAATGTTTATAGTATGCATACTTGTTTGGCATATTTTTATCTTTTCAGCCTTCCTGTCTGGGGGCACCTGACATCTGGGGCAAGAAAAACTGAAGAAAATGACGTCGGTTGCAACTTTTATACCCCTGGCGCACTGACATCAGGGAAGAGGCGACAGCAACCGACGCCGGACCAAGACTTTGGAACTCGGGCCGACTACGGGCCGCCTGCCAGCAGGATAACCCAAGTGTAATGACTGCAACAGTGAATACACTTGAACATCTACATTTATGGTAGGTTCAAAACTGTACTTTTTCATGCCTGCTTAGGCATATTTTTCCCTATCCCTTCCTAGCCAAGTACAGGCTTTAGTTACTTTAATTTATAGTTATCTATCTGGTTAGGCTGAATTCCTTTCATCCACAGCCGAAGTTAGGCTTAATTTTCTTTGTAAACATCCTTTGGTTTCACAAAAGAAAAAGCTTGTTGAGCTAGCCAAGTTTGGCGTAGTCTAGTTGGCTTTGATTTGGATTGAAATACAGTAATCCAACTGGTAGGCTTCATTTTTCATTTCAGCTGAGTTAGGCTTAAAATTCCTTGTCCACAGCAGTGGATTTGCTGGAAAGGTTTTGTTGTGTGGTGTTTCCTGATGATTTTCTTTATATACTTGGGACTACTGTTTCCATTCAACATGTCCGAAAAGGTAAAGTCTGGTTTTAAAAAAATGGCCTAAATGTAATGAGAAAATGTCTCTCACAGATGGTCACACCATCTGTGTTTATTGCCTAGGAGAGGTCCATCTTTAAGAGGTGTGTTCAGCTTGTCACTGATTTAGTACCAGGGTTCTGGCTGAAAGAAAAAGAAAGTTAGTGGAAAGGGGCCTTATCAAGGCTGCCTTTCAACTGGATTTGGAGTCTGCCCCTCAGGAAAAGCCAAAACCTGTTTCTTCCTCATCTGTCTCTGGTTTGGAGCTGAAAAGCTCTTCGGCTCCGAAGGTATCAAAAAAGTGTCTTGACTCTGCTTCACGGTTATTAGAACAGACTGTTCAGGTAGTGGGTAGGAGCCGGTCCCCACTTTTGGAGCCGGTATCTCCGACCCTAAGGTCTCCTATTCTGGGTTCACCTGCTCCTTTTGTCGCCTCCTCTTGATCTTCCAGACTGTCAGATTCGGATGTGGATCGAGTGGTAAGGAGACTATTGCAGAATCCAGCGCTACCAAAAATTTTATCGGCTTAGACTCTCGCAGCGTTGGAGCCAATCAAGTCATCTACCCTACTTTTACTGTTCCTCCTCTGACTCAAGTCGAGCCTTCAGAGCCAGAGGGGGCTGATCAGTTGATTGTGGAGCTGTCTGTGCCAACACCCCTGATGTCTTCGGTCTCTGCTGCAGACTCTGGAAGCAGACACTCTCCCGTCTGTTCTGGGGAGGGGAGTTGAACCAATGTTTCGGTTCCAGCTGTCCCCCTTGGGGCTTTGGCACAGATGAGCTTGGCTCCCACCTCGGGATGGGAGCTGGCGGCTTTGGTGCGGGAGGAGTCCTTGGTGTCTTCGGACCCGGGGGCTTCCTCGCATCGGAGCTGTGGTGCCTTCGATGCCATGAGAAGGGTCTTGTCCCCCCGACAGTCACAACTTTTTGAGCAGACGACCTGCCTTAAACCACCGGAATCTCTTCAGTCACCACAGATCCATTGTAAGCGTAGGGATCCGGAGCCTCAGGAAGCCTCCTGGGGGAACACTGCACTTCCGAGACCACCCCAGAAGCCCCCCACTGAGGAGGTACCTAGGAAGAGGACATGTAAGAGGAGATGTGTAGATACCCCTCAGGACTTTGTCACATCCTACACCAACTTGGAGGAGACAAAAGGGTCCCCAAGGTCCCCCTCTGAGGATATATCCTTCATGGATATCCTAGAGATCCTGAAGCAGAGGGGTGACTGGCAGCCCATCAACCCTTCCGATGACTAATCGGTGCTCCTGAAAGCTTTTGGGTCCCAACCCTCCACCTCTTGGGTATCTACGCCCTTCGATGAGTTGATGGATCTTTTATCTCGAAGGGTGTGGGAGTCGCCTGTTACCATGGAGCCTGTCCCTGGAAGACCAGATATATTTCTGCACCTCACGATAAGACTTTTTTGTCCAAACCTATTCCTGTTGATGCCATGGTGGTTGCGGCGGCCACTAAGAAAGAGGTGTCAGAGACTTTGACATCTGTCCATCCTCTTAATAGAGAGCCTAGGATCATGGACAGATTTGGCAAGTGCATGTTCAGTTCTATGACATTTGCTCTTAGATTACCAGGCTTCAAAGAAATCTCCTGAAAGAGTTCGGAGATGCTCTTTGGGGTGCAGTGGCTGATAACAGTGGCAGACTAACATCTCAGCTTGCTATCCTTTCATTCCATTATCAACTCTTCCATGCGCCTCATGTCTTGCACAGCTGATGGAATGTGTAGGGCAGCGAGTACAGGAATAGCTCTTCGGAGACATTCCTGGATGAGCTTGTGTTCTTTTGCCGGAGCCTTTCATGTCATCCTTTGTAAATTTCCTGTTCGATGGTTCCTTACTTTTTGGACCTAAAGTTAGAGACCCTCACCAGATGCGAACAAGACGGGAAGACTCTTATCTGCCATAGGAGTCAGTTTTTCCACACCTACTAGCCCTTATACCAGAGGCCAGCAGAGTGGGAAAATGCGGTTCTGCAAAGCCCAAGGAGCCTTTTGGACACACGAGGTGAAACCCCCTCCAGGGCAGAGGAGGGAGCAGTAACGCAAGATGCTGCCCAAGCGGCAGAGGGGGTCTGCAGAACCAGGGTGACAGGGATCAGTTCCTTGGGAAGCCCTATTAGCGCTGCTGAAAGGAGGCCCAACTGTCCGCCTCTGGAGGCAGTTGGGGGACATTTATCTTTGTGTCTAGGTGCATGGCTCAAAATCGCAAAAGGCAGCTGAGTACAAAGTATTATATCCCCTTTCAGTCCCGTCCAAAACCATTAAGAAAGATCCCAGATGGTTCTGTTCCACCCAGTCTTCGGGATGTAGCAACAGTAGAGATTTAAAAGTTGCTAGAAAGTCATCCAATCAGTCCCATCATACCAGAAAGGATCTGGAATTTACTCAAGATGCTTTTTAGTGCCGAAGAAAACAGGGGACTGGAGACCGATACTAGATCTCAGCAGACTCAACAAATCTGTAGAAAAGACAAAGTTCCAGATGGTCACGCTTCAGTCGATGCTCCTGTTCTTAGGGAAAGACAATTGGATGTGCTCAATAGATCTCCAGGATGTGTACTATCATATAAAGTTGGCCAGGCCATCCAGGGATCATGGCTGGGGGCCAGTCATTACCAGTTTCGAGCCCTGCCGTTTGATCTCACTACAGCCCCCAGAGTGTTTACCAAATGTATGGCGGCAGGCTCACTTGAGGCATCAAGGAATCCGGGTATTTCCGTATTTAGACTGGCTCCTTACAGGCAAGGGGCATTACTTTAGACCTCTGCTCTCAACTGGGGATAACAGTAAATTCAGGAAAGTCTACCTTATTGCCTTCGCAGCATACCGTCCTTGTAGGAGCAGACTTAGACACCATCAACTTGTCCCTAAAACTTCCTTTGGAGAGAATACTTATCCTTCGGCAACAGATTTTGGGCATTCTCTGAAAGCACAGAGCACTAGCATCGGCGATTCACGGACTGTTGGGCACCATGGCAGCAGCTATTATTGCAATACCTCTAGCAAGGTCGCACATGCGCATTCTTCAATGGCTACTATTCACACAGTAGACCTTTCAAGATGTACGTATGGATCACCTGGTTCTGATAGCCAACTCTTGCAAGAAGGACCTTCGATGGTGGCTGGTGTCCGAATCTGTAACCATGGGATGTCCCTTTGTTCTTCCAACTCCAGTTGCAACTGTGACCATGGACGCCTCCCTTATCGGGTGGGGGGGCATTATCAGGGATGGACAGACCAAGCTACATGGCAAGAACACGAGGCTCACTTGCATATCAACGTTCTGGAAATGAGAGCAGTACTCTGTGTTGCAGTCCTTTCTAGACTCTCATCTTCTGGGGCCCATTGCAGTTCAGTCAGACATGTCAGTAGTCTGGTATATAAACAAAAAATGAAGGATGAGATCTTATCCCCTATGTTGAGAGGCCCTGAGCATATGGCATTGGGCAGAGTCCACCCAGTGCTTTCTGATAGCAATGCTCATCCCGGGGAAATCCATCGTGATAGCAGACAAACTCAGCAGAGCAATTCTGTTGCCACACGAGTAGTCCCTCAAGAACGAAGTTGCAGAAATGTTCTTCCGCAGATGGGGCCAGCCTTGCTGCAGTCTCTTTGCAACTCCCACAAACACCAAATGCAGCAACTACTTTGCCCTAATCCCTCCAGTGGAGGGAGTCCCCGAGGGATGCGCTTGTACATGATTGGCCCCCAGGTGGTCTATGCCTTCCCATCTTTCCCGCTAATTCCCAAAGTTCTGCTGAAAGCCAGTGCCCTGGGAAAGACAATTATCTTAAGCCCCCTTCTGACCTCGTCAGATTTGGCTCCCCTTCCTGAAGCCTGATCTGTTGGAAGAGCTCTGGACCCAGTGCCAGACCTTCTGACCCACTCATCAGGAGCTCTCCACCCTTCTCTACAGTCTGTCAAACTGACAGCGTGGCTCCTCCAATTCCAAGAATAGCCAGGTTCCAAAATTGTCAGCAGAAACTCATCATATACCATTGTCTTCGCACAAGTCCTCTACTAGAAAACTTTACCTTAGCAAATGGAGGAGATTTTCAGTCTGGGCTCAGCAAAACGACATTGATCCGTTCCTGGCTTCGATATCTGATATATTGGAGTTCTTGACCAAACTATTTAATGAAGGGGGGGCTGCAGCAGGAACTATCAAGTTCAACTGGCTGCTATATCAAATTTTCATATTAGTGAACTATCATGTCTCGTACAATGGCGAAGATCTTTCTAAAAGGTACAATACATTTGAGGCCTCCTGTTAGATCACCCAGTGCTCCATGGAATCTAAATCTTGTTCTTTCAAAGATTATTCTTCCATTTGAACCGGCATCTTCCTGTGAATTGAAATTCCTTTCTTGGAAAACTATTTTCCTAGTGGCTATCAGCTCTGCGTGCAGTGTTTCAGAATTACAGATCCTGCCCGTAAGGCATCCATATTTGATATTCCACAGATAGTTTCCCTCAGAGCAAACCCTTCCTTCCAAAAGTTTGCTCAGAGTCCAACCTTAATCAAGCCATTGAATTGCCAGTTTTCTTTTCTAATCATACTAATCAATTGGAGTATATGCTTCACAAGCTTGATGATCACAGACAACTTTGTTTCTATTTAGACCGGACAAAAGACCACAGACAATCTGACCAGCTGTTTGTGTCATTTTCAGATTCCAAGAAATGTGCCACAGTTTCCAAACCTACCTTATCTAAGTGGCTTTTGGACTGCATATCTTTTATATACAGCTCTGCATATATTCCCTTAGAAGACAAAGTTAAAGCTCACTCAACTAGAGCCGTCTGTACTTCTACAGCTTTTTCAGCCAGGGTACCAATAGATTCTATTTGTGCGGCAGCCACATGGTCATGGCCACATACCTTCATTACTCATTACAACATAGACAAGACCTCTAGGGACAGGGCTTGCTTTGGTTCTGCTGTTCTTAGGCATGTACTCCCGTGAGCCACCCGAGATTGTGGTGCTGGGGACACTACCCATCAGTAAGAATGAGGGTAAGATTGAACAATTTCACATAAAGAAGTTACGTACTTACCATAACGTTCCACGTGAATTGTTGTTCTCGCTTTCCTTTTTACAACCCACCCTCCTACCCCCAACCAATGTTTGGAAGTTCGAGAGTTGGCTCTCAGCCTGTTTTGGTCCTTTCTGAGGTGTTTTTCACCGGTTACTTGAAATATGAATGGTATTTTTACTCTGAGTATGTTACTAGTTGGCAGCAAACAAGATCTGAGGGAAGTAGAGGAGCGTCATGGGATAGGGTTTCGGCCAGCTTGGAGCCAAGGGATCAGCTCTGAACCCATCAGTAAGAATGAAAGCGAGAAGAACTCGCATGGAACGTTTTATGGTATGTACATAACCTCTTTTATGGCATTGCTAGTACAGTTTCCATTGCAGCTGCCACTTGGTCAGATGTTCAGTAAACAGTCTTACTGGCGTACTGATAATATTGATCTGCTACCTGGGGGTTTCTTCTTTCCTCTTTTGTTGTGTTCATGTCATACAGAAAGGGAAGTTGTCAGTGTGGGAAGTAGACTCCCCCATAAAGACCGTCTTATTTGTTTGGGTGCTTCCCATGACCATACTCTGTTCTGTCTGCCTGGCTTTTGTACCCAAAACCCTGTGTAGTCACCTCTCCCTCTTGTATAGACACTTGGAGAACTAGCATCTTAGGTTGTTGGCTCAGGGTGCTATGGTGCAATTCTCCCATCCTGACTGCCATCTGTCTGCCACAAAGGCCAAAAAATTTAGGTCCGATTCAGCTGCTGTCCAGTCTCTTCCCAGACATCTGTTGAGACGGGTGAAAGCCCAGAGGACCATCTGGTGGTTACTTTGGATTCCTCTGCCATGACCCTGTTGGAGGCCTACATGGATCTGGCTTCACATGTCCTTGGAGGCTTTTCAGACATATGTGCCTGATGTTGGTAAACCCCTGCTGACTATATCCAAAGGACTGAGGGGGATTCCTCAGATCTTAGTAGGGAAAGAGATTCCTACTACTATTAGTCATGTCAGGGGTCTGACCCTATGAGGTTGTTTTCTTGCGGATGTCCTGCAGAGAGAGAGAAAAAACAGCAAAGCATATATCTCCATTGTGAATGGCAGGATTTCACTCGAGGTTTAATGCTTTGATGGCCTTGAAGCCACCTCATGGCTTCTCTGTTCCTGTTCCTCCCAGGTCTGCCATTTCACTCAAGATGAACCAAGAAAAATGTTCCAACAACAAAAAATATTAGATCCCAGACTCTTTGCTCAGAAAATCCTTAAATTTTAATTAAATTTTTTGTAATAATAATCATTATTTTATGGGAGTCTATGTTAAATGTGCATACAAAACCACAGGTATTAACCATTTCTTCATTTGTACTCACCACTAAACCCCCTCCATTTGTCTTAATATTGGGACATAGTCCCCTACAGATCTTTTATGCTGGACTTCCTTGATGATCCCCTGTAGGAAATGGGAAGGATAACCCCTCTGCTTAAAGAAGTTAGACATCAAGATGCACTCCTCTTCAAACTCCTCATCCTTAGTTGTCATCCTGGCTGCCCTAACTAGTTGCCCCTTAACTACAGATCTCTTCTGATACATAGGGTGGCAGCTAGTAAAATGCAAGTACATATTGGAATGGGTCACCTTCCTGTATATCCTAGAAACAAACATCTTTTCATCATAATCCTTCCTTAAATCCACATCCAGGTATACTATTCTATCTTTACTATAACTGGATGTGAAACTCAAGAAGTGAGTACTTTTGTTAAACATTTCTAACAAGCCCTTTAATTCAACATCAGTTCCCTGGAATAGGATAAATATATCATCTAGGAACCGCGTATAAAATAAGATTTTGTCCCTGAAGTCCAAGTTGTTTAACACGAAGGTTCTTTCCCAATAAGCCATCACTAGGTTCGCCAGGCCGGCTCCACATGGCGAGCCCATTGCCACTCCAACCTTTTGGTGGAAAATGTTGTTGTTAAACATTACATAATTATATGAAAGAACTGTATCTATCAGTTCTTCAACTAATTTGATCTCACTAGTGGGTGCATCTAGAATCCTTAACGTGTGAAACCCATTCAATCCCAACCTGATGTGGGATAGATGAATACAAGTCCTTTACATCTACTGTAACAAAAACACTGTTAGCACAGAACTCCAAGTTATTGATAGCTTGTAGGAATGACCATGAATCTTTTGAAATTTGGCGCTCACATTTAATGTATTTCTGCAAAATTTTATCTATAACTTTAGCACACGTATATGTAATGCTCTCTCTCCCATCCACCAAAGGTCTCATTGGTGGATTATTCACACTTTTATGTACCTTTGGTATTCCAAAAAGAACCGGGATCCTTGGCGCTGGTTGTTGCAAATAGTTATATAAACTTTTATCTATTCTTGCTTCAATATAAAGTTCTTCTATTAAAGCCGAAACTTTCCTATATGCCCCATACATCTCATTCCTAGAAGCCCTTACATAAGTGTCACTATCCAAGATGTTAAACATCCTTGAATTATAATCATCTATGGTCATTATCGCAAGGCCCCTCACCTTTATCTGGTTTCATAATGCGAATTGGAGCTTGACTTAACAACCTTAAGATGTCCCTCTCTTCTCTACTTATGTTATGTTTGTACCTATCCCTGGAACCGGATGGTACACTGGGCTTCTTTAAATTACGCAAATCCACTTCACACACCTTTTCAAAAAGTGCTAAGAAGCGGATGCAAAGGGGGGTATATACACTTGAAACATAATAATCAGATTTGTTGTTTAAATTCTCCCCCATTAAGGCTAACAGGTTAAGTTTTCTAATAAAGATTTTAAGATCAATTAAAGTTTTAGCCACATCAAACTGAACAGTAGGAACAAATGTATACCCTTTCGATAATAAATCAACTGTTTCTGGCCAGATAACCGCATCCGTGTAGTTGAAGATCTTAAAATCGAAACTAGAATTAAAAAGTACGTTACATTGCAGTTCATCATCCGAAAAACCAGCATGGGCTATATTTATTACTTTTTCTTCTTGTTTTTGCCCTTCATTGACCTGTTGTTCTGCGCCCCTGAGTTCGAGGCTCGAGCTCGAAAATTTCTTTCATTATGATCCCCTGCACCTTTATTCTGCCCCGAAATGTCAGGTACAGCAGAAATATTGTTCTTCGCTAACTTTTCGCTCCGACGAATAGTATTTGGATCATCTTGGTGTTTATTCCCTGCATGTATACCATCATTATCACTATTAATGTTATTATTATTAGGAGAGGCCCATGCCCTAGCCTCTGCCTCTTGGTTGTTATTGTTTACAGCACCGTTTGTTAGTAAATGTTCCTCTCTGGGAGCCTGGTGGCTTTGGGTACGCAGTACCTGCTTCATAGTCTTTAAGGTCACGTTTGATTTTCTTTATTTTTGTTACATTCAATTTTGTTAGGTATTGGTCCATGCTTACAAAAATAGAGTGATACTCGAACCGGTACCTAAAAAAACCAATATCGTTCTTTATTGAGGAATCCAATTCCTCTATTTCAAATAACAGTTCATCCACCATAAGCTGGTAATGCATACAAAACAAGTCCAAGAGTTCTATACCTTGTTTGTCAAACAAGGTGGTTAAAGCTTTATAAAATGCGGAGCCCTCAGTGAGTCCTGTGGGGAACTGCCACCGCCTAAGCCCTTTTGGGATTACCTTTAAATTAATGCATTCTCGGAAGTATGCTATCTCCAACTGCAACTTCCGTACCTTGCATAATTTTTCATCAAACACATTCAGTTTTGATGCTAAGTCCATGCTTACCTCCTGGTTAGCTTCAGTTGTATCAGTCGAGTGTGCATCAGAAAATGTATATGTTCTGCGTACCCAAGAATTCAAGTTTTTCTCAGTCTGCGTTAAATTCCCATCCCGACTGGTGGTTCTCTCCGTGAATATGCCCCGGGCTGGTTCCGTCAGCATTGACGCTTCTACGAACATGCAATCCCGTCGACGTTGCAGGTTCCTCACCAAGATTGGCCTCTCCGGTCTGAAGAGCTGCATTTTTATTTAAAGGTGCAGGTTCCACATTATTAACCCTAGGCGAACCCCGCAAGTCCTTTTGCCAGTTACTAGCCCCTTCAAGTCTTTGTGTCAAGTTGTCCACCTTTTGGGACAACAATTCAGTAAGTGCTGTTAAATTTCCATCTCCCCCATTAATGTTTGGGGTGGAAGTAAAACTGGGTGGTGAATCCGGATCCATATTCCAAAAACGAAGACAACCCAAGAAAAATGTTCCAACAACAAAAAATATCAGATCCCAGACTCTCCGCTCAGAAAATCCTTAAATTTTAATTTAATTTTTTGTAATAATCATTATTTTATGGGAGTCGATGTTAAATGTGCATACAGAACCACAGGTATTAACCATTTCTTCATTTGTACTCACCACTAATCCCCCTCCATTTGTCTTACTTAATATTGGGACATAGTTCCCTACAGATCTTTTATGCTGGACTTCCTTGATGATCCCCTGTAGGAAGTGGGAAGGATAACCCCTCTGCTTAAAGAAGTTAGACATCAAGATGCACTCCTCTTCAAACTCCTCATCCTTAGTTGTCATCCTGGCTGTCCTAACTAGTTGCCCCTTAACTACAGATCTCTTCTGATAAATAGGGTGGCAGCTAGTAAAATGCAAGTACATATTGGAATGGGTCACCTTCCTTTATGTCCTAGAAACAAACATCTTTTCATCATAATCCTTCCTTAAATCCACATCCAGGTAAACTATTCTATCTTTACTATAACTGGATGTGAAACTCAAGAAGTGAGTACTTGAGTTAAACATTTCTAACAAGCCCTTTAATTCAACATCAGTTCCCTAAAATAGGATAAATATATCATCCAGGAACCGCGTATAAAATAAGATTTTGTCCCTGAAGTCCAAGTTGTTTAACACGAAGGTTCTTTCCCAATAAGCCATCACTAGGTTCGCCAGGCCGGCTCCACATGGAGAGCCCATTGCCACTCCAACCTTTTGGTGGAAAATGTCGTTGTTAAACATTACATAATTATATGAAAGAACTGTATCTATCAGTTCTTCCACTAATTTGATCTCACTGGTGGGTGCATCTAGAATGGAAACTTAACAGCACTTATTGAATTGTTGTCCCAAAAGGTGGACAACTTGACACAAAGACTTGAATGGGCTAGTAACTCGCAAAAGGACTTGCAGGGTTCGCCTAGGGTTAAGAATGTGGTCCCTGCACCTTTAAATAAAAATGCAGCTCCTCAGACCGGAGAGGCCAATCTAGGTGAGGAACCTGCAACGTCGACGGGATTGCGTGTTCGTAGAAGCGTCAATGCTGACGGAACCAGCCCGGGGCATATTCACGGAGAGAACCACCAGTCGGATGGGAATTTAATGCAGACTGAGAAAAACTTGAATTCTTGGGTACACAAAACATTTACATTTTCTGATGCACACTCGATTGATACAACTGAAGCTAACCAGGAGGTAAGCATGGACTTAGCATCAAAACTGAATGTGTTTTGATGAAAGATAGCATACTTTCGAGAATGCATTAATTTAAAGGTAATCCCAAAAGGGCTTAGGCAGTGGCAGTTCCCCACAGGACTCACTGAGGGCTCCGCATTTTATAAAGCTTTAACCACCTTGTTTGACAAACAAGGTATAGAACTCTTGGACTTGTTTTGTATGCATTACCAGCTTATGGTGGATGAACTGTTATTTGAAATAGAGGAATTGGATTCCTCAATAAAGAACGATATTGTTTTTTTTAGGTACCGGTTCGAGTATGACCGGATTTTTGTAAGCATTGACCAATACCTAACAAAATTGAATGTAACCAAAATAAAGAAAATTAAACGTGACCTTAAAGACTACGAAGCAGGTACTGCGTACCCGAAGCCACCAGGCTCCCAGAGAGGAACATTTACTAACATAAACGGTGCTGTAAACAATAACAACCAAGAGGCAGAGGCTAGGGCATGGGCCTGTCCTAATAATAATAACATTAATAGTGATAATGATGGTATACATGCACGGAATAAACACCAAGATGATCCAAATACTATTCGTCGGAGCGAGAAGTTAGCGAAGAACAATATTTCTGCTGTACCTGACACTTCGGGGCAGAATAAAGGTGCAGGGGATCATAATGAAAGAAATTTTCAAGCTCGAGACTCGAACTCAGGGGCGCAGAACAACAGGTCAATGAAGGGCAAAAACAAGAAGAAAAAGTGGTAATAAATATAGCCCATGCTGGTTTTTCGGATGATGAACTGCAATGTAATGTACTTTTTAATTCTAGTTTCGAATTTAAGATCTTCAACTACATGGACATGGTTATCTGGCCAGAAACAGTCGATTTATTATCGAAAGGGTATACATTTGTTCCTACTGTTCAGTTTGATGTGGCTAAAACTTTAACTGATCTTAAAATCTTTATTAGGAAACTTAACCTGTTAGCCTTAATGGGGGAGAATTTAAACAACAAATCTGATTATTATGTTTCAAGTGTATATACCCCCCTTTTGCATCTGCTTTTAGCACTTTTTGAAAAGGTGTGTGAAGTGGATTTGTGCAATTTAAAGAAGCCCAGTGTACCATCCGGTTCCAGGGATAGGTACAAACATAACATACGTAGGGAAGAGAGGGACATCTTAAGGTTAAGTCAGGCTCCAATTCGCATTATGAAACCAGATAAAGGTGGGGGCCTTGCGATAATGACCATAGATGATTATAATTCAAGGATGTTTAACATCTTAGATAGTGACACTTATGTAAGGGCTTCTAGGAATGAGATGTATGGGGCATATTGGAAAGTTTATTCTTTAATAGAAGAACTTTATATTGAAGCAAGAATAGATAAAAGTTTATATAACTATTTGCAACAACCAGCGCCAAGGATCCCGGATCTTTTTGGAATACCAAAGGTACATAAAAGTGTGACTAATCCAACAATGAGACCTTTGGTGGATGGGAGAGAGAGCATTACATATACATGCGCTAAAGTTATAGATAAAATTTTGCAGAAATGCATTAAATGTGAGCGCCAAATTTCAAAAGATTCATGGTCATTCCTACAAGCTATCAATAACTTGGAGTTCTGTGCTAACAGTGTTTTTGTTACAGTAGATGTAAAGGACCTGTATTCATCTATCCCACATCAGGCTGGGATTGAATGGGTTTCACACATGTTAAGGATTCTAGATGCACCCACTAGTGAGATCAAATTAGTGGAAGAACTGATAGATGCAGTTCTTTCATATAATTATGTAATGTTTAACAAAGACATTTTCCACCAAAAGGTTGGAGTGGCAATGGGCTCTCCATGTGGAGCCGGCCTGGCGAACCTAGTGATGGCTTATTGGGAAAGAACCTTCGTGTTAAACAACTTGGACTTCAGGGACAAAATCTTATTTTATACGCGGTTCCTGGATGACATATTTATCCTATTCCAGGGAACTGATGTTGAATTAAAGGGCTTGTTAGAAATGTTTAACAAAAGTACTCACTTCTTGAGTTTCACATCCAGTTATAGTAAAGATAGAATAGTATACCTGGATGTGGATTTAAGGAAGGATTATGATGAAAAGATGTTTGTTTCTAGGATATACAGGAATGTGACCCATTTCAATATGTACTTGCATTTTACTAGCTGCCACCTTATGTATCAGAAGAGATCTGTAGTTAAGGGGCAACTAGTTAGGGCAGCCAGGATGACAACTAAGGATGAGGAGTTTGAAGAGGAGTGCATCTTGATGTCTAACTTCTTTAAGCAGAGGGGTTATCCTTCCCACTTCCTACAGGGGATCATCAAGGAAGTCCAGCATAAAAGATCTGTAGGGGACTATGTCCCAATATTAAGTAAGACAAATGGAGGGGGTTTAGTGGTGAGTACAAACAAAGAAATGGTTAATACCTGTGGTTTTGTATGCACATTTAACATCGACTCCCATAAAATGAATATTATTACAAAAAATTAAATTAAAATTTAAGGATTTTCTGAGCGGAGAGTCTGGGATCTGATATTTTTTGTGGTTCCACTCAAGATGGTTAGGTAATCAGATTCCTCAGCTGAGGATCTGAACTCTGTTGAACAATCCTTAGCTTATTCTTCCCAAATCCCTTCCCCCTTGGACTGTAGTTCATAAAGAGGAGGACTCCAAAAGTCCAGACTTCCGTTTGGAAGAACTTTCCTTTGAGGATACCATTAACCATGTGATGGATTACTTGTAAGTGAGATTGTTCGCAAGTTTGATATTCAAAAAGGCATTGAGTTCCTGAAGATTATCTCCCAAACCATCTGCTGCTCATCCCATTCTGTCTGCCCTTCTGGAAACTTTCTCAGTAGCTTCTGTAGCCCCTGACTGTGACTCCACCTAAAAAGCCAGACAGGTTCTGTTACGTGTCTGAGGAGTGTAAGTTTCATGTCGTCCTGCTTGATGCTTGTGTAGTGTCAGTCTCTTCTGAAAAGCCATCCAAGTTACTACACTCCACCAAGCAGTTGCCTTCTGATAAGGACAGCAGGACAACTGAGAGGCTGGGCAAGAAAGTTTTACACTGCTTCCACTTTGTCCTTTAGGGCCATCACCTACCAGACTTGTATGACAGGGTATATTTTGGCAGTTCTTTTTCAGGTTTCCAGGGTAGATTCTGACATCCCTGATTTTGAGGGGGCGGATTCGACCCTTTCCCTGCTGGAGTCTACTTCTCAAGTTGCCCATTATTCAGTCAAATACAGCTGATGACTGTTCCATGGCTGCTGCCTTTGGTTCATTTACGAGGTGTTATTTTTGTCTGTCTTCATGCTTTGCCAGATGACATTAAGACTAAACTCTTAGATGCTCCTTTAGATAATAAAAGCCTTTTTGGATCATCTGGTGCTGCTATTTTCTAGTCCCTTCAGAACAAGAGCAAAGCTAAATTTCAGAGGAATTATCCCTCTGAATCTGTATTTGTTCGTAGGCAATTCTGCCGCCCTCCTATGGGCAAGAAAGGTTTTAGGTGTGTGCCTCCTGCAAAGTGTATCAGACTCTGGATTCCCAGAAACTTTCTTTCCTGGGCAAGCCTGGTTCTGTTTGACAGTTTGCTTCTTCCTCCCCTCAGCCAGGTTCCCTTGTCCCTTCAACTTTCTCCCTCTCTCTCTCTAACTGGCTTCAAATCACTTCAGATTTTTGGGTTCTGTTCATTATCCGTCAGGGATATTTCATGGTTTGGAAGTCCCTTCTTCTCTTCAAGTATTCCTCATCCTCCTCAGGAACAGCTGCCCCATTTCCTAGAGGTTCTTCACTCTTTTTTTGGCTCAGGTTACCATCCAAGCTGCGATTCCCATCCAGGTAGGGAAAGAGTTTTATTCTAGGATGTTTTTTGACAAACATCAGTCATGTGGTACATCAAATAGGGAGGCACAGGGTCTTATCTTTGCAGACTAGCTCTTTAGGTGTGGAACTTTGCTATCTGTTATCAGGAAACCATTCAGGTAGTCTGCATCCCTTCAGAACACAACATTGTTTCAGACATTTATGTAAAATCTTACTGTAATAGTAGATGTCCTCTGTACCATTGCAGTGTTCAGTACCTCCCCTCCTGCCTCATTTTCTCTCCTGTTGGGGACACTTTGCTGTATGAGGGGTCTTTGCCTTCTTTCCCTAGTTCTCTTTTTTGTTTCTCTTCCCCTCTGGATGTGTGTGTTCTTTCTCTGGGGATTGCTGTAGTTATCCTGGGGCACTTCAGTTTGAGTATGGCATGTGCATGCGTCACTATTATGGCCTGTGCCTGACATGTGAAGTTAGGAAGATGTAAAGGCTTTGGTATACTGGCCAAGACGTTGAGCTATCCTTGCCAGGAGGTCCCACGTTATGAGTACTGCAACAGTGAAAAGAACATCTACTGTTATGGTAAGATTTTACACAGTTGTACTTTCTAAAGGTTCAGAAAGAAATGCCAAAGATCTTTGCGGTGACCCCCTATTGGCCAAGACAGTCTTGGTTCTCCCTTCTAATGGTATTTGCCAGGAGCACATACTTCCTCACACGCAGTTTTGCTTACGCACTCTGTGGGGTGATTGGTGCACCACATTTTGGAGCAATTACAACCAACAGTCTTGACTATTCAGTCTTTATTCTGTTTAGGTACTTGTTCATGAGGATGTGCAGCAAGGGTTAAAGGAGACCAGAAAACCTGCTTGCTAGAAAGTCTTATGTTTACAAATGGATTCGAAGTGTTGCCTAAATGGGAACAGAGTGTACTTTTGAAGTTAATATTTCTGTGGTGTTGAAATTTGTATGAGCTACTTCAGGATGACCTTTCGAATGTTTGAATGCATCCATCAAGGTGCATTTAGTAGCCATTTCTGCTTGTCTGCCACTGCATCCCCCTCTTCTCCCCCGTTGGTAAAACAGTTCATAAAATGAGTATTGCTTATGGGACCCTCCTCACTAGCAAATTCTTCATGGAATCTCAGCAATGATGGGGAAAAACAGACCTTTACCACCTTTTGAACTGGGCCGCTCAAACTGATCTGAAGTTCTAAGAAAACTGTTATGCTTCTTGATCTGACATTTGCAAGGGGAGTTCTCTGAGCTGCAATCTCTCAACTTACCTGATTTTCCACAGGATAGGGATGATTTGCACAACAGCACTTTCATGCAGAAAGTGATCTCAGAATTCACTCAGTCTGTTAAACTCCTTGTGTTCTTCCAAAACCTAAGAAAAAGGGAGAGAGAGTACTTAGTACCTTGGATGTGCATCGGCAGCTCAGGTACTATCCTAACAGAGTGAAACTCTTCAGGAAGGCTAAAAGGCTCATTTCCTACACCTGCAAATAAAGTTCAACCTGTCTGTAAGCCAGTCGTTGCATATTAGTTGCCTCTGTTACCTTGTCTTGCCTAATGGTGGGTGTAAGGACAAAATACACACAAGCCCCCCCCCCCCGGTCAAGAAAGGAGTGGACTCTAGAAATATACTAGTGGCAGCAACTTGGTCCTCTGTCCTTACCTTTACAAAGCACTGCAAGCTGGATACCCTTTCTTGATCCAGAACAGGATGTGCTAAAACCATTCTCCAGGGGCTCCTGAAATCCTTATCCTTCCTCCTAAGTTGGGTAAGCTTTGGGAATATACCCATGTTAGTAAGGCAGTGTGTTTTGTTGACCATAGTATAGTTAAGCAAGTCCTACTCGCCTGCTTTTGTAGGTATTCATAAAACACTGCCTTACTGGCAGTACCCACTCACCAACCCCTTTTTTTTTTTTTTTTTCAAAACAAGTTTATTGTTTTAACATATAAGAGAAATATCATAACAATTTTATACAAATAATTAAAAATAGGTATTATTATAATATTCAACAAAACAACTAAAGTATTTACAAAGTCATCCACTACAATCAGATCAATTAAACTAAAATACTGTGCTATTGAAATTAGAATTTTTTTAACAAATTTTGTAAATTATCCCATACAATAAAATGTGATGTTTTTCTAGTTGTTCTCATTCTAATTGTGCTTATTTCCATATGACACATTATATTCATAACATTTTTAAATTCATTGAACAAAGGAGGTGTATCTGAAATCCAATTTCTAGTTATTATTTTCCTAGCCACTGCTAGGATAGACCATAACAAGGGAAGCTTAATCTTTTAACACATTGAGGTACAGGTGTGTTGAATAATATAAGAGACTTAGAAATAATGAAATTATCTGTAAAAAGAGCCTGCAAAAATTCATTAATTGACTTCCAGTATTCTTTCAACTTCATACAGTCATAAAACATATGAGCCCAGTCAGCATTAATTTCTACATTACATCTCTTACATAGATTATCTTTATTATTAATTTTATTCATCATCAAAGGTGTATAAAAGATCTATGTAAAAATTTCCATGTATAAAGTCTCCAGACAATGGAAGATGTAGTTCTATAAGCAGATTCCAATATATATTGTTTATCTTGTTGAGTTGGTGGGTCCCCATTAATAGAGGTGAAATAATTCCAGTATGAATCTACATTGTAAAAGTTTCTTGTCTGATAATTTTATGTATATATGAAAGTTTACCTTTATCAGAAACTTTATGCTGTAAATTTATTATCAAGTAATCAATCAGTTTTGGAATAGATTCTTTAACTGTTATAGACATTAGATCTATTCTATCAGTGAGATGTTGTCTAAAGATCTGAACCTCTAACCAGCAAGTTTCTCTTAGATCAAATTCTTGTTTTAAGAAATCTAGATTTTTAACTTTATTATCAGATATCAGCTGATACCAGTACTTTAGATTATTATCTATAGCTAAATGAGCTCCTTCAGAAGTAGATGACATAAGCATACCCTGAATATAAATTATAGGGAATACAATAAAATTCCATTCTCTATACTTAGGGTGCATGAATATAAAGTTACGATAACTAATAATATTTAATGGGTAACAGACCATATGTTTAGGTGTAATAGGTGAAGTACAAAATTCCTTTAGCAACCACAACATGGAGTTATTTAAAATCATATTTTTATGTGTTAAGGAGATTTTCATGAAGTGCATACTAATTAGCTCCCAATAATCTTTCCATTTTGCGACATATGACCGATCTATTAATAAAGTAATAACTTTTATAATAGAAGAGATAATATATAAATTAAAGTCTGGAAAAGAAGTTCCCCTTGAGACCAGCTATTAGTATGTTTCTTTAATGCAATCCTAGGTCTATTAGGTGCCCATAAGAAATTTAACATTAGTGTATTCAGTTTCTTGATAGTTATTTTTGTAGGTGAAAGTATTATTGATTGTATTAAGTATAAAATCTTGGGGAATATTATCATTTTAATAATTGTAAGTCTCTCCTCCATAGTAAAAACATATTATTCCAGGTATTAAAAGATTTTGTATATTAAGAAAACAGGTATTATAGTTATTATATATAATAGATTTAATATTTTTAGATAGTATTATACCTAAATAAGTTATCTGACCTGAGTTGGGTACATATTTAGTAAAATCACTAATGAGAGTATTTTTAGTGTATATATAGGTAGTATTTTAGTTTTTCTTCATTGAATATTAAACCAGAAATACTTTTAAAATTCATCATTTTATCAAATAAAGACTGCATAGAAGAATTAGATCCTGCTGATGTAATTAGAACATCATCTGCAAAAAGTTGAATTTTTGATGTTGTATTTTCTTCTATTTCAAAACCCTCTATGTCAGTACTGTTTCTAATCAAATTAGCCCAAGGCTCCATTACTAAAGTGAATAATAGTGGAGAAAGTGGACATCCTTGCTTTGTACCTTTAAGAATGGGTATTTTTTGTGAAACATATGTTATGTTCCTACCTTAATATAAGCCAGCGTTCCTTTGTATAAATGCTCAATTAAATTTACAAATGCATCAGAGAAATTTGTGCATTTCAGTAAGGTAAACAGATAGTCCCAACTTACTGAATCAAATGCTGAACCTATATCAAGACTAATAAGTGTTAAATCTTTCTTTTTCCTATTTGCAAAATCAATTAATGTTAAAGTTCTTCTTATATTATCAAAAGTATTTCTATTTACAATGAAGCCCGTCTGATCTATGTCTATAATGCCGGGGATAATTGTCTTCAATCTATCAGCAAAAATACTCATAAACATTTTATAATCAACATTAAGTAATGAGATGGGTCGATATGAAGAACATCTAGTTGGATCTTTGTTAGGTTTTAAAATTGGTGAAATAAATGTATATTGCCAAGATGGGGGGGTTATTAACTCAGTTTGGGCCAGAATAAAAACCTTATGTATTAATGAATATGTAGTTTTAGAAAGGATTTTATATATCTCTGGTATAATACCATCATTACCCGGTGCTTTGTTTGATTTAAGCTTATTTATTTGTGGAATAACTTCTGTATATGAAATACTCTTGTCCAATAGTTTAATCTGTTGTTTATTAAGCTTTTTATTCATGTTTGTGGTTATAAACTCCTTTATTTTATCTTTAGGTTCCATGTTAATGTTGTTATGGTTAATCTTGTTAAAGTGATTTCTAAATTCATCCAGTATTTCTGGTATACTAGAAACATTCTTCTTTTTCCTTAGAGAAAAGATTTCTTTGATATGGTTTTGTTTATTCAATCTTTTGTTTTATTTTTAAGTCTATGTAAGTATTTGGGGCTTATTGAATAAGACAAAAACTTGTATTTCTCTAAAGTTATTTTAACTTTATGAGTTAAAATTTCTTTGTATTTCTCATTTAGTTTGTTTGTTTCTTCAATAACTTTCTTGTCCATAATATTTTCTTTATTATTATGTTTATAAGAGTCTAGTTTACTTTGAATATCTAACAATTCCTTATCCCAAGATTTCCTTTTGTTATTATACCATCTGATACTTTGTCCATATAGATATGATTTTAAGGCATCCCAAACATAGACAATGGAGACTTCAGGAGTATTATTTATGTCTAGAAAATGTTGTACTTCTGAAAGTATATATTCTTTATAGTCTTTTAGCTGAGTTAAGTATGCTGGTATCCTTTTGATCTGAACATTATGAGTATTTTTTATCATGAATTCAAAAACAATTGAGTTATGATCAGATATAGGACATGAAATGATTTTGGAATTAATTAAATCTGTTACCATCTGGTTAGAAATAAAGACCCTATTTTTGAATAAGTTTTGTATCTGTTAGAAAAAAAGGTGTATGGTAATGATTTTGACTCTATCTGATTATTAATATCATTCAAATGATAAGAATTAGCAAAATCATTTAAATGTTTTGCATTAGATGTAATTCTTCTTTTCTTTATAGTGGTAGTATCACTTTCATGTAGTATACAATTAAAATCACCAGCTAAAATAATATCCCCTACAGAGAATGATATGATCTTATCAATATGATGTTTCACTGTATTAATGCCAATTCGAGGTATCCAATATACATTAATTAAAGTGTAAGTCTTCCCATTAATTTGTATTGTAACCATACAAAACATTCCTTTGTCATCCTGATGAGACTTAATGGTTTTAGGAATGGGCATACTTTTATTCCATAAAATAGCCACTCCTCTTTTTTTCTGAGTGTGCTCTGAACTAACCAATACTGTATACTTATTAGTGGCTAGTTTATCAATATCTTTTTTCAAGAGATGGGTTTCTTGCAGGAAGACTAGATTGGCCTTGTGTAGATTAATGTATCTTATTAGGCTTGCCCTTTTACACGGATTATTCAATCCATTAATGTTTAAAGAAATTCCTTTTAAAGATGTCATTTGGCATTTTAAAACTCAAGAATCTTATGATCGAAATAACAAATAACAAGATAAATAATGTTACATCTCCTCTTTTAGGTGTACCTTTAAATATAGCTGTATTTATTAAATCTCTTATGGGATTTTGTATAGGATTCAATTTTGTTTGTAGTGACAATGAGTGTACAAAATATATTGTGGATGTCAAAACTATATACATATAACAATGAACAAGTGAAAATAATGTAAGGATTAAACCTTGCATCCCGCCTGGAGATGAAAACTCCAACTTAGAGCAGTATTTACTACTCAAGTTAACCCCCTACCCTAAGCAGCAGTACCTCAGCTACCACCTTATCAATTTAATACTAGTTATATTTAACTGAGGTTAACAGTTTTCAATTCAATTATCTATCAAGACAAAACTACACATTTGGTAAAACAGCATCAAATAAACTAAAATAAACTTTTTTTTTTTTTTTTAAAAAAACTGTTCATACTATTATATAGATCTATGTAATATATAACACTTGTATTCTAATAGCATTCAAATAATCTTAATGTTAGAAATCAAGAGGAGAGAAAATTATGTTCTAACATTCATTTAAATCAAAAACTTTGGCTAATATGATTCAGACATTACATGCATTAAGATGCATCTATTTTCTGTCATGTGAATTCTATCAACAGCTTCCAAAAAAATCTTGAATTGTTTGTATATGAGCATTTACTTAAACTCATTATTGTCAATAGAGTAAAGTATTGTATTCATAAAAATTATTATAAATCATATTGCATAGTTATGCAGATTCTCAGAAACACCTGCGATGTTCTTCATTTCACATTGCTGCAGTCCTTACTCTTGGGTAGTCCGCTGTCCTCGGTCGGCCCGAATATCAAAGTATAAGGCTGACGTCGGTCAAGGCGCATTTGACTGACATCAGGACATCAGGGTACAAATGCGCATGACCGACGTCATATCCTCAGTCTTTTTTGCCGCATGGTCCGATGCAGAAGCAGCGTTGCAAGTGCCGTTCGTCGTTCTGAAATTTTTCGAATTCGGAGTTTCAGACCGAGTCAAAGTTGGCTAAGTACCCCGTTGGGGAATATTTTAGTTTTTTCTTGCCTCAGTGGTTTACCGGATGTCAGAAAAAGTGAATAACTGTATTTCTTGTGGGAAACAGATACCGCATAGAGATTATCATACTTTGTGTATTCCTTGTTTAGGGCCTGAGCACGACGTTGTTGGGTGTCGCTCTTGTGCTAGATTCAATAAGCGCACCATAAAGAGAAGGTTAGATTGTGCCAGGTTAGTCTTCGGGAAGCGGTGCAATTATAAAATGCCGTCGGATGCTCCGACGCCCGCTTCTTCGAAGAAGCGCAAGGACAAAGCAGCTAAACCTAGGCTAGAGGAACCGTCCTTACCGGACGCCGGTTCTTTAGAGGTGTCGGTGGAGCCGGTGGTTCCGCCTGGGGTTTCTTTGGAGTCCCAGGGAGAGACTTTGTTATTGCAAGATGTGGCCTCTCAGGAGGCAGGTCAGGCTGAAGGGGCTTCTCAGGTTACTATACTCCCCTCCCTTCCTAGGGTGGTTAGGCCCTCTCCTTCTGTTTCCAAGGCTTCCCCCAGAGGCAGGCCAGGTTTAGCTTCAGTTGGTGTCACCCCTAGTTCTTCAGGAACTGTGCCCAAGAAGCATATGCTTAAAATGGCAGAAGATTTGATTACTTTGATTAGAGGTTCTTTGCCCCCTCCTGATAAGAGACCTAGGGTGGAACCTGAACTAGGGAGTTTTGAGCAGGCTTGGATGTTTCAGAGTCTTGGCTGAAGACTTGCAGGAGTATTCTCCTTATTCTGATTCTGATGTGGATGATTCTACTCCTTCTGCTTCTCCTCCTGAGGATTTTTCTTTTCAGAGACTCTTCATTCCATGAGGGAGCATTTTAAGTGGGAAGGTCAGGACTTCTCTGATTCCAGGAAAAGGCTTAGGGAATTTTTGTTTTACCCCAGCATAGGCCTTTGGCTATTCCTCCTGTTCTGGATGTGGTGGAAGATGTTTTTGCAGAGGCTTCTCTTAATCCTGATTCTTTGCCTCCTGCTCCTGTTAAACCGGATAGGTATTATAGGGTACCTGAAGCTCACAAGTATCTTTTTAAGAGTCCTAGGGCAGACCCAGAAACTGTTAGTCAGGGGCCTAAAGGTGTTAAGGCTTCTGTTGTCAAAAATCCGGTTCCTCCAGATAAAGAGGCCAGGGCTTTGGATAGATGGGGAAAGAAAGTTTATACTTCTTCCACCCTAGCTATGAGGGCTTTGAATTGCCAGTTTCACATGTTGAAATACCAAAACTATCTCCTTTCACAATTGAAGTCTAAGGTAGATGCTCTGGCGGAAGGTATTGAGTGTAAAGAGTTACAAGATTTAGTACATGTTTCTGAACAGGTGGGTAAGCATTCTTTGCAATGTGGTTTTGATGCTGTACAGGCCTCGTCTAGGGTGGCTGCCACTGGGTCAGTTCTTCGCAGGCACGCCTGGCTGAGGGATCAGAATTTCTGACCATGTTAAGACAAGGATTTTAGATGCTCCTTTACAATCTGATATGTTGTTTGGTTCTCCTGTTGAGGCAGTCTTAAAGAAAATGGAAGACAAGGCTAAGTCTATGCAGACTGTTAAAGATTTTTTGCAGGTTCAGCCTCCATAGTTTAGTAGAAATTGGCCTACCAAGGGGTGGACGTATCCTTCTTATGATTCCCAGTCTAGGGGTAGGTCTAGACGTGGTAGGGGCAGAGCTCAGGGCTCTTTTAGGCCTAGAACAGGGAGTTCACCTGCACAGTCTTCGGGTGAGGGCAGGGGTCAGTCCTTTCGTAAGCAGACCCAATGACTTACCTTTTCAGCTGCCAGAGCCTTCTCGTCTGGCAGCACCTTTGGGAGGAAGGTTGGCACTTTTCAAGGAAAATTGGAGCTTAATTACCCAAGACAGATGGGTATTGGATATCATACACCACGGTTACAGCTTTTATTTCCATACCTTGCCTCCTTTCAAAGGCATGCCAGACGTTCCTCCTCAGCAAAAAGTAGAGGCTCACAAGCAAATTTCTCTGTTACTTCAAATAGGGGCCATACAGCCGGTCCCTATGCCAGAAGTGGGCCTAGGATTTTATTCTCGCCTGTTCCTAGTACCAAAGAAAGGGAACACGTGGAGACCAATTTTGGATTTATCTACCCTCAACACTTATCTGGACATTCCCAAGTTCAAAATGTTGACGTTACAACAGCTTTTACCTCTGCTGGGCAAAGATCATTGGATGGTAACTTTGGATCTCAAGGAGGCTTACCTTCATGTTCCTATCAGACTGAGTTGCAGGAAGTATCTGCGTTTTCGAGCTGGGAATTCTCATTATCAGTTCTCTGCATTGCCCTTTGGCTTATCTACTGCCCAGAGTGTTCACGAAAGTTCTGGCTCCAGTGATAGCTTTCCTCAGGCTAAAAGGAATACAGATCTATCCTTATTTGGACGATTGCCTGATTCTGGCTCAAGGAAGGGACGAGCTTCTTCATCAGTTGGAATATGTGATAGCAGTGCTAAGATGCCTGGGGTATTCTGTGAGCGAAATAAAGTCCAGTCTAGTACCCTCTCAGGACATGTGCTTTCTGGGTGTAAGACTGAATACAGCATCCCAGATGGCCTTTTGACCCCGGACAAACAAAAGAATCTTTCCCTTTACTTTCATCAATTGTCTCATCAGTCCAGGCTGACTGCAAGGACAGTCCTTCAAGCCTTGGGGTTCATGGCATCTTGTATTCTGGTGCTTCCCAATGCCAAACTGCATATGAGGAAGTTACAATGGTATCTCAAAAATGTATGGACACAGCACTGCCAGGATCTGGACACTGTCATTCAAATAATACCTTGCATTCAAAAGGAATTGTTGTGGTGGGCTCAGGAATGTCACCTAAACAAGGGACTCTCTGTGACCCGGCCAGAGGCGAGTCAGATTCTAACGACAGATGCCTCAGACAAAGCTTGGGGAGCTCATCTGAATGGAAAGTGGATACAAGACAAGTGGTCTGCCAGACTACTACATCTACATATCAACCTGAAGGAGATGTTAGCAGTCCAGTTTGCATTAATAGCTTTCAAGGATTTACTTCTTCCAGGGCAGGTGTTGATTCTAACAGACAACACAACTGTCATGTGGTACATCAACAAGCAAGGGGGAACGCATTCTTATCCTCTATGCAGGCAAGCAATGATTTTGTGGGAGACTGCTCTCAGTTTACAGCTAAATCTTCAGGCAAGGTTTCTGCCGGGAGCACAGAACTCCTTAGCAGATGTGTTAAGCAGACGAATTATGGATCCCCACGAGTGGAAATTGGATCCTCATGTATTTCAAAAATTGACAGTGTCATGGGGAACTCCAGACATAGATCTGTTTGCTTCTCCACTAAACCACCAGCTGCCAAAGTTTTGCACGAAAAGGTTTCATCCCACAGCTTGGAAAGTGGATGCTCTTTCTTTCAATTGGAGCAATCTTCATGTGTATGCCTTTCCACCTCTGCCTCTCCTCCCAAAGGTACTACTAAAAGCCAGACAGGACAAGCCAAGGATGATTTTGATAGCTCCAGATTGGCCTCGACAGCATTGGTACCCATTACTGAGAAGCCTGGTACGGGAGCCTCCATGGCCTTTGCCTTCGATTCCACACCTGTTGTCTCAGGAGGACAGTCATTTGCTCAATGTCAAGCTTCATTCTCTTCACCTAACAGCCTGGCATATTCTGTTTTGAACCATAGTGGGTCTCAGCTTCCACAGCAAGTTTTGAATGTTGTTTTGGAAGCAAGACAGCCTAGTACAAGGAAAGTGTACGCAGATAAATGGAAGAGATTTTTGTTTTGGAGTGCAGCAAAGGATTTTGATGTTTCTGAGCCTAATTTGAGTGTGGCTCTTCAATATCTTACTGAGTTATTGGACAAAGGTTTGTCCTTCTCTTCTATTAAGGTTCATGCTGCAGCAATTTCGGCTCACTATGATTGTGACCCACCTTTGTTTTCTCATCCTTTGTTCAAGCAATTTCTTAGAGGGGCAAAGAATATAAGACCCCCAATGAGCTCCTACTCCTGCTTGGGATCTCAATTTTGTGTTGGAGAAACTTACTCTACAACCTTTTGAGCCTGCAGCTACTACCGAGTTGAAATATTTATCATTTTTGTTGGCCATTACCTCTGCAAGAAGGGTTTCTGAGTTGCAGGCCCTTATGGCGGTTGAGCCTTTCTTAATTTTCATAAGGATAGGGTATCTTTACGTACTAATCCTTCCTTTATGCCTAAAGTGGTTTCTAGTGTGGCTTTAAACCAAACTATTCATTTGCCTACTTTTTATGCAAACCCCAAAATAAAGGGAAAAGATTTTGCACACTTTAGATGTACACAGGCAGTTGCGATATTATTTGGACAGAACTAAAGGGTTCAGGCAGTCTCAGCAGTTTTGTTTCTTTTGCTTTGAGTTCTCAGGGCAAGCCTGTGTCAAAACAAACTATTTCTAAGTGGATTGGGTTTTGCATTGCTTTCTGTTATTCCCATCATGGCAAGGAGATTCCAGCTGGGATTAGGCCTCATTCCACTAGGGCTACTGCCACTTGACAGCTTTTAAGGGGTGGCAACTAAAGATATTTTGGAGGCAGCTACTTGGAGTTCAGTGCATACTTTCTCTAGGCATTATCACCTTCCACTTTATTCTAAATCTAGGGCTGGTTTTGCCTCTGCTATTTTGCAGGGCATTTTGGCAGCTCCTGCTTCTTTATAGTTTTGCCATCCTCCCTTACCTCTGCTTTGGGATTCTACCCAAGAGTAAGGACTGCAGCAATGTGAGATGAAGAACATAGTACAGTTTTGTACCTACCATAAATGTAGATGTTCGAAGATCCACATTGCTGCAGTCCAATTTACCCTCCCTCCTTCCCCTCTGTAGTTAGAGGCGGTTGTGTGGGTTGGGTTGTCAATATGATGGGTATTGTATATATTGTACATATTTTTAGTGCAAGGGTGGTTGGTTTGTTGTTTGCTGTCTTTTGGTTTTTGACCTTTCTTTCTAGGGTCTTCTGACATCTGGGGCAAGAAAAGACTGAGGATATGACGTCGGTCATGCGCATTTGTACCCTGACGTCCTGATGTCAGTCAAATGCGCCTTGACCGACGTCAGCCTTATACTTTGATATTCGGGCCGACCGAGGACAGCGGACTACCCAAGAGTAAGGACTGCAGCAATGTGGATCTTCGAACATCTACATTTATGGTAGGTACAAAACTGTACTTTATTACCTAAAAAAAAAAGCCATCACACACACATACATATACACACACACACACACACACATATATATATATATATATATATATATATATATATATATATATCTGATCTCACTGAGTTGTGTCTTTGTAGAGCACTATCCTACTTGCTGTCCCTAGAATAAATCTGTCTGCTTTATACAAAATAATGCACAGCAAACACATATTAGTAACCAGATTTTACAATCATGCTAACCTACTGCTTTAAAATATATCACATAACATTTCTTCCAGAATAGAGTTATAAGATTATTTATGCTTGTCAATCAGATGAATTAAATGAGTTATAGTAAAGTATATGTTTGGGACACAAGTTTTTAACACAGATTATTATGCTACTGTTAAGTAGATTTTCAAAAACATTTAAATAAATGTTTCATTTTCTATGCCTTCTAAAATAAGATATTTACTTGCTACAAGAAACTACATCATCTAAACTTATCATAACTGACACATTTTATGAATAGAGTATTTTTCCTGAATCTGTGGTGTGTCAGTGTGATAACCTTGTCAATGTTTATACTAACTGCTTTCAGTTTCTCTGTGAAAATTCTGTGAGTGAAGCTTCTGAGGAAACTCATGGACACTGTGCATGAGACAGCCCACATCCCAGATTGTCTCCCTTAACATTTTGGCGGGAAACTTATTAAAACTTGTGGCAAACATTCATTTTGTCAATAGAGTAAAATATTGTATTCATAGAAATTATTATAAATCATATTGGATAGTTATGCAGATTCTCAGAAAAAAAGCCATCACACTCACACACACACACGCATACATACACACACACACACACACATATATATATATATATATATATATATATATATATATATATATATCTGATCTCACTGAGTTGTGTCTTTGTAGAGCACTATCCTACTTGCTGTCCCTAGAATAAATCTGTCTGCTTTATACAAAATAATGCACAGCAAACACATATTGGTAACCAGATTTTACAATCATGCTAACCTACTGCTTTAAAATATATCACATGACATTTCTTCCAGAATAGAGTTATAAGATTATTTATGTTTGTCAATCAGATGAATTAAATGAGTTATAGTAAAGTATATGTTTGGAACACAAATTTTTAACACAGATTATTATGCTGCTGTTAAGTAGATTTTCAAAAACATTTAAATAAATGTTTCATTTTTTATGCCTTCTAAAATAAGACATTTACTTACTACAAGAAACTACATCATTTAAACTCATTATAACTGACATATTTTATGAACAGAGTATTTTTCCTGAATCTGTGGTGTGTCAGTGTGATAACCTTGTCAATGTTTATATTAACTGCGTTTCTCTGTGAGAATTCTGTGATTTGAAGATTCTGAGGTAACTCAAGGACATTGTGCATAAGACAGCCCACATCCCAGATTGTCTCTCTTAACATTTTGGCGGGAAACCTATCAAAAACTAGTGACAAACATTCATTTAGCAGTGTAAATGCATCTAAACATGACAGAACCTCCACAATGTATTCCACAGATCATCACAGCCTCTATGCAAGTGAAATTAAACTCAAAATTACCAACAAGCAATAAAACTCCGCATTCTTCTCCCAACTCAATTTTTATACAAATCCTGTTATTCACTGTGCCCACACAGTCAAAAGCATTTCTATATATTAATAAAGAAAAGAAAAAGAGAGTAGAAAATAAAAGGGAGTGAGGCAGAAATAAAAAAATGTAAGAGAAAGCTGTAAGAAGTATATACAATGGAATGTTACTTACTGTTTATATTAATAGAGTTAAAAATAAAACATATTATTTACTCTTATTTAGTTCTGATTATTATTAAAGCATGACAGATTATTTACAAACAAGCATAAGCAGTATAATCAAGAAAGTATAATTGGAAATAGCATTTGAAGAACTTATAAACTTTTACAAGAAATAAATATGTTATTATTCTATTAATGATATTTTCATTACTGTTCTCTCCCTGCCCTCCCCCACCCTTTACCCACTACATAATCTAAATAGAATGTCATTGTTTAAACAAAGAAAATAATAAAAGAAGAAGGAAAAAAAAGATAAAGATAAAAAAATGTAGTAAATTACTAACCTTACTTTTTCAGAAAGAAAAAAATCGAGTCACAGCCTGCCATTAAATCCTCAGGCATTTTGACTGGTTATGAAACAAAACATTTCTTTGCACATAGAGAATAACTTTGATTAAATCTTTTCCAAAATATTTGTGGCTTTCTGGAAATGCAGGAACTATATTCAAAAGATTAATAATGAACTAAAATGATGAGAGAGAAAAAACATATAACAAATCATTTGTTTTTAGTCTCTTCTTCTTCTCTGAAGTCTTCCAGGAAGCTTCAGTTGCCAATCTCTTTAATGAAGAACTAGCCCATTCCATTTCTTCTATTTTATCCAAAATCCTTTTTCTTTGACAAACAGTAAAGCAGAGTCTAAATCATCAAGACCTTAGGACCATCAGGAAGGAAGATTTTAAGCTTGGCAGGAAACAGAAGGTATGTTTTAAACTGTGCTTTTTAAGCTCCCTTATTAGTGGCAGAAAAACTTTTCTTTTAGCAATTACCATGGAAGAATAGTCATTGTCAAAAGCACAGTTGTCTCATTAAACTTAACAGGAGCTTTAGCCCAAGCAGATTTAAGAACCATCTCTTTATCAAAAGATGATAGAAATCTAACTATAACTGATCTAGGATAGTTTTTGTTAGAGTTAGTATTAGCTATAGATCTATGTGCTCTTCGATACCAAAGAGAATGCTTCTGGTAAATCTAAAGTTTTAGGGAGCCATGTTGTTAAAAAGAAGTAATATTGTTACCTTCAATATTTTCTGGCAGTCCAAAATCCTAATGTTATTGCCTAGATCTATTTTCCAGGTCATCCAGCTTTGTTTGTAAATGTGTATTTTGTTTCAGCAGAAACTCAATGTTGATTTCCTCTTCTTGTATTTTATTTTCCATGTCATTCACAGCTTCTTCTATGCCTGTCATCTGGATCTTCTGTTGTTGCAGGTCCATATGTAACAAGTCTATTTGTTTTGTAGTTTTTCTATGAAAGTGTCTATTTTAGTATCCATTTTATCCATCTTAGCAGTAAGTTGCTGGACTATAATTATCAGAGACTGAAGTTCTTTCTTGATGCTGGAGTCTTGAGAATTTGTCTTACTGGAACTCATTTCAGACTGATAAACTGACAGGAAAATTTCCAAAGTAATTTCTGACAGGAATATTATTAAGATTTCCTTTCTTTTTTAGATATAGTTCAAGAACTATATAAAACAAACATATTTAGAAAGAAAATTACTTCAAGAATTAATTTTTTAAGTAATTAATTCCTGTCAATGTAATGAAATTGGTGGAGCTGAAGAAATCTGCTGCTATCCTGTGTTCATCCTTCACCAACCCCTTTTTGAATGTACATAATTTGATGTTTTCAGTTGCCTTTGAGTGCTCCTCCGTGTCCTTATTGGTTGGTGTGTGTATTTGTGTTTTTTTTTTTTTTTTTTTTTTTTTATTTAAACAGCAGGTGTTGGCAAGTGTTTACATCCATCGTCTCTTCCTGCTGGACCATAGAAAACTGCAGTGGCCCTGTCTATGGGTTTTAAAGGCGCAGTCCCTGTATTGCCAAGCCGATTTGTCCATTGCACCCACAGACATTCAGTGGGAGGGACTCTGAGCTTTAATAGTCTTTCTTGGGAGAGTAACAGAGCACTATTACTACACATCTCAGTAAGGCAGTGTTCTATTTACCTGTAACCGTAGATATTTGTAGGACTTGTGCAGCTGTATTTTATGGGAAGATTTGCTTAGCTGCGTACTCTGAATTTAGAGGATGTGAAGTGCTATTTGGATCCTCCTCTGCTGAGGTTCACAAAAAGTTTGATGAAAGGGGGATAGGTCATCCAAGGAGTTATTTTTCAGATTTTTTCAATCCCTTATTCCCAAATACAATAAAATGTTCCTTCTGTGCAATGGCCCTATTACAGGAAACTTTTTAAATGCCATCAAAAGGGCAGGTAAATAAACATGCATGAAGCAGTGGCAGGGGAGGTTCCATAAAAGAAAGCAGGAGCCTTCCCAACCACAGGGATAATACAGAAAGCAGATTGATTTACGCTAACCCTCAGTTTCCTTCACTTCCAGACCCTGGAAAACCTCTGAAGTTTCTCAAAACTTATCAGTTCAGTGTTTGGTACCAGATTGCATCAGCCTTTTTGGGTCCTAAGAATTATTCAAGAAGGTTACAACTGGCAGTGGGGGCTCTCTGTCCTCATTCCTAGGGGATTCCACCCCATCCAATCAAACCTCCACATTTCTTCCTTTTCTGGGACTGATGTCTCTGGGAGTAATGGAGCTTACTTCTTCCGACCAAATTAGTATTTTACCCAAGGATGGTTCTAGTGCAAAGCAATAAGTACACATGCTGGATGTCTCTCTTTTTAAATGTCAGAATTCAAAATGCTCTCTCAAGTTCACTTAACTCTTATTCTTCCTTTCAGATTTTAGTAACCTTAGATTTAGAAGGTCTATCATTATATTCTACTTACTAAAGATTTCACGTAGTTTTTACATTTTCATTTTTTTGTTTTACCCTTTGGGTTTTCAGCAGCTCCATTAGTGTTTAGGCACATCTGCCTTTAACGTTGCAGGGCAAAAACATTTTGCTTTATTTGACTGCATTATTTTTGCAGTCTCTCCTTTTTTTGTCAAGGAACTATTTCTCATCCTGGATTTTCAAGTGACTGTAGAAAAATCAATCCCTCATTCCATCTCACATGATGGTCGTTCTAAGATGTCTTGAAGACATATTCCTCATGATGGCCTTTCTTGGGATAGTCAACTTTTATAAGGATCAATTTCTGATATTTGCTATGCAAACTTAGACTCTGTGAATGTTAGGATTCGTGGCCTCTACAATTCTTATGGTTCATTGTGCCAGACTACATATGAGGAAAGTTTGGTGTTTCCTGAAATGAGTGTGGACCCAACACTAGCACTCCTTCCTTTTACATTTTGGTGCTGAGTTTCATCAAGAGAGATTCACTGGTGGGTGAATCTGTTGTCCCTCAATCTTGGGTCCTCCATTCTCCTCTCCAACCAGTCAGATTTTGCATGGAGAACTGCTTCTAGGGAAGGTCTGTGAAACCATCAGAACAAGAAGAAACACAAACATCCATCATTCTTAAATGTTCTCATCACTAAATCTCTGGAGTAGAGAACCTTTGCAGGTCATCCTAGACAACACCACTGTTATGTGGTACATAAATGGGGTGGGCCAGGTCTTACTCCTTTTGCACATTAGTTATGATAGCCTGGGAGCCGACTGCTCAGCACAGTCTCATTACAGGCTGTGTACATTCTGTCAGAGCAGAATTATGTGGCAGACAAGTGGTGCAGGACCAGGACAGGCACCCCACAAATGGAAGTTAATCCTGCGGTAGTCCAAAAAATCTTCCACCTGTGTAGAACTCCTCAAGTAGATCTGTTTGCTTCCATTCACCACAAGCAGTTAAAGAAGTTCTGCTCCAGGACTTCATGCAGAAATGTCTAGAAGACTGTTTTATTCCCATGGTTTGGGATGTTCATATGTGCTTTTCCACAATTTCTTTTCTTAACCAGCTTTCTTAAAAGTTTCTGAAGGACTCTGCAAAATAGTACTGGTAACTCCCTTTTAGCCCAGGCAACAATGGTTCTTCCTTTTGAAAATGGTCAATGGCAGTTACCACAAGTTTCCTCACAGATGGAGTTATACAAGAGGAGGCTTTCTGATCAATATCACCCTTCACGATGTCCTTCGTGTTTCACTGTTGCAGTCACCTGTGGGTTATCCCTGTTGTGGTAGCCCTCAGCCAGCCCGAATACCAGAGTCAATGTTTTTGTGCACCGGCTGCTGCCTCCTGTAGTCTGACATCAGGTCTTCAGTACTATAAAGCAAGGCAGCCGACGCCATTACATCAGTCTTTCTTTCCATGGAGCCCATAGCAGAAAGTTTGCACGAGTGCCGGTCAGTCGCTATCAGAAGTCGAATTTCAGCAGAAAATGTCTAAAGCTAAGTACCCCATTGGGGGCCCTGTTTTCTTGCTCTAACCGATGTCTGAAAAGTTAACAATTGCCTCGCCTGTGGAAAGCAGATCCCAAACAGAGCTTTCATTCTTACTGCATCACTTGTTTAGGCCCAGACCACGACGTCCCTTGTTGCCTGTTCTGTGCCCTCTTTAATGCAAGAACCATTCGCCATAGCTCTTTTTGTAGACTATTATTTTCGTATTCCGTCTTTGAATTCCAGTATATATGTCAGCCAACAATCCGCCGATATTCTGAAAAAACAAAGATAGAGACAGACCACACAAGGCTAAGCCTTCCGACGCCGCTACCGCTAAGCAAGTCTTCAGTTCTCCAGAATTCAGTGAGGTGCTTTCACAGCCCCTGATGCCCGACTCCCCTTCTTCACAGGCCTATGTTGAAATCTTTTCAGAGTCTGGTATGCCGCATAAATCCACTTTGTCTTCCAAGCTTTTGGCTGTCTCTGCCTTGGTTGGGTCCGGAGCTGCAACGCAGGCACCAGCTTCAGAGTAGGCCTTTTGCACTACCGATTCTAGACAGAAAGTCTTCTCTTCCAACTACTGTTTCTCAGAGACCAAATTCTCTCAGGCCTTGAAGCCAGGCCACTCATAGGAAATCTGCTTCTAGCCACCATCTTGTTACTGCTCCCCCACCCCAAGCTCAAATGCTTAAACTGGCAGGGGGTCTCATCTCCCTTATCTGAGGTACTCAAGCCCCCACCCCAAAATGGAAAATGCTTCCTTCTCCAGAAATTGACAGACCAAGAGTCTGAGGAATCTGATTATTCTGCCTTTGAAGAGGAACAACAGCCCTTAACTGTTTGAGGATTCAGATGCAGAGGAATCCATCCCCTCTGCCTCCCTTCCAGAGGACCTTTCCTTCGGGGAAACCCTCCACTCCCTCTGGGAACATTTTAATTGGGAATCTCAGGACTACCCACAGTCAAAGAAATGACTTAGAGTTTCTGGACCTGCCCCAGCACAGACCCCTGGCCATCCCTTTTATTCTAGAAGCAGTGGATGATTTTTGCCTTGAATCCAGTTTAGCCCCCAATGCCCTGCCTCCTGCTCCAGCTAAACCTGACAAGGTACTACAGAGTACTGGGTTCTCTCAAATACCTGTACAGGAGCCCTGCTGAAGACCGTGAGGTCATTACACAAAGACCCAAAGGAGCTAAGACTAGTTCTGCCAAGAATCCTCTTCCTTCTGACAAAGACTCCAGAGTTCTGGACAAATAGGGTAAGAAAGTATACACCTCTGCAGTCCTAGCTGTCAGAGCACTCAGTTGTCAGTTCTGTATGTTAAAATATCAACAACACACTTTGGAATAAAAGCAGAAGATTGCTACCTCTCCTGATGGTGCCAACTCAAAAGAGCTGGCAGAATTACTTCACTCTGCTGGTCAAGTGGCCAAGTACTCGTTACAATGTGGATATGACACCCTAGAAGCCTCTAGCAGGGCAGCAGTGACAGGATCTGTTATTAGAAGACATGCATGGCTGAAGGAACAACCTCTCCCCGATCATGTCTAGTCTAAACTTATTGATGCACCCCTAGATAATGAACACCTGTCTGGGGGAAAAGCAGAAGAGGTGCTTAAAAAATGGAAGACAAAGCAAAATCTATGCAAACAGTAAAAGATTTCTTTCAAGTTCAACTGCCCAGATTCTGCAGAAACGCCCCCTCTAAGCACTGGACCTTCCCTGCACCCAGCAGACAGAGCCAAAGTAAGCCCCGCAGGGAGAGGACTTCCAGGCCCCCCTATTCCAGGGCCAGCAAAGAAGCAAACAGTGGACCACTTCTTGCCTGTAAGGCAGGGAGTTCCAAGCCAAGCTTCTATGGTAAACACAATGACTCTCCCTCCCCCCTCTGCCCTCCTTTTACTCATCTAAAACTAGGGGGAAGGCTCACCCTCTTCAAGAACAATTGGGTCTCTATAACCAAGGACCAATGGGTATTAAAAATCATTTCTCAGGGAAACAGGTTCTCCTTCAGCGAACTCCCAATTCCAAGAAGGTACACAGACCTCCCCCGAAGTCAGTGGGCAGATGCATTAAAACAGGTTAACACTAATATCCCAGGAAGCAGTAGAACCTGTCCCTCTGGATCAGGCAGGAAAAGGTTTTTTACTCCAGACTATTCCTTGTTCCCAGAAAAGAGAGGACTTGGCACCCCATCCTGGTGGTCCCCATATTCAAAATGCTAACCTTGCAGCAGCTCCTGCCTATGCTAACGCAACATGCCTGGCTGGTGACACTAGACCTATAAGATGTTTACCTCCACATCACCATCCGGGAATCATGCAGAAAATTCCTGCTCTTCAAGCAGGCTGCCAGCACTTTCAGTTCTCTGCACTGCCCTTTGGTTTATCTACTGCTCCCAGAGTATTCACCAAATGCTTGGCCCCGGCTATAGCATTCTGCAGACAGAGAAATATACAGATTTACCCTTAACTGGATGACCGCCTCATTCCGGCGAAGAGCAAAGAAAAGTTGCTCTAGGATTTTCTCTTTATTTTACATTTGTTGACCGGGGGAGTCCAACTGGATACAAGTCCATTTTCAATGGCAGCCTGGGGAGAAAAGCTCCAAGAGAAAAACTTTTTTACCTATTTAAAGGAAAACACTTTGACATACAATATGGTTTGAAAGCTAGGATACATAATCATTAGTACTCTATGGTATTAACTTTTGAAGATGGTACAAAGCACAACATTCCTGGGATAGATTGCTATCAACACTAGAGAGTCAGGATGCGCAGTTAGTTTTGCAGCCTGAAGTAGGTACTGTGTTCTGAATTGGTTAGTTTGACCGTCTTAATTTGAGTTAGGTAATGCATCAGAATTCTTGCATGACTAGGTTTGTTTTTAAGTAATTAAATAGAAATGAAGAATAGAAATGTATTAACCAGGGGTGATGCAGGAGCAACTTTCATTGTCAAAATACTCTCAACTTTCCTAGGGTTCACCATCGAGCAAAAAATCAAAGCAAAAACCCACCAGGAAAATTGTTTTCCTAGACACAGCAACCCTAATGGCCTTCCTATCCCCAGAAAAACAGAGCTTCCTGCCTCTCAACTTCACCCAGCTGTCTTCCAGACATCACCTCACTGTGAGGAAGTTCCTGCAAGTCCTGGGATACATGGCATCTTGCATCCTTCTCATCCCTCTCTCCAGGCTTCACATGAGAAAGCTTCAGTGGTACTTAAAGAACCGTTGGTGTCCGCACCGACAGCCTCTAGAGACCACTCTCCCACTGATTCCTTGCATAAGGGACAAATTTCTCTGGTGGGCAGAGGCCTGTGCCATGAACAAGGGTCTTCCCTTCATCCTCCGCCCTTCCGGCAAGACCATCACCACTTACTCCTCAGACATAGCTTGGGACACTCGCATAGCAGGCAGGTGTACCCAGGGCCTTTGGAATGCCCAGCAACTTCACTTGCACATCAACTGAAAAGAAATGATGGCAGTGCAAAATGCTCCAACTTCCTTCCAACCCCATCTCAGGCCAGGGGTCCTCCTTATAAAAATAGAACACAGTAATGTGGTACATAAACAAGTAGAGGGGCACCCAATCTTACGCCCCCTGTGCAGGTTAGCCGTGAGTCTATGGCTTGCAGCCACCTCCATGGGGCTACACGTGATTGCCCAAGGCTTACCAGGGATCAACACACTAGCAGACCACCTAAGCAGAAACTTACTGGACCCCCACGAATGGTAGCTCCACAGAGACATCTTTCTGCAAATCACCCAGGAGTAGCGGACCCCAGAGGTGGACCTCTTTGCATCGCACTTCAGCTACCAGCTGCACAAGTTTTATACCAGGGAGTATCACCTCTGAGCATGGAAGGTGTATGCCGTGACCTTCAACTGGAGCTCCCTCTTTGTGTACGCATACCCTCCTCTGGCCCTTATTCCCAAGGTTCTGATCAAAATGAGAGGAGCGACCAAAGGCCATCCTCATTGATCCAGACTGGCCCAGACACCATTGGGTACCCCTTACTACGTAGTCTGACCTTACAGCTCATAAAGCTACTTCCCGTAAGGTCAGACCTCCTGACCCAGGAGAGGGGGAAGGTACTGCACCCAGACCTACAGACTCTCAAACTTTCAGTATGGCTCATACACTAAAAGCAAACAAGAAGTTACTGTTAAGCAAACAGGTCGTGGACATCATCACAGAGGCCAGAAGGCCCAGCACAAGAAAATCTTATGCAGGAAAATGGAAAAGATTCTGCTCCTGGAAAAAATCAAAAGGGGGCAGTACCCCCCAACCTTCCATCCCTCTCATCCTAGATTACTTTAGCAGAGTTGCTCAATAGTGGCCTCTCCTTCTCTATTAAAATCCATGCCTCGGCCATGTCTGCTCATTATGATTCAGACCCATCCCCTCTTCTCTCACCCTTTGATTAAGCAATTCCTCAGAGGGGCTTCTAATATAAGGCCTCTCAGAAGACCTCCTACTCCTCCCTGGGACCTGAATTGTGTGTTCGAGAAACTAACCTTACCTCCTTTTGAACCTGCCGCCTCAACCTAATTTAAATACTGCTCCTGGAAGGCTGGCTTCCTAGCTGTCACCTCAGCCAAAAGTGTCTCAGAACTTCAAGCTCTCATGGCTGTTGAGCCCTTCATAATTTTCCATGCAGACAGTCTCCCTGAGGACCAATCCCTCCTTTGTTCAAGGTGGTGTCTGATGTGACCATTAACCAGGCCATACACCTTCAGTAGACGTGCACAGACTACTTGGATATTATCTGGACCGCACTAAACCAATCAGAAAAAGTGACCAGCTTCTTGTAAGCTTTGCCCCAAGGGCAGAGGGGAAGCCCATCTCCAAACAAACCATTTCCAAATGGATTTCACACTGTGTCCATTTTTGCTGCAGACTACATTGGAAACCCATCCCTAAGTCAATCCGTACCCACTCCACTAGGGAACGTCCACTTTCACTGCCTTCCACAGAGGAGTACCTACCAGGGACATATTGGAAGTGGCCACCTGGACCTCTCTCCATACCTTTACAAAGCATTACCACCTACCTCTAGTACAGGGTTTGTCTCTGCAATTCTGCAGGGCCTCCTGACCCATACCTAGAACTCTACCTAACCTTCCACATTTTACCTCAGCTTTGGGAATCTTCCCACTGGTGATGACTGCAACAGTGAAACACGAAGAACATAGCACAGTTGTCTACACCTACCATAAATGTAGATGTTAAGAGTGTATTCACCATTGTAGTCTTGGTTTCCCTCCCTCCATCTCCCTTTTCACATCTTCTCCTAGGGGGACACATGCTTCCCAAGGTGGCTCTTAGACACCAGGACCACTTCTCTCTCTTCCCTTGTGATTCTGATGGGTTGGGGCAAGAAAAGCTGTTGTAATGGCGTCGACTGGCTTGCTTTATAGTACTGACAACCTGACGTCAGACTATAGGCGACAGCAGCCGGCGCACAAAAACATTGACTGTGATATTCGGGCTGGCCGAGGGCTACCACAGCAAGGGATAACTCACAGGTGATGACTGCAACAGTGAATACACTCTAACATCTACATTTATGGTAACTGTACACAACTGTACTTTTTTCAGCTCACAGACTGGATGAATGGAGAAAAGATATATAATTGAGGATGCACAGAAGGTATTAGAGGCTAAGAAACCTGCAGCTAGAAAATCCTACATGGCTAAGTGAAAAAGGTTCTCTAGTCGGTGTCATAGAATGAACCAAGATTCTTTTTAAGACTGAAAACACTTTTGGTTCTGCAATATTTTTATTTTTCTGTTTTGTTAACATCTGTTTTTTCTTGCTCTTTCTGATATTGTTAATCCTCGTTCATTCCTTACGTATGGGTATCTGTTCTGACCTCGGAACCGAGCCGGCCATCTTCCAAGCTCGTGTCAGCTACAAATTCTCGAGCTATACCCTTACCCATAATTCCCCTCTCCCTGTTACCTCAGATTTCGTTTGCCACATTGCCATTCAGTCGTGTCAAGCTGCTTCTCTTGAGCTAAGTATATATATTTTTTGTCAGACTAGTCTGTTATATAACCTTTTTGTCAGAAAAGTTTCTAATTTGTTGTTTCTTACCCTATCGCATTTAGCGACCAGATTTTCTTGAGTCGTCTTCTCTTTAATCTGCACTTTTTACCGCAAGGTAATTTCTCCCTTACCATCGTTGGTAAATCCCTTCCTTGTTATGTAGTCCTATCTAGCCTCCTTTATTACATGTGGGTTCGGAGCCGATCCTCGGCTCCGACTCTGCCGCTTAAAAAGCCTGAAACTTCTGATTGGCTCATGGCTAATAGGTATCCCATGATGCATGCGCACATTCCCCAGATCTTGTTTGCCGCGTCTTCAGTCGGAAGCTTCTTTTGGTTGGCCGTGACTAAGTGATTTAGTTCTTTGTTCTGCTTGTTAGAAGTTTTTAACTTCGTGTGAAGTGCTTTTCTTATTGCTGATAGCCTTATTGTGATACCGATTGTATCAGTTTAACCAGACCTGACTTTTTACTGGATTTTACTTTCTGCTATAAAATGTTGGGCCTGTTAGCCTTTTTTTGTGTGTGTTCCCATGAGTGTGTGCTTTTGACTAAACCGTTTTACTTAGAGGTACTAGTCTGTTCCCTTTTCCTTTACAGTAGGCTCGTTTAAGTTAGAGAACTTAGTAAAACTTCCCTTGGTTGTTTGTTGTGAGAAACAGGGCTAGATCTGTAAGTTAAAGGATCCTAGTGCCTGTCTTGAGCGAGTGTGTTTTTTTTTTTCTCTTCAATCGCCTATATTGAGCTGCCATTATGTCTAAAGAACATAGAGCATTAACAGTCAGGATTTAAAAAGTGTACTAAATGCTCTCAAAAAGTATCCATCACTGATGGACATAGTGTCTGTGTGTACTATTTAGGGGCCATACATCTTCAAGAGACTTGTCTCTTTTGCCATTCCTTTAGTTCTAGAGTGCTCCAGGAACAGAAGAATAAGTTGATTCTAAAAGGCTTGTTAAAACCTTCTTTCGAGGATGACCTAGCCAGTTCGTCGTCCTCTGCTAGGTCGCATTCTTCTGGTAAAGATAAGGGTAAGACCTCAAAAAGGTCGCTTCCAGCCTCAACTTCTGTCTCTGAACCTCCACAGAAGTTACCTAAATCGGAGATGAATTCTGTCTCTTCAGCTCCTCTGTCCTCTGAGCCGATCGAGAATCTGGACACGGACATTGCAGTATCGGCACCCAGTGCTTCGGTGCCAATCACTAGCAGTCCTCTTAGGAGCCGGTCTACAGACATTCTACCAGTCTCCCCTACTTTAAAATCACTTATATTACAAGAGAGCGAGGTCTCCAGCACTGCCCTTCAGATCCCCCAGGAGCTTTTCTGAAGAAGACATCGAGAGAGTGGTGCTCAGACTCCTTAAGTCATTGGCCTTTCCAGAATTTTTATTGGCTCCAACCACTTCTGTGTTGGAGACTGACTCCTATTACCAACCCTGCTCTTTTTCCTCCTCCAACCCAGATTGGGGCTTTGGAGCCGATGCTGTCGGTATCGACTACAGTGGTGTCCGCGGCTCCAGCACCCTGGGTGGTTGTCTCATAGCCGAGCTCCGCTCCGACACTGTTGGCGCCGTCTGAAGTGTCTAGGGTCCGAAACTCTTCGGTTGGGCCCGAGAGGGACACTTGGAACTGAACCTCTTTGGTGCAGAGTCTTCCTCTTGGTGCATCGGCCCGAGTGAGCTCGGACCTTACATCGTTCTTGGAGCCGATTTCCTTTGGAGCCATCGGCACGTACGCTCTCCTCTGAGCCGGGGTGTCGTTCGGAGCCAGAGGAATCTGTTTTCATGAAGATGAGGAGCATGTTGGATAATTCATCTGTACCATGTAGGAGTACCGATGCTATACTCCCTCAAGCGCCAACTACGGTCTCAGCATCCTCTCTTCCCCTGGGGTTGTAGAGACTCGCAGCCTCAGGACCCCCATTTGGGTGGTCCCCGATCTTCCGAGACCTCCCCAGAAGACCCCACTGGGGAGCCCCCTCAGAAGAGATCATGTAAGAGGAAGCATGTAGACTCCCCTGATGAGTCTGTCGCATCTGACACTGACCTCTGAGTCTGAGGGGTCCCCTAGGTCATCCTCTGAAGATGTCTCCTTTGCAGACATTTTGGAGATCCACAGGCAGAGAGGCGGCTGGCCCACCGTTACCCTGAAGGCTTTTGGATCTCAACCCTCAGCTTCATGAGTGTCTCCTCCATTTGATGAATTACTAGATCTCGTGAGTCAGAAAGCATAGCAGACTCCTGATGCCGTGGAACCGGTCCCGAGGAGGCCGAATAAATTTCTCTCTGCCCCTAAGACAAAGAGTTTTTATCTAAGGGTTTACCTGTTGATGCCATGGTGGTGGCACCGGCCACTAAGAAGGAGCTAGCAGAGACTTCTTCTATCCATCCACCTAATAAGGAATCCCGAACGGTGGATAGGTACGGGGAGCGTATCTTCTCTTCAGCGGCTTTTACACTTCGTTCGCTGAACTATCACATTTTACAAGACTTCAGAGAGGTTTCCTAAAGGAGTTAGGAGATACTCTTCAGGGTACCTCGACTGAAGCAGTCCCATCTACAGTGTCTGCTCAGTTGGCTACCCTGACATCTATTGTTAACTCCTCCATGTGGCTGATCTCATATGCAGCTGATGGTGCAAGTAGGACGGTGGGTTCAGGAGTCTCATTAAGGAAACATTCCTGGATGTGTCTATGCAACTTTGCTGAAACTTTCAAGTCTACATTCACCAATGCTCCCGTGGATTGATCCTCTCTTTTTGGGCCTAAGGTGAAAGATACCCTCACCAGGTGTGAGCAGGAAGGAAAGACTCTTTGCCGTGGGAAACCGTTCCTTCTAGACCTTACCCTAAAGGTCAGAAGAGCAGCAAAATGTGGTTCAAGAAATCATAGAGACCTTTCCAGGACAACACAAGGTGATTCCTCCTTCAGAGGTAGGGGAGGAGGAAATAATGGTGGACGTCGCCCTAGAGGCAGGGGAGGCCCACAAAATCAGGGAGGTCGCTATTCCTTTTGTGACCATCCCTATCAGCGTTCCTGATGTGGAACCCGACTGTGCATCTCTGGAGCTGGTCTGGAGTCACCTGTCCTTGTACCCAGAAGCCTGGATAAATGTCAGTAGAGACAAGTGGGTACAAGACAGACATTATTACCAGAGGTTACTCTATACCCTTTTCCCTTCCACCATGCTCTCCCAAAAGGATCCCAGATGTACCACCCAATCACAGGGATCAAGCGGCTATAGAGATAGAAAAGCTGCTATTAAAAAGAGTCATCCAGAAGATCCCAACAGACCAGAGAGGATTTGGAATATACTCCAGGTTCTTTTTAGTTCCAAAAAGAACAGGGGACTGGAGGAGGTTAAACGAGCATGTAAAGAAGTCCAAGTTCCAAATGGTCACTCTACAATCCATACTCCCTTTGTTGGGGAGATAACTGGATGTGCTCAATAGATCTCCAGGATGCCTACTGCCACATAATGATGGACAAAGCATCAAAGGAGCTACCTACACTTCTGGCTGGGAGCCAATCATTACCTGTTTCGGGCGCTGCCCTTTGGTCTCACCACAGCCCCCCCGGGTGTTCACCAAGTGCATGGCAGTAGTCACAGCTCATTTGTGGCATCAGGGAATCCAAGTCTTTCCATACCTGGACGATTGGCTCCTGACCGCCACCACCAGGCATCGCCTAATTCAATTGAGAGATTCCACAATCAAGCTCTGTTCCCAGTTGGGAATCTCGATAAACTGGGAAAAATCCTCTATTTTGCCCACTCAGTCTGTAACTTTTATAGGAGCAAACATAGACATGGTCGATATGACAGCCAGACTACCTACAGACAGAATACAGAATCTTGTGCAACAAATTTACAGGATACTTCTCCTTCGAAGAGTCAAAGCAAAGGTGGTGTTGCAACTTTTCGGAACTATGGCGTCAACCATAACCTTGGTACCTTTAGCAAGACTACATATGAGAATACTCCAATGGCTTCTGTCATCCCAGTGGTCTTTTCAGCAGTTGCCTCTACATCATCAGATCGTGATTACAGATTCTTGCAAAAAGGACCTACGCTGGTGGATTCAACCAGGTTATCTTACCACAGGGACTCCCTTTGTACTGCACCAACCCGTTTCCACTGTGACCACGGATGCCTCTCGGATAGGGTGGGGGGTATTATCTTGGCAGGACTGTCCAAGGCACATGGCAAGAGCAGGAGCCCATCTGCATATCAGTGTCCTAGAGATGACGGTGGTGCTTCTAGCATTGCCTATGGAGACGATGCTATCGGTACAGACTACAGTGGTGTCCTCAGCTCCAGCACCCCAGGTGGTTGTCTTGGAGCCGAGCTCCGGTCCGACATTGTTGGCGCCGTCCGAAATGTCTAGGGTCCGAAGCTCTTTGGTCGGGCCCAAGGGGGACACTTGGAACCGAACCTCTTCAGTGCCGAGTCTTCCTCTTGGTGCGTCAGCCCGAGTGAGCTCGGACCCTACATCGTTTTCAGAGCCGATTCCTGTGGAGCCATCGGCACCTACGCTGTCCTCTGAGCCGGCAGAATCTGTTTTTGTGAAGATGAGCATGTTGGATAGTTCATCCGTACCACGTAGGAGTACCGATGCTATACTCCAAGTGCCGACGACGGTCTCAGCATCCCCTCTCCCCCGGGATGGTAGAGACTCACAGCCTCAGGACCCCCATTTGGGTGGTCCCCGATCTTCCGAGACCTCCCCAGAAGACCCCACTGATGAGCTCCCTCGGAAGAGATCTTGTAAGAGGAAGCATGTAGACTCCCCTGATGAGTCTGTCACATCTGACAGTGACCTCGATGAGTCTGAGGGGTCCCCTAAGTCGTCCTCTGAAGATGTCTCCTTTGCAGACATTTTGGAGATCCTCAGGTAGAGAGGCGGCTGGCCCACCATTACCCCTTCTGATGAGGAGTCAGTGTACCTGAAGGCTTTTGGGTCTCATCCCTCAGCTTCATGGGCGTCTCCTCCATTTGATGAATTACTAGATCTTGTGAGTCAGAAAGCATGGCAGACTCCTGATGTCATGGAACCAGCCAAATAAATTTCTCTCTGCCCATAAGGACAAAGAGTTTTTATCTAAGGGTTTACGTGCTGATGCCATGGTGGTGGCGACGGCCACTAAGATGGAGCTAGCAGAGATGACGACTTCTGTCCGTCCACCTAATAAGGAATCCCAAACGATGGATAGGTACAGGAAGCGTATCTTCTCTTCAGCGGCTTTTACACTCCGCTGAACTATCACATTTTATGAGACTGCAGAGATCTCCTAAAGGAGTTAGTAGATGCTCTTCAGGGTACCTCGACTGAAGCAGTCCCATCTACAGTGTCGAATCAGTTGCCTAACCTCCATGCGGCTGATCTCGTATGCAGCTGATGGTGCGAGTAGGGCGGCGGGTTCAGTTGTCTCATTAAGGAGACCTTCCTGGATGCGTCTATGCAACTTTGCTGAGCCTTTCAAGTCTGCATTCACCAATGCTGCCGTGGACGGATCCTCTCTTTTTGGACCCAAGGTGAAAGATACCCTCACCAGGTGTGAGCAGGAAGGAAAGACTCTCTCTCTGCCGTGGGAGTCCGTTTTACCGTTCCTTCTAGATCTTAACCTCTAAAGGTCAGAAGAGTGGCAAAATGTGGTTCAAGACATCAAAGACCTTTCCAGGACACACAAGGTGATTCCTCCTTCAGAGATAGGGGAGGAGGAAATAATGGTAGACGTCACCTTAGAGGCAGGTGATGCCCACAAAATCGGGGAGGTCGTGATTCCCTTTGCATCCGTCCCTATCAGCGTTCCTGATGTGAAACTAGACTGTGTCTATCGTTGCAAGCACTTCACGTCTTTCTCCCTCTAGGGATGATAGCTATCCAGACCGACAACATGTCGGTTGTCAGGTATCTAAACAAACAAGGGGGGACCAGATCATACCCCTTATGTCGAGAGGCCATGCGTGTTTGGAATTGGGTGATTTCTTCCCAACGCTTTCTCATTGCAACGCACATCCCGGGGACTTACAACATGATAGCGGACAAGCTAAGTAGGGCAATATTGTTACCTCACGAATGGTCCTTGAACCAGAAAGTAGCCAGCATGATCTTTCACAAGTGGGGACAACCCTGCTGTGACCTCTTTGCCAGTCCCACAACACAAACACCAAATGCAGCACCTTTTTCTCTTTCATCCCCCCTCCGGGGGAGTCTCCAAGAGATGTACTAGTCAACGATTGGCCCCCGGGACTCCTTTATGATTTTCCTCCTTTTCCACTCATCCCCAAGGTCATACAGAAAGCAATGCTGTTGGGAAGCACGATGATCCTCATCACTCCTTACTGGCCTCGTCAGATTTGGTTCCCTTTACTTGGGCCTCACCTGTTGGATTGCCCATGGACTGGACCCAGTGCCGGATCTCCTGACACACGTCCGGTTCTCTTCACCCCAGTCTTCACACACTGACAGCATGGCTGCTACAGTTCCGTCACTAGTCAGGCTTCATGATTTGTCTCCAGCTGTAACTCATATTATTACCTCTTCTCACAAGCCTTCGACCAGAAGATTGTATCATAGTAAATGGAAGAGATTTTCCATATGGGCACACAACAGAGAAGTTGATCCATTTACAGCTCCCATTACTGTTGTTCTAGAGTTTCTTTCAGAACTCTTTCACCAAGGTTCAGTGGCTGCTACACTCAGAGTTTAACTAGCAGCAATATCTTATTTTCATGTGGGGATTAATGATTCCAGTCTTATGTCTCACAAACTGTGCAAATCCTTTCTTAAGGTTTCCATGATGATAAGACCTCCTGTGCAAGACCCCATTCCTCCTTGGGGCCTAAATCTAGTTCTGTCTAGACTTACTCTGCCACCCTTTGAACCAGCCTGTAGTTGTCAGTTGAAATTTCTGTCTTGGAAGACACTTTTTCTGGTAGCAATAACCTTAGCCAGGCGAGTTTCTGAATTGCAGTCTGTCTGTTAAACCTCCATATTTAATTTTTCACAAAGATAGGGTCTCTCTCCAGACCAGCCCTTCTTTTATTCCTAAAGTCTGTCAGTTTCACTTAAACCAAACAATTGAATTGTCAGTGTTCTTCCCTAATCACTCCAATAAAGCAGAGTATACATTCCACCAATTGGATGTGCACAGGCAACTACGTTTCTATATCCACCGGACCAAAGAATTTAGAAAATCAGAACAGCTGTTTATAGAATGGGCTTACCAGTTTCCAAGGTTACACTTTCGAACTGGATCTCTAGTTGTATTTCCTTTATTTACAGTTCTCAAGGAAAGGAGTTACCCTTTAAAATCAAAGCACATTCAACCAGGTCCTTCTCTACTTCTGCTGCTTTCCAAGCCAGGACACCTATTGATAGTATTTGTGCAGCAACAACACGGGCTACCCCTCATACCTTCATTTCCCATTATAAGTTGGATTTAACTCCAGAGGTAGAGCTTCGTTTGGTTCCACGGTACTCAGGAGTATCTTCCAGTGAGACACCCAGTCAAGATGCTGTCCTACATGTAGTAATGGAGGCGAGATAGGACTACATAACATAAGGAAGTTATGTACTCACCATAACGTTCCATGTATGTAGTCCATCTCGCCGAACATCAGTACGAACCCACCCACCAGCCCCCTTCCTGGAGGATCTGGATACAGTTTTTTTTTTTCTTTTTCTACAGTGGTTTTTGCCACAAGGGCGCCTTTTATTACAGTTTATTCTTCCAGACCTTTGTCCTTTTTCCTGTCTTATTCTGGTAGACTAGTAGCAAACAAGATCTGGGGAATTTGCGCATGCATAATGGACTACCTATTAGCCATGAGCCAATCGGAAGGTTTCAGGCTTTCTAAGCAGCCGAGTTGGCTCCGAACCCACGTGTAACAATGTTTGGGGAGATGGACTACATACATGGAACATTATGGTGAGTACATAACTTCTTTTTTTTATGTATAGTCTCTGTAGGACCTTGTGCCCTTGCAAATAAATGACAGACATGTTCATACCAACACTTGAAAATTTCTAATTGTTGCTATTTTGTGTTTCTCATTTTCAAAGAAAGTAAAGTTCAATACTTAAGGTATCTTCCCCAGTGAGATGCTTGAATGTATACTGCAACCTATAAGGAGGAATAATTCAAATTTCTGGAACTGCATACTTTTCTGCTAAGTTGTTTAGTTTTTTGCAGCAAAAAAGACTGGGATTATAACAGACAGTTTTTTTTTCTGCTGAAAATTGTATTCCTGTGCTTTTATACACAAATTCTTGAAAACAAATATAATTCTTTACTTTTGGAGATGTATTTTTCAGTTCTGCAAACATTTCCTTGTTTCTGAAACTACATGGTATCAGGATGTTTAACAGAGAGAAAGAGACTAAGAATACAGTCTAGCCTTATTGAAGTATGCATTCAGACTGATATTTTAACTGTGACCACTTGATTATAGAAATCATTGTAGCTATCTTATTCAAGTTAGTGCTCTGTAACCTATATCGAAAACTAACCTTAAGCAGATCATCCAGGTTTACTTGTTGATTCAGCAGAGAGGCAAGAGAGTAAAGCATTTGGAGGTCATTATCTGCACTGAGTTCAAGGTTTTACAGTGTAACATCCATAACCCCTGTGTAAAAAAAAAAAAAAAAAAAAAAAAAAAAAAGGAGCATAATTTATTCCGCTGCCACCTGTTTGTGTTATGTTCCTTTGTTTTCCAAGATTTCCCCTACCTTCGACAGAGTCTACTGCAAGTGTGCAAACAGTAATTGAAAGTTTAAAAGCTTAACCAAGATCACATTGCATACAATGCATACGGTTTTCCAGCAAGGATTAATGATCTCTCCAGTTTCAGTACCAGCACCTCCTTCACCGCTTTTACTGTTTAGTTGCTACTAGCTTGATCACTTTGTTGCACAAAGAGTGCAGTATTTACCTTAAAAATAAGCTGACCAGTGAATATTTATATGGCAGCAATATCTTGCAGTAACCCTTTTGAAAGGCATGATGCAATTGTTGAAGTCAGTTCAAGTCATATACTTAGGCTAATAAAGAAAGAAAATACTAGCTACATGCATTTAAATTAAATAGTAACACTCTTTGAATATAGTTAAGCAGTGGAGTTTATAAAAGCTAATATAAGAGTATCTATAAACTTGTACAAGTAAAATACAAAATAAATGTTTCTAAACAGGCTCCAGCTAAACCAGTGTAGCACACGTGGAAAAAAATTACTGTTTGTCCTTAGATTTATAATCCAGCCTTTAAATATTGATATGACAGCAATATATTGAGCAGTTCCCCTTCATAAAGATTGCAACAGCAGTTACCAGTTCAAATGTGCATACCTTTAAGCTTATAAACCACCACCAGAAGCAAATTGAAAAGTAGCACTCATTACATTAAGTACACACAATTAAGCAGTGCACATTGTAGCATATAGTATAAAAGTAGCTGTGAACTTACACAAAGAAATTACAAAATAAATGGTTTTAAAATATCAGATGGCATACTGTAGAACTTTACCGCATACCAAGACTTATTTCTGAGTAGCTAAGTATATACTTAGTATTCCAAATGTTTCTTGTTGGAAAGTCCAAAGAATAATTGTAAATCTTTTTAACCATGTATTCCAGTATGTGTTGTGTCCAGAAATGAAATCTACTTGCCCAGTCCAGAAGTAAGACACCAACTGACTTTAACAGTCCTTCTGATGACCAAGTAGTTCCAAAGCAGCATTTCCTGTTTTCTTCAGATTATGCTTCTCCAGGATTGAGAGAAGGACTGCAAAAGTCCGTGTCCAAACAAAGTAATACTGTACTAAGGGGAAAGTACTGCAGATGTTGCACATTGAAAAGCTGAATTTTCTGACATTTCTGTTTTATTTCACTGAAAGCTGCCATACTTGGTATTAATCACATTTTGTCTATGTTACGCATTTTAATGTTGCAAAATTTATAATGGACATAGCCTTTTATGTAAAAATGTGATCACATTTACTTTAGTTTAATACAAACTCTTCACACCTTCTGCCTTTGAAAGACGTCTGCTTTTTCTAATGCATAGTTTTGCATGTTTCCACATATGCTTTCCCTAGCTATAGTGCATTCCACTCTAAGGCAAGCCACAAGCTTCAATCCTCCCACAATGGCTATTTGATGGATGATTTGAGTACATGAGCTGGTCATCTGAAATTCTTGTCTTTTTGGGAGCAATCAGGGCTTTCAGTGTACACCATGCAGTGGCTATAATGTTATATTGTTTAAATCAGTCTCTTCATTTCTTGGAACTGCTACTTTAACAGTAGCTTCAAGGATAATATTTGT